>NW_005187491.1:1230923-1239340 GCF_000239375.1 Pundamilia nyererei
TGTAGTCCCTATAAAAAGGATGAGATGAAAAAGAAAAGCCCAGTATCAGGTTTGGGACAGCAGACCAGTGCAACACATCCACTGGTGTTGGTTTGGTGTTGATGCAGTTAAGTCCAAACCTGTGCTATACACCAAGACAACCTGAAAGGGCATGTCAGAATAATAACCAGGGATAATATTTTGAGTGTAACCTGGAGCCCATCTAGTTTTGTGTTTTGAGTGAATTTACCCTTTTGACAAAAGCACATTTTATTTGCTTACACAGGCTGCAGGTGCAATAGATCACACCACGAGATCAAACAGACACCTGCACACTGAAGGTAAAAAACAGAACACAAACAGTTTGAGAACTCAGGTGTTTTTTTGTTTGCAGTCATAGATGATGCTGAGTTAATGCTGTGCTTGTTGTTGCTATGATTGGTATCTTTAAAGCGAGCGCAATGCAGTCAGTTGGAATTTCTGACATCTTTGGAATACAGAGAACTTGGAGTTACTCCTTTTATAACGACTAAGGATTGGTCATAGGGATGACTCTGCATGGATGTGCAGAAAAAAGTTACCATCATGACTTTGCAAAGTACTTGACCATAATGCAGAACTTTATAACAAAGTCATGTATCTTCACAACTGCTCTTTGCGTGACTTTTTAAATGCATTTTTTAAAACAGTGTTTGTTCTCATATATCGACACATATTACAGGCTATTGCCTAAACACCAAAAGCCGAGTCCTGGCAGGCATCACAGAGAGAAACACAAAAAAGTGTTAAAGACTTTTTCACAAGCCCTCGAAAGGTGCTGGGCTGTATTTGCAATGCCATCTAGTGGTGAAAGAGAAGGGGTGTGAAATGTATCTACAGTGAAGAGCACAATTTACATCTGTAGCTTGCACATGTAAGATGATGGACTCTAAATTAAAGCAAAAATACTAAGAAAAAAATAGTAAAGGAATGAAACCATGAGCTTCTTTTGATGGAATTCCCAAAGGGTTTTTTTGTTTTGTTTTTTCAGGGAAAACAGGGAGATCACAGTGGTTTTGGTGATTTCCCCTCCAGGGGAGAGTTTTTATCATGTTGTTTTTACATAAATGACAAATCCAAAGCATTATTGTAAATAATGATGTTATGATGTGCAGCAATCGGGTCTTAGTTATCTTAATTACGTCATAGTACTGTTACCGTATCACCCCCTGCTTTGGGGATTCCCATGATGTCACTTTTTTCCCACACATTTGTTTATTATTATTATTAATCTCTGGCTCTTTAGCCTGTCTTCCTCCCTTCACCCCAACAGGTTTCGTCAGATGGCTGCCCTGAGCCTGGTTCTACTGGAGGTTTTTCTTTCCAACTGTGACCAAAGCAGTTGCTCAGCGGAGTTTATATGATTGCCAGTGTTTTATCTGTGTTCTGTGTATTATTGGAGGGTCTTTACCTTACAATATAAAGCACCTTGAGGCAACTTTTGATTTGGTGCTATATTAATACTATTGAAATGAAACTGGAATTGAATCCATTGTTTACGCCATTCTATTCTTTTATAAAGTTCCAAGCCTTGTTGTGTTTCAGGGATTTGTGTGTTCCAGTGATCTGAGGAGCTACACTATATTGCCAAAGTATGTTTATGGGATTTTTTTTTCCTTTTACCATTCTTCCAGAAGTGCATTTGTGAGGTCAGACACTGATGTTGGGTGAAAAGGCCTGGTTCGCAGTCTCCGCTCTAATTCATCTCATAGCTTTCCTACTAGGTTGAGGTCAGGACTCTGTGCTGACCAGTCAAGTTCTTCCACACCAGACTCCCTCAGCCACGTCTTTATGGACCTTGCTTTGTGCACTGGTGCGCAGTCATGTTGGAAGAGGAAGGAGCCATCCCCAAGCTGTTCGCACAAAGCTGGGAGCATGAAATTATTCAAAATGCCTTTGTATGAAATGGCATTAGGGGTTCCTTCCACTGACACTAAGGGGCCCAGTCTAACTCCTGACAAACAACTCCATACTATAATCTCCCTTCCACGAAATGTTTCACTTGGCACAATGCAGTCAGACAAGTACCGCTCTCCTGCAACCGACAAACCCAGACTTGTCTATCAGATTGCCAGATGGAAAAGTCTGATTCATCACTCTAGAGAACGTGTCTCCACTGCTTTAAAGTCCAGTGACATCGTGTTTTACACCACTGCATCTGACACTTTGCATTTTGATTGGTGATACAAGACTAGGATGCAGCTTTTGAGCCATGGAAACCTTTTTTCATGAAGCTTTCTACACTCTATTCTTGAGCTAATCTGAAGGTCACATGAAGTTGGAGGTCTGTAGTGACAGATGCTTCAGAAAGTTCACTTGAGCATCTGCTGATCCCACTCTGTAATTTTACATGGTAATACCATTTCATGGCGAACTTTCCGTTGTTCCCTTATCACTTCCATTTTGTTATAATACTTTGTTACAAACCAGCTCACTGTGGAATATTTAGTAGTGAGGACATTTTATGATTATATTTGTTAGACAGGAAGCATCCTATCATGGTACCACACTGGAATTCACTGAGCTCCTGAGAGTGACTCAATCTTTCACAAATGTTTGTGGAAGCATTTTGTATGCCAAGGTGCTAGATCAGTGAATACTTTTGGCAATATAATGTATGTTGTTGGGGGGAATTCACCCCTGGTAGGGTCTCTCAAGTCTAATTGATCCTGGGTGAGAGGCCAGACCAAGAGCAAATTTGGCAGCTCCTATTAGTAAAAAATCAAGGGTCCAATTTACTCTGCCTGGGACAGTGTCGCCAGGCAGGCCCTTCTGGAGCCCTTTAATCTGAACATTGGCTGCTGTTCTCTTAAGTTGCATTACATTTGTGGGCCACTGGAGTAAAAACTCTTTTGACAGTCCCAAGAATTATTATTATTTTCATTTTATTTCAATAATTATTCATTTTTCATATTGACAAGACAATGAATGAAAAAAAAAACATAAACTGGATTAGAAAGTAACCAAACAACAGTCTCGTCATAGTCATTGTGCTTTTATGGAACATATTAGCTGTACATAAAAACAACAACAAAAACTGTGTAAGATAAAAGCCTTAAATGGTCGAAAGATATATACGTCACATCTACTGATTCTAAAGTAAAAAACACTTTAATCCATTCTGCAGTCAAAGGTCACTGTTACACAGTTATTGGGAAATGCAGTTAATCTAAACAGTCATACGGAAACAGCTCAGTGCATGTAGATATGGTCAAGACAACCTGAGAACGACCACACTGCTTCAAGTCAACAGGACAGTGCTCAACAGTGACTCAGACAACCACTGGTTACAATTAAGGTAAGGAGCAAATCTGAACACACAAACTGTACCTTAAAACTAATGAACTAGAGCAGCAATATATTATAATAATGCATAGTAATAATACAGGATACCACTCCTGTTAATAAAGAACACAAAACTGAACATTTCTGCTGTGACATTCAGAATTTGGTGAAACATTAAAATAAAACATGAAAAAATGTTTTATATTATGTCAATATGTATATATGAACCAAGGTCATAGATTTAGACAGCAACCTGTTGAATCTGTGCTATGAAGAATTAAAGCACTTCCGTAGACAAAAGAGGGTCCTGCTACTTTCAAGGTCTATCTGATTGTAGTGTAAAAGTGTATTTTGTGACACTTTGACTATTTTAAAAACATTTCTTATGTACAAATCTTTTATTATTTGTTCAATTTGAAGTCATTGCAATAAATGAATAGAAATAAAATGATGTATATAATGTTTGCACTAAAACACTAACACATTCAGCGTCATTACCACTTGTTAGCAACACCATCTAAAACCAATTCATGGCACAAATGTGAGAAGCATCTATTGCTGAAACAAAAAATGATCTCAAATGATGCCAACATGATGCTTTCTGAAGTACAATTCTTCACTCTATCAAAGCAAAAAATTTACAATGAAGCAATGATAAAACAGACAAAAGTGTGATAAAGGTGCTGTTAATGTGAGTGTGTCATCTCATTTCTGATTGAAATGGCAGTTTTATTTATATACCACATTTCATTAAAAGCAAACTTAACTTCAAGAACATGAATTGCCAAATGAAGTAAAAAACAATAAAATATAATCAAACAAAACCAAAACACCTACTGAAATAAAAAAGGTTTGAAGTTTTACCGTTTTGATGTACATCTCAGCTCTGACCACTAGATGTCAGCCATCCTCCTTCTGCCCGCCGCTAAGTTTTAATTGAAGGATGAATGTGGTTGATTCCCCACTTCAGTCTCTCTCTTTCTCTCTCTCGCCCCCCTTTCTACACGACTCTCTACCATCTCCGTCACACAGCCAAAATAATAAAATGCTGACTTCTCAAAGTGCTGTCAGTATGCCGGTCTCAGCATAGCAGCCCTGAAGCTTGACACACAGGAGAGAGGGGTGGGGGGTGGGGAGAGAAATAGGGGGTCGAGAGAGTGAGAGGAGGGAAAAAAGAGAAACAAGTTTGTCTGACAGCAGGCTCTGCCTTGCCCAGGGGCTTCAGCACTGCACTTCGGTGAAGGTAGGTGTGAGGCTGCTCTCTGTGTCTGTTTCAGTGAGTTTTTACTGGCATGTTTTAATGGCATCTCTTTGCCTCTTTGTGGGGCTTTCCTTCATCCACACTCTGTTGTGTCACTATGAGGTGTTTGTAAAATAGGAGAAAGGTGCTAGACAAATGGTATTGTCCAAAAATATGGTGTTTCTGTAAAGTTCTGTGCTTTTGTGGTTGATTTAACTATAAATCAGAAATGAGTTTTTTGGGGGTTTTTTTTCTCCCAGATATAGCATCTAAAAGACATTCACTTAAATGAATCTATCAGTATGGAATTTGTAGGCTGCCCATCACTGTGTAAGTAATTTGTCACCGGGGATTTGGAGATGTTGTCTCAGGAGTCTGCAAAGTTTGGAAACCAGAAAAGGCTAAAGTTTACACGTGGCCTGCTCGTCCTCTCCATTTAACATCCATTAGTGCCTGATGTTTTACTATTATCACCAGGTCAGATTGTCTTTTTGGGATTGAATGGTGTAATTATATTAAAAGCAGGGACCTTTCATTTTATGTAGATGGGACCTTTTGGGTTTTTTGGCTCAGGTACAATGTTAGTGAAAGCCACAGTATGTCTTAAAAATGAATTTCTTCAATGGAACCCCCCAGCAAAGTGGTTCTTAGGGTGTTCAAAATGGTGCTCTGACTTGGTCTCACGGAGCAACCCAAGCTGGGGAGGATTCACACAGCTGTAAGTAGCTGACTTGTGAAGCTAAAATTAAGCTGAAGGGTGATTTGGAATGTTACACTTGGTCGGTAAGACGTGGAGAAGATGGTTCGCTGTTGGTGACAAATCTTCTGAGCTCTCGGTGGCAGAACGAGGCCTTAGCCTGCTCACGAGCAAAAAGAAAAAAAAAACTTTTTCTGCTAACGTTACAGAAAATTGGATCTACCAAAAGAGCAAGGGAAACAGTGCAGTACAGTATTTGGAATCCCTTTAAAGTTTATTTATGTTCCAGGAAAGATAATGCACTGACACAGAAGCAGAGTGTAAATCATCTTGGAGCATTTATGAGTGCGTAACCTTTGTCACTATGAAATCTAGACGCTTGTAATGGTCTTTTACTTGTAAAATGCACTGTAACTCGCCCTGCTGCCTGCTTAAATGCAGTACTTTGACATGTATTCATTAGAACTCCTTGCATTTAAATTAAATATGATAAAAGTTATACGATGATAAAAGTTACCTTATAGTGAGTCATGGTTTTAATGCATTCACAATAAGTGCTTCTATCCTTCAGACCTCTAACAATCGTTGCTCCAAAATGAAGCTGCACCCATTTTTTTCTTCAAATAACTTCACAGAAGTTCAAGCATTGAAATCTCTCAATACTGGAGCTGCTGTAGACAACATAGTTGTGAAAATGCTTGTAGAAACTCAATAGATGGCTTGAGATGGAAGGTTTGTAAGGGCAGGATTTTAACTGTTGCAGACACACACACTGACAGCTGCAGACACCATGGATGAGCAGTTGTTCTTATTCCACTTTTTTCAGGCCTTCTTGGCATATGCCTGGAGACACTACATTGTGCCTGAGCAGTGCACAGTGTAGTGTAGTGTCTGCTAAAACAAGTTTGTGTGATCAAAACAAATTTATGTCACTTGGACCCAAGCAGGCATAGTTGTAGATGCAGAAACTGTAACACTGGCTTAACACTGGTTTAATAGGTGCAGTCATCAAGGGGAGTGGAGACCAGGCGTCTGTTCCTGTTGAGGAAAACTCCGTGGGCTTATCAGTCTTAGCTGAAATTTGCCCTGTGAGCTCAGTTATTCTGACTGACTGGACTTTTGCTCCCTTTGAGCAAGTTATATGAAGTTGGCCTGCATAGGTGTGATCTAATCAAAGGAGAGTGGGGGATACATCAATAGCGACAGTCTTTGATTCACAGCTAAAATAACATTTAGTTTCTAGTTTTAATTTTTAGGAGGTAGAATTACTTGATGCAAAAACAGTTTATACAAAAGAGTCAAAGCAATGGGTTAAAAGGGACCTGGATTGAATGCTGCTTACAAAAGCAGTACTTATCTCAAGAGACGGTTTAAGGTTTACGTAAAATGACACAGTCTTATCTGAAACAAAGAATCAAATTTATCTGAATTTGAAAAAAAACAACTTTTTCAGATCAAAGCAGAAAAAATATGACCCATTGGACTTTTGTGATCTCACTAAAGGTTAAAAACAAAACTGTATTTCAATGAAACATCAATAACATGTAGCTGTACATTTATAGCCAGGCTTAGCTGAGATCACGACTCCTATAACTAGAGCAGCTGCAGGTGCAGGACGTGGTTGAGATTTTAACTGGAAAAAGAACGGTCCAGAGCCAGCTGGCAGCGGCAGGTGACGGTCGTTGCACTGCTCCACACCCACTTTGCTTTCTATCATGCAGAAACCCTGCTGGGACTGCTGGAGACAGATGCATATGCACAAATACACCATCTGTTTCCAATGTGGACAGGGGCTTCCTGGAATGTGTCAAAACACATCATTTGATCAGACTGCTAGTTTACCAGAGTGCTATTTTCTATAGTCTACCAAAGCTGACAGCAAGCAATTCCCTCAAAATTGTAAAGTTTTGACTCTGTTTTGTAGTTTTCATGTCTCAGTGGTAGTTTTGCCTTTTGATACTTTGAAGGTTAGCTTTCTGATTTGTCATTTTCCCCCTAATCTATCTTCCCTTTGTGATTATGTGACCCTTCAAGCCTCTATAAGTTAAGAAAATATGTTCTTCGGCACTGGCAGGCTGTTGGTATCCAGTTGTCTGAGCCCTCACTCTCAGCTGGTCAGAACAGCCATGTATTTAGCTCATCAATAAGTAAGGCTCAAAGGCTTGACAGCAGGCAAATCACATGAGCTGAGTTTGGCCAGAAACCACTTTAAAAAAAAGGGAAAAATGAATGATCTAGTTAGCCTCATTTTTTTCATGTCACAATGTTTTGGATTTATTACACTGTCTGCTTCAAATGCATGAGTCAGACTAACATAAATATATATGAATAGGTAAAAAATGACATTTATCAGGCATTGCAGATTACATCATTAGTTTTCTTTTGATCATAGAAAAAAGCCCCACAATGCGTCTTTAAATTTACCAATTTATTGATTTGATTTGACAGATTACCAGATAGTGTTCTGTGAAAAAAAAAGGCATTTTAAAAAAGGAGTTCACTGTAATGACTTTTATTGATCTGAAGTCACATTAAAGCATTTTTGTCTGCATCTGTGACATGATGGTCCAGCAAAAGATGAATGACTCTGTAGCTGACTGATATTTAGTGTTTTTTTTTTATAGCTATGAGTCTACTTTAAAGAGCTGGGGGAGCTTTACTGTCAAGAGACTGGTAAAACCTTTCATCCGTGGTAAAAAGTGAGTCTAAGTAGATTGATGCCTCACCTTGTCCTGTAAGCTGCATCTTTTAAATCTCCTCTATCTTCCTCAACACTGGTTTATGCGATCCAGTGTTTGCGTCCCTGGCTTTACACATTAGAGGCACGCAGTGTTGATGAAAATAAAGATATACTTTAGTACATGTTATTTTGTGGGGTACAATATAATTTAATGGCCTATATTTTGTTTAAAAAACTCTGAATTCACACATATGTGTATACACAGTACTCAGTATTACACAGTCACATTATGTGTGGGGACTAGACTTTACTGTGGGCATGAAAAGAAATCCCCACAATAAAGATTTGAAATTTTATGGGTAGAAACATGGCTTTTGGTTAGGTTAGGTCTGTGAAATTGATGTATGTCATTGTTTTGTCCTGTATGTGTATGCGTATTTGTGTGTTTGTGTGTGTCTGTCTGCCCTTTCTAATAAAATGTAACCTGATCGGTGACT
>NW_005187491.1:1239396-1245653 GCF_000239375.1 Pundamilia nyererei
AGAATAGAATAGAGTAGAATAGAATAGAATGGAATAGAACAGATTAGAATAGAATAGAATAGAACAGAACAGAACAGAATAGAATAGAATAGAATAGAATAGAGTAGAATAGAATAGAACAGAATAGAATAGAATAGAGTAGAATAGAATAGAATAGAATGGAATAGAACAGATTAGAATAGAATAGAATAGAATAGAATAGAATAGAACAGAATAGAATAGAATAGAGTAGAGTAGAATAGAATAGAACAGAACAGAACAGAACAGAATAGAATAGAATGCCCATTAATTGCAAAGTTATTTAGAGCTTCTGGAATAATGCAGAACAGTGCAGTTCAGTTCTATTTCCATGGTAACCAAGTTCCCATGGCGTCGTCAGGGAAACCAACTCATTTGGTTGTGTTGTATCACGACATTATTTTTTACTGATTTTCTAGAGAAACTCTGGTGACACAACAAACTCACAGGGCCTTACAAACAAACACAAGGTGTGCCTTTCCACCTCAGGCCGATGTCCTTATTCAACTTTTCAGATCAGAAATTTTGTGTGTTAAATGTTTCAGCTTTTTCATGTGTTTGTGCTTTTGTTTTGAAAAAACAATGATCAAGAAAACAAGTGAAAATCCTAAAAGGGGATGTGGCTCATTTGTATGTTGTAAATCATTGTTATAAATAATTTATATCTTGATACACAGCTTTTATTTTCAATTCATTTAAAAATGGAAATGAGAAACTTGACATCTGCTGCACATATGCAGTCACTAATTTGGACCATCTTGAATGTGTTTCGACAAACTTTGTTTCAGTATAAATGAAAATAAAGAGCAAGGGCTCCCTGAAACACAAAACCCCGCAACCACAATAGAGTTATTTGAGTGCTGGAAAAGTACACTTTTCAGATCACTTTGGATAGTGGAAAGTTACTCTGAATTATGCTGTCCTAATCCATCCTTGAGCACGTGATTATGTTGTCATGCAAAAGAACTGCCTGCTATAAAACACTCGGAGTTATAGATGTGAGTGGTTTCTGACATCACGCTAGCAGACTGCCTGCAAAATACAATATTGTATGAACTGATCTGCAATGGTTTTCGCTCTGTGACCAAGTTGGGAAAAAATTTGGAGTAAAAATGAAAACACTGGCCCTTTAACCTGATAGCTGCATTACTCATACTTTGACCCAGATGTATACATGTTCTGTCACTGTGGTATTTTCATGTTTGGGGAGCCCTGTGGTGTTGTATGTAGACCACACTCTTTGTTATTTGAGGCTGGTGTGAATTAACTGCAACGTTTTAATGTGTCAAAAGCATAACTGTGTCACTGAGTTTTCATCCCTGGGTGCAGATATGTTTCGGGTGGGTCCACAACTGTATCAGCGAGTGTCTGTCAATGATAAATAAGGGATTGCACTTTCCACTCCTCTCTTCTCTCCATTTGACTATTCTTAGTCACTGTGTGGTAAGCTGAGGGTTTAAAGTTACAAAGACCTCATTCTCGCTCTCAGTCTTTCGTTGCTTACACTTCTTCGTGTCACTGACTCTCTTCTGTTAAAACTGCAAAGCATCAGTGGGCTCTTCTGCTGCAGTTTGCTTTAAGGTGAAAATAAAGACTATGCAAGAATGTGATCTGGGGGCTGCTGTAGCATATTTCCACAGACACTGCTTTCCTGAGTATTGCAGATGTATTATTGGAAGCGCATCTATTATTATCATAATAGCATTATTGAAGCACTCTGGATAGGGCAGCTGATAGGAGATCATGATGCTACTTGCCAAGGACAGTGGTTGACAAAATACAAAGAAGGGGACCCCTTGTGGTCCTTGACAGGTTTCCAAGAGGATCCCAGATAAAATAAGAGCTGGGTGGTTTATCATTTACTTATATAGTCAGTAGATCTGCGGATTAAGCTTTCTAACCATGAGCTGTAACATCCTCTGTTAGCATCTGGCTGAGGATTTCAAAAGCCTGTGTTTACACTGCAACATGTTTAATGTAGGCTATAGTAATGCTAAAACAGTACTCAGTCACTCCTTTGTCTTGCATGATTAACAGTCAAAGCTAAGCTTTTTACAATGAAACTGATATTATTGTAAGAGTTTCTAACATAATAAATGACAGCACAAGATAAGTAAAAGAGGGTTGGAAATAGGACACAGTAAAAGAAGCCAAGGTATGACAGAAAAAAGATTTTAGATAAAAGAGTATAAAGATTGATTGTCCTCTCTTCTTTTTCCCCCTTTTTTACTGGCAGTGCCCTCTTACCCAGGGGTGCGCAGCAGTGTGTATGAGTGTGTGTGTGTATATGTGAGTCACAGCCTCAGGAACCATGTCAGACCCCAGGGACATTGATGAGGATGCCATCCTCAAAGGCCTTAGTGCCGCGGAGCTGGATCAGCTGGAGTATGAGCTGCAGGAGATGGACCCTGAGGTATGGATGATTTGACCTAAAACCTACTTTTCCAGTGTCACGGGGCTTTAATAGCTGGTTCCTGACATTCACAAGTCTTACCTTTGTGCCGAAAATCTACCCGACATCAGGAGTAGCTTGTTAACCATCAGACATGTGGGAAGTATGTGACATCTAAAGCAAGAACTACATTTTTTGTACCCTTTGTTACTTGTAAATTTTTTACTAGTAGGAGAGTAAAAGCAAATGATGAAGTTTTAAAGCATACCTCTCAGTCAGTAAACTGTAGTGTTGCCATATCAAACATTACCCAATTATAAAGATAAAACAACATGGTTCTACAATGCAGAAAGTGCATGGGTTACAAATTACATTTCATTTTAGTGACTTCTTTCATAAAAGAAAAAGGTTTTAATGGGTCTCTCACTTTTCACATTAGATGTAAAAAAAAAAAAAAAGCATCCATTTGCAGAAAATGTTCATTTGATGCACTTTCAGTGCAGGGTAGAACATTACCTCCAATAAAAGTGAGTCTAGACGTTTTATATAATTCTTAGAAGGAACACAAGTAAGATAACAAGGAAGGAAGACAACAAGGAACCTTCTCAGCTATCTTTTGGGTAATAAATTCTGCTGCTTCTCTGTTCAGATCATTTGATATACCTAAAACTTTCTACTAATTTAGTCTTATTTTTCCATCAACATAATATGATCCGATGTTCTCCCAGAATGCCATGCTGCCGGCGGGCTTTCGGCAACGAGATCAGACAAAGAAGACCCCGACGGGGCCATTTGACCGTGACGCCCTGATGAAGCACCTGGAGAAGCAGGCCCTGGAGCACGAGGACAGGGAGGACCTGGTGCCCTTCACCGGTGAAAAGAAAGGTGGGAAAGCAGATTCTTTGTCTGAGGATTTATGTAGGTGTCCTGTTACATAATATGCAGCAAGTCATTTAATTTTGTTTTCAGGCTAAAGTTTGAACATACAGTAAAAATCTATCTAAGCACTTTCAATATCTCCCCTTTCAATTAGGTATAGTTAGTCACTAATATCAACAATGGAATTTGCAATAAATGGAAACTAGTGATGCAAAAAGCAGATGTTCTTGGGATTCACCACTGAAATTGTGAAGATACATGAGCACAAAAAAGAGCTGAGAAAGCACCGTGTAGGATTAAGTGAAACCTGAGTTTATTAAAGCTCCATTTGTGATATGTTTTGGGAAAAATCATACAAATAAAGCTTTCATGAGAAGTGAAATTATTAGATAGATAACTTCATTAAGAAATATATATATAAACAAACATCAGATATTTTGTAGTTTTTTTTAACTACCTTTTTTGGCCTTTGCTACCCTTTTGCCTGCCTTTGTCTTCTTATTTATCATCTTTTTCTTTCTGTATCTAGGAAAGCCTTTTGTGGCCAAGAAAGCACCAGAGATCCCCCTGCATGAGCAGGTGATCCTGGAACCAGAGCTAGAGGAGGCCTTGAAAAATGCCACTGATGCAGAGATGTGCGATATTGCAGGTAAGATTTACTATTGCTACTGGTTACTATTACTACTAATTGTTTGGCAGCACTATACTTATGTAGTACATATACTATAGACACATTGGTTTTTTACAAGTGCAACTTAGTAAACAGGGCGCTTTTATGACAGGCTTTATCAGGCTGCAGATAATTCCAAAATCTATATTTAGTCTGTATTTCAGGAGCTAAACATCTAACAATCCTACAGGTAATCACAGGTAAAAGGGAACTGCAACTACTACTCTGACCACAAGTTCTTAGAAAAAAAACAAACTATGTATCCATCCATCCATCCCCTTATCCAGTGGAGGCTTGCAGGGAAGTTGGAGAGGTTGGGTACATACTGGACAGGGTGGCAGTTTATCCCAGGATGCACAAAAGACAAAACATAACAGCAATCTCATATTTAAGGAATAGTCCTTTAGTTTGTTCGCTCCCTAAAACTGTAATGAGGGGAACCAGTGTTGCCTTCTTGAATCACATACATACAATAGGGGACAGATTTCTCAGTCAGATCTGCTCATCGTTTCCAGTGAACAGATCTGACTGAGAAATCAAGGAACAGTGCATGCTCAGCAACTTGTGAAGTAAAGCATACGCTGCTTTATCATTCATTCCAACTGTAATGAGGACCATTAATTTATAAAATGAACATTGTTTTTATTTGATAAGATTTGGAACTAGAGACCGAGACCGTAAACTTGTTAGGGAAATGTTTACTGAGATCACAGGCAAAGGAGCTGGGGTCATTTTCTCATAGACTTCTACATAACCAAACATCTTTTTGAAACCAGAGCCATTGCCCTCTTGTACTTTTGTGAGGGATGAAATGGGTAAAATAAAGTGTTGAATGCGAATATTAGCCGTACTAATGAGCCGGCATTCATAACACCAAGACCCCGACTCACCTATGACATGTAAAAATGTCTGTAATTACATCTTTTTTATGTGTGATGTCATCTGTTTGTCCTCATGCAATTTCCCATCAGTCGGTGCTTATTAACCAACAATGACATGCACAGCATACTGTGACCTCAGTGTTTTCATCACAGCGGCTTTGACCCACATAGTTCTATTATACAGATCCATTCTCTTTCTACTGCTAGCTTTATATTGTTTCCCTCAACACTGAGACAGCTCAGTTAATGACATGGCCAAACATGTGACGGGGTCCAATTCCCCACGCTCAGCAACACAAAAATAAATAGGTCTGGCTCCAGGCCACCGAAGGAAGGGTGGAGTGGGCATGGGGATGGTGGAGGCAAAGATATTGTATCTGTTTAAAACATACTGTGTTTGCAGATAAAGCCTCAGTTTTCCATGTTTCCAGAAACTTGAAATAAAAAAAAAAGTTCACACTTGTTGGATTGCTTTGTTCTTGAATAATAAAATCATTTAAGAGGTGATTTAGACATTTTTTAATGTACTAATGCATCTTAGGTTAGTAGTAATGGTAAACAGCCAAACTAAAGAAAATGTAGTGACAGTATGACAACTGCAGCTTTGTCAAAGTTAACAGTATCCTGTGCAATGCCCTTTCTGGGTTTCTTAAATGTTAGAGAGAAATCAAAACCCTTACAGCCTTCCTCAGTGAGTTACGTTGCTCATCAGTAATTGGACAAGACCTATTTGTGAGAGCTGCTTTGCAAATGCAGAAAAAATGAAAACGGAAAACCTTAGATTTTCTAAAATCCTCTACACACCATTAATCCTAAATGCCGGATGGTATTTTAGGCAAAGTCAAACTGAAGCATAAAACATGCTTTATTGAGTGTGAAACCCTGAACAGGCGGTTAGACTCCCCTGATGTGCCAAACAGGCAGGCAGGCATCCGGAAAGGCATAGTAGGGGAACATGTTTGTCCAGCACCATGAGTCTGACAGAGAGACCGCCGTTTTAAGCTTGGATAGAGTCCAGATGGGGATTAAACCTCGGTTAGCCTCTGTCAGTCTATTGTTGGGGCTTTCTGGCTAACAGACTGAAGGGAGTGAATAGCCTGGCTGGCATGTCCAACAAATCACTTAAGGATTTTGATTTATATAAGACAATAGCAGTTTATTTGAATTGGTTTAAATTGATCTTGTCTTGATTTATTTAGATTTATCTCAGTTTATTTAAAAGAATTCCAGCATAAATTTTTTTTAGGTTGCTGTTAGTGTATTTAGCCACTTTAGGATGGCATGGGTGTCCATGGCAAATACTCCCCTTAACCGCCACACACACACACACACACACACGCACGCACGCACGCACGCACGCACGCACGCACGCACGCACGCACGCACAGGCGAGAGCAGCTTTACAATAACAGAAAAA
>NW_005187491.1:1245673-1255418 GCF_000239375.1 Pundamilia nyererei
CACACACACACACACACACACACACACACACACACACACACACACACACACACAAGAAGGACCTTCCCATGGTTAGAAATACTCCGACATTGAATGATGAGGTTGGTGGGAAGGTGCTATGCAGGGAGGTGTTGCTGTCACAGCAGTTGGTTTGTCAGAGACTTTGGACCTGACAGGTTTCGACAAGAGCAAAAAAAACCATAAAACAACTTGAAGTCTGCCTCCTCCTGGTTGTAAAGAGTAACAGCAATAGAAAAAGAAGCCCTGATTCAACAGCTGTAGAAGGTATTCATTAGTAAATATTTTATATAAGTGTAAGTTCTATTTTTTTTCTAGTTCACATGAATATAATAATGAAGACAACAGTAATTTTATCCAATGATAAACTGCAGAAATTGGGAAAAAAATGATCACAGTATATTGTCACCTAATCTTCAAACTACTAAAACTATCGTGAATATTATGATACTATAATATTACAGTGCATATTAAACACAATAAAATAACACAATACTAACTCCTGCACTAATATGCAGATTGTGAGGTTCTTATTTAATATTTTATTATTTCCAGTTTGGGTTCCTCTTTGCTACATTTCAGCAGTAAATGCTACTTTGACATTACTACTCTAATATGACAGGTATTCTTTGTATTTTGAAATGGTCTTTATAGCATTTATGATCAGCTCATATTGCTATACAGTTAAGCTTAGAGGTATAACATGTAAAAGCAGGAGAATATCTTTTTACATCACAATTTTAGCAGTTACTGTAAAACAAAAAGGTATAAATAATTATTTTTAACATCTAACGCTGAACACAATTATTGTGCATCACGTGAATGTCTTGGTTTTATTGTCCTGCAGTGTTATTGTTTTTGTTTTGCTGAGGTGTCAGCTGTTTAAGAAAATCTAAATGCGATACGCCTGTCCTGCACTACCACATCAAACAGCTGACAGACATGGGTCAGCATATTGCTGATTGTGACCACTGGCAACCTCCATAACAAACCTAAAAACAGGAAAACAAAAAAGCCAGTGAACACTGAACTATAGCTTCAACTTAATGCAACAGGAATGATGCAAAGATATAGTTAGTGTTACTTAAGAAAAGCAGTACTTCCTTCACCTTTTCTAAATACTTGCTATTGATGTATTTTTAGGATTAGTTTCACCTGACAAATACTTTAGGTGCCCCTAAACAGAGTCTTTTCTTCTTCTAACTTTGTGTGGTCACAAATTAACACTGTCTCAATGTCAGCTATAATAACACTAAGAATTCTAGAGGCCCACAGCTTGACCCTGAAAGTTGTGTATTGTGCAAGGTATCTTTACTTCCTTGGGGGCCCCTCGAAAGTGTAAGATTAGAAGTCCCCACTGAACTCAGGCAACAGTTTCCTTATCTCATCAAACACCTGTGCACACACACATAGACACACACAGGAGATGAAGGAAAAGGAAAAACTAACTGTGGCACTTTAGGTTTTGTCCTCGCCACAGAAACATTTTTCCTAGCAAAGCAATATTAACAAACTTGCCTTTGGTATATCAGTACAGGGACACAGGACACACCATTAAAACTAGCTAAAAAAAATAAGTATAACAGGGGCACAACTCTCTGATTTTATTCAAATAGTATAGATATTTTTATCTGAATGTATTCATGGTGATTGTTTTCCTGTATTTACAGCTATCCTTGGAATGTACACGCTGATGAGTAACAAGCAGTACTACGATGCTCTGGGCACCACAGGCACCATCGCCAACACCGAGGGCATCAACAGTATGTCTGAAAGCCAAAGACATTTATGAGCTATTGCTTATACTCACACAGACAGACGTTAAAATGAAATGCAGACAGACATGTGACAGTACTGTATGTTTTATTGTGTACCGTTTACACTGTAGCCTCAGTTGTGATCATTTATCTCCTTCAGGCGTTGTGAAACCAGATCCTTTCAAGGTCTTCCCTGAAGAACCTCCAAACCCCACCAATGTGGAGGAAACCCTGGAGAGAATTCACAACAATGATAGCAGTCTGACTGAAGTCAACCTTAACAACATCAAGGTCAGCTCATTGGAACGTCACAATTATGGAAAAATTATGCACAGATAAAAAAAATGTTTGTCAAAGGGAGCTTGAAGCTGGACTCAGAGTCCTTAAACGCCCAAACAAGATTAATTTCCCATATGACAACAAATATTACACAATCGTTTCAGTGAACCAGCTCATGTCATATGCTATACTGATCCTTGGCTGCAAAACCCGGATCTGCAAGCTTATCAAGTATTCCTTGTTTGCGAACTGAACATCTCCGTATTTTCCTTGCAGGACATTCCCATCCCAACACTAAAAGAGATCTTTGAAGCGATGAAAGGAAACTCTCACGTGGAGTTTCTGAGCATCGCTGCAACCCGAAGCAACGACCCTGTGGCATATGTGAGTAAATTACCCACTGTAATTATCAACTGCTTGCCAATGACAGCAAATTTCCTCAAAGTTTAAAATAATTTTTATGGTATTTATTTCTTTGATATAAAAATCTTAGAAATGTCTTACAGTTTATATCTCGTTCTAGCTACAGATCTATTTGTTTACTGAATGACTCTTGATTGAGGGTATTAGAGGATATTTATTTGTAGTGTAAAATATCAACTTAAGCTACTGTTGTACCTCTACTGTGTTATTATTGTTTCACATAAAAAGAGATTAATTGCAATGACTGAAGTTTTCCTTCAGATTCTATAAAGATCTCCTTTTCTTTGTCACCTGCTCTTCAGATGCACTGTGGTAAACTATAGTTTATATCCGAATGTGTCTGCCACCTGACTATAAAAAATATTTTTTAAGTCCTTAAGAGCTTTTAAAATGTGGAAGAAAAATATAGTTTCAATGTGCGTTTCTGTCTGTGTTTCTAGGCATGCGCTGAGATGCTGCAGGAGAACACCAGCTTACAGAGTCTTAACATCGAGTCTAACTTCATCACTGCAGACGGCATGATGGCGATCATCAAAGCAATGGCTAATAACGCCACACTGATGGAGCTCAAGATTGACAACCAGGTTAGAAACTAATTATTGGACATGCTGTGCATCTACAGCTGATAATTTGCAAGCCACTTTGACACTCACCTGTAGAATAATTTAAGCCTGGCACACAAACGTACCATTTGTGTGCAAAACAATGCCAACATCTACAGCTTTACAGATATTAAATTGTAATTTTGTACCAACAAAGTGATTCCAAAAGAGCTATTAGCCGAAGACTTGGCATATTTCAGCATGATGTGCGGTGTAATCTAAAAAAAAGAAAGAAATTAAATTGAAAAACACAATGAAACATGGAATGACCTCCCCAGAGGCTGGACCTGAACATTACTGAAGCAGTGTGGGATCGTCTTGGCAGAGAAGCTTTAAATGTCCTTCAAGAAACCTGGAGAACTGTTCCTGAAGACTATTTAAAAAAAATTATAAGTCTGCCTAAAAGAAGAAAAATGGTGGTAACACCAACTATTAATTTTCAAGCTCATTAGAACTGTGCAGACTTTGCCATTTCCATCACTGCATGCATTTCCCATTTTCATGGTAACATATAAAAAAAGACTTATGCACAGCAACCAAAACAAGACATCCTAATTTTTATTGTCCAAGTATGAAATAACTGAGTTAATACTCATACACAATGACATGCTTTTCTTACTGCTTTCAAATTTAATTCACAATGGAAAAAAGGACTCAGTGCTTGATTGTGTTATCCTTTCATGTATCATATAGCGACAAAAACTTGGAGACTCGGTTGAGATGGAGATTGCCTCCATGTTGGAGAACAACTCCAGTATCCTGAGATTTGGCTACCACTTCACCCAGCAGGGTCCCCGAGCCAGAGCCGCCATGGCCATCACACGAAACAATGACATGAGTAAGAAACCTGAATCCATGGTCAGATAGTCTTGAAATATTCATGTATAATACAAGGAATCATTTAAAGTGTTATTGGATTGTGCAACAGAATATGAAATCGGCATCTTCTCTCTTTTACATAGTTCGTCAGCAAAGATTAAGATGAACACGACAAGGAGTGAGCAGAAGAGCAACCATTAGCCCCTCGAAGCCTGCAAAAACGGATGACTCTTGTGCCAGCTCACTGTGGTGCAGCAGAGCTGAATGAATTCTTCCAAATTAATTCTGGTCACTGTGCCTGGGGGAAACCATGTCTAACATCCATGTTCAACCATTCATTTCATTTACTGCAGCAAGAGTTTTGTAGGTTGCTGAATTTCTCATAAAGGCATGTAGAGATCACAAGCACAACCTGAAGTGTCTTTTTTGTGCTTTTAGTTTATGCGTCACCAACATCAACCCAAACAAATAGTTAACTATTTTCATTCACTAACTCAATGTGGTGCTATATCATCTGTGGGAGAGGGGGGGAAAAAATCTGTAAATACTTTAAATAAAAATATATATTCGATTATTTTTTGTAATTGTTTGGTAAGTTTAATTTTATTGTTTCTAATTCTTATTGCACACATAAATATTATACTCAACAAATATTGTTTTAAATGCACCAAGAAAAAAAAAATCATACTTTGGCACATTTAAGGAGACTATCTACAGGTTGTGAGTAATCTGTATTTGAGCCACTGATACTGGATAAACTGCTATTTACAAAAGTGACAGCATTTTCTTTTCAAAATTGTGTCCATCAAATAATTGCCATCTTGTAAACAATGAATTAACATCTGTGATTAACCACCTGAATCAAGAAATTACTTAAATAAAACCTGACTGACAAAGTGAAGTCGGCTAAAAGATTTAGACTCAAGAACAGAAGAAGAAATACAAAGTCCTTGACATCTATATGGGAAGGCTTTGGGACTCCAACGAACCACGGTGAGAGCCATTATCCCCAAAATGGACCAAACTTAGAACAATGGTGAACCGTACCAGAAATTGCCAACGTACCAAAATGACTCCAAGAGGACATCAAGAACTCATCCTGGAGGTCACGAAGGAACCCAGCATAACATCTAAAGAACCAAAAGCCTCCCTTATGATTGAACAATAACAAAGAGAGTGGGCAAAAATGGTATCCATTGGAGAGTTCCAACGAGAGAAATCACAGCTGACCAAAAAGAACACAAAGGCTCATCTCATATTTCCCCCCAAAAACATCTTGATGATCTCCAAGACTTTGGTGAAAATGTTGGGGGACTGATGAGACAAAGCTGAACTTTCTGGAAGGCTTGAGTGGGGTAAATCTGGCACAAAGCTAACAGCATTTCATAAAAAACAACAGCAAACCAACAGTCAAACCTGGTGGTGGCAGTGTGATGGTTTGGGGCTTGCACTTTAGTGCTTCAGGATCGGTAACTGATGGAACCGTGAATCAGAATATCAGAATGTCCGGCCATCATTTCATGACCTGAAGCATCAAGCCCACTTAGGCGGCAAAACTGAGTCGTTAAACAGGTTCATGCAGGAAAACTCTCCAGTGTGACTGCATGAAAACTATTCTGCAAAGAACAGCAGACCAAAATTCTTCATCCCTTCAATTCAAAATTCCTTACAAAAGCTTGGTTGCAGTTTTTGCCGTCATGGGTGGCACAACCAGTTATAAGGTTTAGGGGGCAAGTAGGTTTGGATAACTCTTTTCCCCTTAATAAATGAAATGATTTTTAAAAACTGCATTCTACAGGTTATCTTCATCTAATATTAAAATTTACTTGATGATCTGAAACATTTAAGAAATCAGAAGGGGTGCAAATAGTTTTTCACAGCAGTATACATAATCGGAACCGTTATAATCATAATCTCATTTTCTGTGGTAAATATTATATGAAATTATTTCCTAAAACTAACACATTCAGCATTTTAGATAACCCCCCCCCCCTCAAAAAAACCCCTTGATTTAATAAATCACAGCCCTTTAATCGCTTACAGTTTCTTCTGATCTTTAGACTTCCTCCAGGCACCTGAGCTATTTTTACATCTCACTCGGCCCAACGCAAATGTGAAACGGATCCTAGCCCACTGAGCTTGAGTTACCTTGTTCCAAATATAAGAACTAACTTTAAGAGGGTTGCACCCTAATGCACCCACAGAAATTTATGAGCAGAAACAGCTGCTAACCTCTCAGGATTTTCACAGCATTGCTTGCATCCCTGCCTTCCACCTCTCGTTTCATTAATCCATTTCTTGAAAGACTTCTCACCTAATGTCAAGTTTGACAAGACCACATATGCTTTTTAGATTTCTCAAAGGTCACATTTTAAAACTGCAAGCTTCACTGACATTTGGCTTTGTGTAAAACTTTCAAGTCAGTGTTGCCTTACCACATCTATTCTGAGAGTTTCTCTTCCACTTCTTAGTTTCCAGTAAAACACGAATGTATATTTGGACTGTAACCCTGTCACAAATGTATTCACCACATTGTATTTATGCTTCTACTGTTTCGTAAACAGTAATACTGAAATATCAGATTTGAATTTGTCTTAAAACGCTCTAACATACTTCCAAATCCCTACAAAGACGTTTTAAGACCGTGGTGACGCTCTTAACTCCAAACTAATGAAGTGAGTGAGCTTCTGAAACATATTAGCCATGTCATCAGAAACTAACCCACGTTAAGTCCCTTTGCCCCCTTCCACTGACCCTGATGTTATCCAATTTATACCAACTGTGCTGAGAGGAGCTTTAAACGAACGCACAGATTAGCACCAATACAGCCAATCTGCTGCTGATTTATAGGAAAGCTGGCTGAGAATTGATCGTATCACAGAGCTCACTGAACTCAAATGGAAAGGACACGATGAACAAGAAAAGGGTAATGAAAATAGTCACAATAATTATAAAGGTCAGAAGTTCAGCTGAAAATTGTTGCCCGAGCTTTTAAACCTGCTTCTTTCATTCTAGAGGAGCCATGAAAAAGATGTAAGGTTAATGTCACTGAGGATGGCACAGTTTATCCAGTCTTTCCAGACTTCTAAGATGTTTCATGTTCAGGCGGGATGTTTTGGCAAAAGAACATCCTGGTGATCAAGAATGAGAATGATTTTCTTATAAAACTAATTTCATTTAATGAACACAAACCCCCAACTACATCACAATAACAAGTTTTAAAAAACAGAGCTATCACATATGTTGGGACAATGTTTTGTGAGTGATCCACCACAAAAGAAGAAAGTTGTTCAACAGTCCAGGATTACTTTTTCAGTCTTAATCTTTATGTCTTTAAAGCTAAGGCAGATGTTTTAATGTATAAATTCTATACAGATTTTAAAAATGTTCTGAATTTCTGCCAGATAATCAGGCAAATGCCAATTTGAGTATTTTCCAACTTCTTAATAACATGAAGAGTTTGGTCAGTCGTATTGAATATGAATATTTCCAAAATCACCTTTCCCAGAATTCTGATGTTACCTTAATCTGCTTGTGCAAGTAGGGAATCAAACATGCAGCAGACAAAAGAGCCAAATCTTAACACATCTTTGGGACAAACTTGCTCTTCCCGCATGAAGAAGCACAACCTGTCGGGGGGGGCCAAGCAGAGGTCACATTACACAAATCTTTTCAACAGATTGGAGGAGCGGTGTTGGATTTTAATGTAACAAAAAATATTCACACAGAACATTTTAAGGAAAAGTGCCGGTAACATGAGTGCTTTGTCTCTTTCACAGGTGTAAACGATTTCAGACTCTTCCATTCAGGACTCTTTATGTGTGTAGAGGAATTTCCTCCATGACAGGTAAGCTGTACTCAAATTCAGAGACCATTGGTTAATTCTTATCACTTTCCTGCAACTCAATGCTTTTCAGGGTGGACTATGATAAGCCAACCAAGGTTCAGCCTTAAGCATAAAATATAACTGGATATGAAAAGTTGTCACTTGAATAAAGACTGACTCTGTAGCAACCTTTATTGATCACATCCTGGATGGAAGAAAGAGTTAGACGCTGAACAATCAGTAGCTTTAAAAAAAACAAACAAACAAAAAAACAACATAAAAAGGCTGATGAACAGAATAAATCTGTTAAATATTTTTTTCACATTGAGCTGTCGGTTTTATGCAGCACTGCGCCTCGTGAACGTACCACTGTGGTACAAGTTTTATCTGTGCGTCCACACCATTCTGGTGCTCTCATTTATTTGCAGGCGCTGGGGCAAGCGTAAGTGGCTCTTCCTCATCTGAATCAAACTCGACATTCTCGTCTTTAACCCACTTGCCGCTGTGGTCTTGCAGCCACCCGTCACTATGATAAAACAACACCAACAAAAAAAATAGATGAAATGCACTGAAAATCTAATAGTGACCTACATGCAGATGTGATAAAAGTAGTGAAAATGTACAACATTAGAAAGTGAAAGTCCCACAACATTTAGGCACCTTTTCAGTTTGAGATAGTGCTCCAGCTCCCTCTTCCTCTGAGCAGTAATGGGTTCAGCCTCCTGTCTCTCTGCAGCCTGACATTCGGCAGTATCTTTTGATGGATGTGGCTCGTTATTGGCTACAAAAGGAGTTTATACAAAATCATGACCGAGGTTTGCTCAAAATAAAAGCTGACAATAAAACATTTTCTCTAGCAGACCTTACCTGTTGAACAGACAGTAGAGTTGCTTTGTGACGTGTTCACTGAAATGCCAGACTCCCAGCAGGCAGATGTCATGTTGTCACTGGGGTTTGAGCTGGCACTTGCTGTCACTTTTTCAGATTTTGTACTTAAAAAGAGTGACAAATAATTTAAATTGTGTTTTTTATTGTATGGCTTTAAATACAGACAACAACTCTCATACAAAGTAATCACTCACCTGGTTTTTCTATGACAGCTGTTATATGGTACCGTTTTCAGCAAAGCATGATGGGTGAGCTTCCGTGTTTGTGCTAGTAATGGGGCTGAACTGGAGGGCTCCTGAAATCACAACAAGAGTAGCTCATATTTTCCACCATTACACAACTACACTGAATTGTTTAGTAAGGTGTAATTTGTTAGGGTCATATGGTAGTCACACGGGCACCACATAAGTAATTTAACAGGAGACAACATGGAATAACAATGTCATGCAGTAATGAAAGATTACATCTGTCGAGCTTGTGATGTTTTTCCTGTGATGATTCATTGACCGTCTGCTGGCAGAATGACCCAGCTGGTTCTCATCTGTTGTTGCTTTGTTAAACACAGCTTTTTTCTGTTGGCTATGAGAGACTTGTAACCTTGACAGAGAACGCATGATTAACAGTTACTGACCTGCCTTTTTTCTTCAGCCTGGACATAGTTTTCATGTTGCCGTTTTGTTATTTCAGTCTTCAGCCGTGCTTTCTTGCCATAAAATGCTTTTAGCCCTGAGTAGAACACACAACAAACAATTGGGTTTACTAAAAAGTCAATGTAAAATGAACCAAACCTGAAAAAAAAAAAAAGTCATACTCGTTTCCCTTTGAAGAACAGCAAGTTTGGTATATATCATGAAGACATGCAAAACTTTACCTTCATACTGTAGAAATTAAACTGGTATCGAAATGTAGGTAAAAACAACATTTTTTATATGCTGTAATTTATCTAACATACATGTTATACGGTGATACCCTTATTCAAAATACACTTTCTGGCATTTTTTCCATCAGAAAATAAAGAAAACCTCCAGGGTACACATGCTTGTCTTTGACTGTTTGTGTAAGAGACAACAGACAGAGTTTTGCTTTTCCGAATGAGAAAAGTTGGATATTTAAAAAAAAAAAAAAAAAAAAAT
>NW_005187491.1:1256864-1297484 GCF_000239375.1 Pundamilia nyererei
TTTTATTTTTGAGCAGATTGTATTAAATATGCATAGTTTATGTATCTGTATTCCTTTGATTTTGTGTAGCATATGTAGCAAGGATGGCATATTAACCTGCACTTCACAGCACCTCAGATGATAGCACGACCTCATACAAGTGCCCCTCCTGCAGCATTGACTTTAGAAATGCAGAGCCATTTAAAATATGGGGCACTGTCTCAATAAATAGGGCGAAAGACAAGGGATAGAAATGCTGTGCAGATGGCTAACCCTTGATACAGTGCTTCTTAATAAGACTGGGAGCGAAACTTCAGGTCCCCTGGGTCCCCAAATTGCTTTAAATAACTTTACAGGTTCAAGGTGCTCACCGTCTAGATGCCTCTTTCCTTTTCTGTGGACTGCCAACATGTCGACTGTATCAAACACAGGACGGTAGGAACACACAAGGCAAGTGTACCTATAAGATAAGGGGATAAATTACATTTAATGCCATTAGCTACACAAGTTTTTCTTTCCCAAACATATCAATGTTTTGAAATTCACTTCACCTTCCGTTTTTCATAAGAGCAGCCTCATCTTCTGGAATAAAATTAGACAAAAGGTCTGCCACACGACGTTTCTGTAAAACGAAGTGAATAACGTTAGATAGTATGTAAGTATTACTACATTTTTTTTCCCCCAAAGAAATAACTACAATATGTTGTTAGCTTAAAGATGCTAACACTAGCCGCATGTGTGCTCTTAGCTGAAGTCTCTGTTATTAAGCCAACATAAAATGCTGCAAATTGATCCATACCTTAAGGAGATTCAGCTGGCTTTTATCATCACCTTCTCTTTTAAAAGACATAACTGTTATGATCGATAATCTAAAAACGAATCTGAATAGCAGCGTATAGCTTCTTGGCTATAATATATAAGCTAATAGCAATGCTGCATTCATGGACAAACGGAAGATGGGAAATATAGACAACTCCCCCCCCTATGTGCTCAGCTTTGAGGTGGATAATTGTTTCGGCTATCGGAACTACAACGATATCTGCTTGTTTTTATAACATAAAGTCCGCATAGTCATTTGAAAGCTCGATTTGTGGCTATACTTCATATTTACTAAATTTGCGAAAAAAAAACCCAAACTCTCAACTTGATATAAAACGCACATTTTTCCCCTACAGTCTTTAATGCAACACGTTGTGGCGAATCATCGGACTAGTCAGTGAACACGGCAGCCATGGCAACATATGGTTGTAGACAGCTGACTGCAAGAGTTTTGAAAACAAGTTTTTCAGCGACTTTTAGGTGTGTATTTGACAGATAAGGTACGTTATATTTGTAATCCAAGAAATTTTCTATAGAGTTTAAACGGCTGTCATTTGGAGAAAATATTGAACGCTTGGAAAAATAACGCGCGACGACATTAATTAAGTTGATAGCCTTAGCTAGCAGGCTAACTAAGCTGCTAGTTTGATAGTTATGGGCTAAAGCGGAAGCCATTATTGTAAAGATGTTATCAGCAGTGAAGTTCGCTGGTAAGCGCATTTTAGGCCCACATGGTTGTTTACCACCACACGAAAAAAGAACAATATAAGTGTTTTACGACAATGTCAGGGGAGCGAGCTCCACTACCAGCCGGAGGGGACGGCCTACTCCGAGGGAACCGCACAAGATCTTACGGCAGTTTGATCCGATCTCCGCTGTCCCCGGTGCACCAGAGACGCATTGAACATATAATTCAGCCGGGAGAGACACTGCAAGGCCTGGCGCTGAAGTATGGAGTGTCTGTGAGTATGACTGTGTTGATTTGACTCTGAGACTGAATTAGTTCAAGTATTCATTTTTTGCCCCTTTAACAGTTTATATTAAGCTTATATTGAAATTTACTTGTTGCGATATGATGCCTTCTAACTGAATACTTGATTTGCCAATACTGAAATGTAAATGTGGGTGAATATTCACTTTTCTTATAGTCGTTGTTTTATTTTCATATTTATTGAGGTAGGTTATCTCAGTGGTTCAACAAAACGTTCAACTACATAATTAAGTTGTTTATTCAGCTGTTAGGGCATACTATGAAAAAGTGTTTGCCTTAAAATGGCATGTATTTATTTTGTTTCCTGTCTGCCTACTGATCTCGGTAAAAGTGAGACTTGATTTAGCCAAGTCTAATACTAATTAACAAAAGGTTCACAAGGACATCTTCTCTTTCAGATGGAGCAAATCAAAAGAGCAAACAGGCTTTACACCAATGACTCAATATTCCTGAAGAAGTCTTTGACAATCCCTGTGATATCAGACCTGGATGACTGCAGTAATGGGTTGGATGTGGCGGAGGAGGATGGCAACAAAGGCAGTGGTAACTCTGCTTCACTTCACAATGGACACATAGGGAGTTCCTCTGAGAAAAAGCAAGAAGACAGAAAAGATCTCACTCCAGGGGATTTTTTGAAAAGGTTGGATGACTTGATAAGCCAGTCCAAGCAGGCTGCAGTCAAAGGATGCCAGGAAGCAGAGAAAAGGTATAACTGTGCCTGTCGCTGGTTGCTCTTTTCTTTGCACAGTTGTTGTCCAGTCAGGGTCATTACTCTCTTCGTATTTAAGTCACTAATAGTTAGATCAGTTGGTCCTGCTTATGCATATGTTTTTAGTCATAATCCCTGGGCCATTATACTCATGCCATTCGTATTCCTAAACACAGTTCAGTGGAAATATTATGTTACTCAGATTAACATTTTTTCCTCCTGGTTAATATTGGAACATATTACTGCATGAGAAATGGTCAGTGGCAGTGTAATTTGCAAATATTGTACCTTCACTGATGTGTAAGTAATGTTGAGGTCATGGTCAAATATAATGCATTTTGATGCTAAGCATAGATATGCATGGATAGTATCTGATAGTCAGATTAGCCTACATTGTCATGTCAAGTATAGTCATCCACCTTTCTGGCCTTCTTAATATTTCATCAACCACTCACAATGTGGCTGTTCAAAAGATTCCCAATGCTTAATAGCTGCTTTAAATGCAGTTTCTAATGGCCTGGTGATAGTACCAGTGCAACAGCGATATTTTTTTAAGAATACCAATCAATTTAGCCTAAGATCAGTACACTCTGAACGACTTGCTCTGTTATATATTTATTTTATTTGCCAGGTTTGCTGCACTAGAAGCAACTTGTAACAACAGGACATCAGATTGCCGGCCGCTTACGAGGTCACAGAGTGTCATTTCATCTTCCAGGATGGCAGTACAGGGGACAGTACCGCTCACTGTCACCAAACTGACCAGGAAACTGAGAGACAAGGAAGATGAGATCTTTGAACTGTGACATGTCTGTCACTCAGAACATTAATGGAGCTTTCCCAGGGAGCCGTGATGCGCTGTTTGATCTCCAGAATAATGGAGCGTTACGGATAAAGGAATGAAAAGGAATCCCCGGTGATCCCGCTGCTACTTAAAGTATAAAAGTGTTTTCACACTTCCATTTAAAAATTTATATTGCACATTGTAGACTTGTTATTTATTTGGTGAGACATGCTGTAGGTTGTGAAAAGCTTCATATGACTATTCACATCTGGGAAGTTGGAAACTTGAAATTTGAAGAATTAAAAATCAATCATATTTATAGTCAGATGATCATATGGTCAACACAAAAAGGGTTTGTGTGTAACTGCCTCATATTTTCAGACTTGTAACGTTAGGAAATGGAATCTAAAACACAAGTCGTGTTTACTGTAATAATGATGATGACAATGAACTGGTTAGAATGATGGTTTTTCTATTAATGCTGAAAATGCAAGAAAAAATGTTGTAGGCTTTAGAATATTTGATAGCAATGATTGTATTGTTAAGGTTATATTTCTAATGTCTTTTCAATTTTGTATTGTTTGTTTTAAAATACATATTTTTATCCCATGTTAAATGACATTTGTTCACATTACTGCTAACAATATCTTTTAGTATAACATGTAGATTTAGCTGTTTTGGGAGATTTAATGTCCAATTGGAGTTGATTTTTATCTGTTTTAACTGCCATATAAGACCAACAAATAGTCAGTAGGCCAATGAATTTAAACATTTTTTAAGCCCTACTGCGATCCAAAAATCATGAATTATAGATTGGATGTCCAAGCAGTCATGAGTAAAGAGTCTGTCTTTTTGTTGAGCTAAACATGTTTTTAAAATACAGTCATGGTCGCAGTAATTGTGCACTCTGGGGTCATTATCTTTATTTTTGGCTTGATTGTTGTCTGGACACCTCAGTAAATACAGTTTGTTGCTGCAGAAGCATCATCTTAACCACCAGATGGCAGTGCTGTACTATAGTGGTATTGTTCCCAGGCCTAACTTGCTTATGCATCGGTCCAGCTGTTTCATATCAGTGATTATAATGCATAATATCAGTAGTTCTGAATAATACAGTTCAAAGTCACAAATATTAGATGATACTTTGTGTCCTAGTAAAATAATCAATGCAGAATATATCTGTTTAATTTCAAGTTTGTTTTCTCTGGACACTGTCTGAATAGAAGATTAGCATCACTTACATAATATATATTTATGGCCCCAAAATATCAAAAACTTGAATGACTCCACAAAGCTTTTTTTGTATCCCTCATGTTCTTTGAGAACTATGGGAAAGCAGGTTGGTTCTCAAATGACTTGTTTTATGTTGCCAGTCCTCAGTAACAGAAAAACAAGCAGTTCGGAGTCCTAGTTGAGTCTGTCTGTTGATCTCCCAGTGTCTATTTGAAATTTAGTTCTGATGTCATATTGTCCCATCCTCCACTAGTTTATTCAGTCCTTTACAGATCTTGGTGAGGTTGGGTCTGAAGGGCCCATCAGGGTTGTACAGTTGGGTCAGGAGCTGTGGGTCGGAGTAATGGTTGAAGACATGGTTGATGCGACCATGAGATTTAGTGGTGAGGTGGGTGTTGACCAGTTTCAGCAGCAGATCCCTGCAGCTGGTCAGGATGTCTGCCATCACTGTTTTTTCAAAGGTAAAGTCCACCTGCGTCAGACAAGACATACATTCATGTTACGTATTTCATACAAGTCAAATTGTATAATATCTTAATGTGAAGTAGCAGGATATGATGTATGAATATTCTACCAGGTTTAAAGACTTCTTAGAGATTGCATATTTTTGTTATTTTGCATCATTAATCTTCCTGCATATTCAGTTTTAATCCCAATACAGAAGTTTCAATATCAACGTATTGTTCTCTCACATTACCAAAGCAGAGAAACAAGCACTTGATTATGTGGAACTGAAATAAAACAAGCGACCCTTTAAAGCAACGTCTGAGCCACGCGTTGATGCATAAGAGAATCCTATTCAACAGTGAATTAACCTGGACGTTTTGATGCCATGTGATTAATATATTTATTTATCTGTTTTAATTGGAAATATTAACACAACTGCAAATTGCATTTATTGTGGAAAAACTAAGGTCAGAAACCTCTTGAAGTTGCCTGATTTTCCAGCCTTGAAGTTCATGCTGCGCACAAAACATTTTCCCCATTTGAGAGTAATTGGCATTCTTTTGCAATTGGAGCTAGAAAACAAGTGCATTGGCACAAATTTCTTTCAGGTGATGTATGCTTACTCATACATCATGGATTAAAAAATTAAAGTTGGGAAGTGTACCTCATAGAAACTGATAGCTGTCATTGCTCCCTGGTGGAGCTTCTTCTTAAAGTCTTGGGCCACTGCCAGCTCTTCTGTGCTGAAGCGGTTGTTCCTGAAAAGGACGCCAATCTTGACTGCAATCTTGATGAGGTCTTTGATGACTTTCTGAGCCTCTGATTTATTTCCCAAGTAGTCTCTGGAGACCCGGTACAGTTCATCTAGGATCTCACTGGTGGTGTCATCAATGAACATTTGTACAGAGCTTTTTGTGGCCATGCTGCTGAGGATTTTCTTCTGTGCCTTCATGGCCATGTCCTTGGCATTGAACGCATCCATTGTTGCCTGAATTATGAAGACAATTAATTTAATATTTCATTTTAATGTCTGTTATTATACAACTATTCAACTGTTTTAATATCCACATAAACATTTTACAGCTCAGTTTGAGCGCAATTAAATTTGTGTATAGACAAAAAAATTTCATAATTATACCTGCAGAAAGAAAGCAGTGAAAAGAAATAAAATATTCATACTTTATGCTCATAAATAGCCCAACAGGATATCATTACACAGTGTGTAGTTCTCTCAGCTATAGAGGCAGAATGTTCAACATTTACAGTTTCAGCTTCCTGTGATTAAACTGATTGGTAACCATTTTCAGTTTGAAAGTTTGAATTTGTCTCTTCAGGCAGATTTCCTGTCACTACCCATACCCATCACAGTAAATCGACAGCAAATCCTGTTGGTAGGCAAGTAAAGACTAGATTGCACAACTTTTTTTGGCTGAATGAATTAGCATGGAAGTGCTAAAGAGGTCCTGTTTAAACCTGAAAGGAGAAGACACACAAGTACACTCTTAAAAGAAAACAGTTTTTCTTTCTGCCCTCGATTTTTCTGCCACAAAATCTTCAAAAAAACAGCAGTTCCAGTTGAGTAGTTGGAGAATGATTGCTGACAACAAGGTTTAACTGTTGGAAAGGGAGGAGAAACATGTTTTACAGCAAAGTGGCGAGTCTTCCCTCATTACTTTTTAACTTTCAGATTATCATCCACTGACCCTTCTTACACATCATAAAACTCCATCTTAGTGTCAATATTAGTAACAGTTCAAGCCTTTTATTTGTCATCTTAAAATTAGAAACATACATCGACACAAACACTGAACATGTAGTGTGTTAAATTCTGAAGCAATGCCTTCATCTTATGTTAGTTACAGTGTTTGTTTTGATATCTGACATGTACTTACATTGCCAAAAGGGAAAACTACCATGGAGGAGCCTCCACAGAGGCACTTAATTTTCACTCCTGGGATTCTAACCACACCTAACATCCATCACAGAACCCCCCCCTCGGGAAGTCATCAGCATGCATACAGCACACTATGACAGAACTACAAAATCCACAGTTTTATCTTTGATTGTCAACACAGTTTGAATTAATTCTTTTTTAATTCCATCTAATTTCCCTCTAATCTCTAACATGGAAGCAAGCAGATATGAAGTGGATCACTCTCAGAGGAAAACTACATTTGAATTTGATTTCTCTGATGTTCTTGTTAGAGTGTTGCAAAGAGTGGGCAAGCAAAATAAGATTTAATTCCCACATCACCAAAAGAACAAAGATTGAAAGTATCACAGCAATAAGACTCTTACAATAGATGAAGCAAACAAGTGTGTTTGTAGAATATTAATGCTAAATAGATAAGCTCTAGCCTTATATCTCCAGTTCCAGAAACACGGCAGCTTAAGCATGAGCCTAAATGCTTAGCTTCTGCTTCATATTAATCCATGTTTTATGAGTAACACAGAATCAACAGATATGCAGTATCTTTAGCAAACATCAGTGCCACCGAGGCAGCTGTGCATTCTCTCCTACTTCCTGTGTCACTTAGTATTGTCACATGTGCAGAATCTCAAAGTCTAAACAGGTCTCCAGTTAATAAGACTGTTTCTGAACCTCTTTCTGAGTCATTTTCTGCACTAAACCTGACTTGTGGCCTGTATGGACAAGTATATGAGGGGTGCAGGGAGGCTGCATAGCTCAAGCATGTCCGCGCCTGCTTTTTTCACATTGCATCAGTGCTAGAACAAGAACAGGAAGTGAGCACCCTGAATCCACACGCTACCTCAATTTTTCTAACTGGGTCTACCTTTGAGTGGAACGTCGAAACAGGATGTAAACACTATTTATTAAGCGCATATTTTCTGTAAGCTGTCAGCTATCAACAACTGTAACTCCTGTGATGCATTTCTTTCCTCCCTGTTTATTGTTATTAGCAACATCATTTAAAATATGATGTTCAAGTCGCCCAGTGCCAGCGATGCACAGTCAGCAGTGTGAGCAAATGACTCCACCATTCACTCATGAATGAAAAAGTGATCGAGTCACATTAACGATCATATCATGCAAATAAGTAGCACTCGCTGTGATTCTCCCCATCACTGTTATGCATCCCACTCCCAGCTCCAAAATTCATTATAAGCAAACAGTCACTTTTATAGCATATCTCTAGTAGGGTTCATTTTACATGCACAACCATTAATTTCAAACAAGTGTCACATTTCTAATAGCTCCCTTTGTTACAAAAGCTTTGGGGTCCCTGTGGGGAATTCAAAAACATTCATAAGATTAATTTCCCTTAACAGTGATAATGAAAGTAGAGCAGTGTGACAGCTATTTCAGTTTCATACTTCAGTCTCATTTATTTGCTAAAAAGACTACTGGGATCGGAAGGATGTGCACTGTGCGCAGTCATCAGCCAGTATTCCACACAGTGAAACTCCCACAGCACGAGACAGGTCGCTGCTTGGCCTTTTGTGCATCAGCATTGTTTATTTTATGCAGCGCTGTCAGGGGGTTGAGGCTGTTTGGGTAACACTGGAACATTTCGATGCTACAGCAGCATATTGCCATAAAACCAGTGTTTTGTAATGGACATCGTTCAGTCGATCATGTCGAGGATGCGCTCAATGTTGAGCAGCAATTTTCTGGTACAAATGGATAGAAGAGGGCCTTTGAGCATTTATCAGTTTGTTGTTGACATCCACAGGGAGTGACTCCATTATATGTTCAAGTGTTTGTTTCCCTCCCAAATGCCTGAAACTGCATGCTGTGTGAAATCTAATGCTGGAAGGAAAAGCACAAAAATGCAGAAGTAGAACTATCAGAGCAGAGATGGCCTTAACCTGTTAGCAGTCGGACGTACCGCCCACGGTACATTGGATGGTTTAGGGGACTAATTGTAAATTTGTAGGACTGCTAAGGGGTTAATCAGTTTCAGAGCTGCTGTAACATCCAGGCAGTGCAGAATCTTTAAATGGTAGGTTAATGGACAGTCAAAGAGAGTTGTCCTTATTGGTGGAGTCATCCAGGCAGGCAGGAGAGGTAAATATTTAGCATTCCTCAGATGACTCAAGCATTAAGCCTGAGTGTTTTTGTGTTTGTTCGTGTTTCTACATGTTTTTAGTTGCAAGGATGACAGAGTGTATGGCCAAGCAAAAGTCATTTTCCTGCAGTTTTTGTCTGCAACTTTTTAGCAATAAAAGATTTGTTTGATGTTTCGTGTGTACTTACGTGCTTGCATCTTTGTTTATTCTACTGTTTTTGTGTTATGAAAATAGATCTGCTCGCACGCCCCCTTTGACTGAGCCAATCTAAATATTCTTTGTAATGTTCCTAGAGTGCAGCTGAGCATTATCTATGAAATCCTCACTGTTTCTCATACCAGCCCTGAGATTTCTATACTGGATTGTAGCTTCTGGGACCTAAAGGAATGTATGTTCCCTTTAGTTGCCTTTTTTCATACTGAACACTGAGAATATTCTGGGAACAGCTCAGAGACACGAGTCTGTCATGCCATTTTTAGAAAGGTCATCATTGATTGGCGGTAGTTGCATTAGTACCTGATGATATTCTGGACAACCTGAGACAATAACAGCATAAAAAATAGGAGAAGTTTCTGTGTCCTTACTCAGCAGGTTTTTGTAATAGATCAGTATCTTGCGGAATAAAATGTCACTTCCGTTGTATGTTTTGAACTGTGGGGAATTGTTGTAGTTTGTGATCCTGTTTTTCAATTATATAAATATATAAGTATATAAAGTGTTTTATACAGGTTTCTAAGAATTAATTTTGCTTTATGTTATTGTTATTAACCAAGTAATACTTTTGTTTCAGTAAAGATGACTGCTTTATAGGTTTAGGTTAAACGAGGAAGCATTTTGAAATCCTCTTAAAGCAGATATTGCAGTTTCTCTTTCAACATTGCACAACTTAGCAGAGTTGTTCAAGCCTGCCACACATCTGTACTGCCTCAAAAGGGAAGCGAAACAGAGCCGTTGGCGCACTGGCGAGGAGTCATTACCAAAGGCCCTCAGCGTTGTATTTGTCCCTTGAATGTGTGCGGCCATGAGAGCTATGTTGCAAGCTTTCACTGTCTTTGGCTTGGACTTAACATGCTTCAAATCAAAGTAGGCCAAAGAAGAACTAAAGTTCACTGCCTTGAGATTTGAGTTGAGCAACTCTCAGCCTGTGCAAACAAAAAAATGAGAGCTCTACATCTGTGCCTGTCACTGTACTTGTCCCAGCATGACTGTGAGCATACATGCATATCTTCCAACTCGTGTTCAAGATGGGGAAGTGAAGCAAAGTCACACAGTTTCCAGTCATCCCTCTTCTTAGCTAACCTCTGTTGGAAACCCTTAATTAATACTCTTAATTTTTAGGAGATTAAAGAAATGGAGAGACCACAGATACCTAGTCCCAGAGGTTGTTTTTTTTACTGGCATATGAACACAGCAGAAGTTTCTTACCTGTGTGTGCGTGCTGAGTCCCCCTCCCTCCTTGTCTGTGTCAGATGTCTGCCTCTGCTCTGTGTATCAAGTTGACAGCACAGGCTGGTCAATTTAACGGGATCCCTTCATCTTAACTACGAACAGAACCAAAACCTAAAAAGAGCCCTCCTGCAGCGCTTCTGTCAGTGCTTGCCACCCTTTTCTTAAGATAATGTTGAGTTGTACTTCCTTGAGGAACTAAATTGCTGTGACACACCCCTTAGTGTGTGTGTATGTCTCTCTCTCCCTCACTCTCTCTTCCTCTCTCTCTCTTGCTTTTTCTCTCTCTATACGCTATCATGTGTTTCCCTCTGAAATTCAAATTCAAACTCTTCCAAACCACTGTATTTCTCTCTTAGCCTCGCTCTTCACAATTTGGCACTCTGAATCGGCTTGTCTCTTTCCCTGCTCTTCTCTGTTTTGCTGACGCTGGGCCTCTGCTTGTTCTGACTAGTGAAAAACCCAGAAAGAATTTACAAATAATCCAGTGATGCAGCCCATTGAAAGGGGAGAGGCTTAACTCTTTTTTTTACTGCTGTTCACCTTCGCTGGAATGTGGCTCCTGTCAGTTCTGCTGCGCGCCATGTCCCTCCCCGCATGTCTCTTTTTGAAGGTAGAATCAAAACAATGAGTAGCCAGGAGTGTGTCTGACGTACACAAACAGTCAGAGATCACTAACTGTTCTACAGCTTTTTTTTTTATGTTTAAAGATTGTGTAGAAACACAGCACCAATGTGATAATTAACAAAGTTAAAGCTTTATATTAGTTCTTTTCTTTAGTTGTTTAATAATGTTGTAGTAAGTTGCCCATTTAAAATTTTTTTTAAAATCTTTACACTAACATTTTAATTACAAGCTAACTTAGCGCATTGTCGCTGAAATGTTTCTGTTGTTATCAGATTACAATAAAAACTAAAGTCCAAAAGTGTTGCTCCCCTGAATGAACTATTGTTCAATCAGTGGCCATAAAACTCATAAAGTCTTATCTGAATCGGAGGCATGCAAATACACATAAAGGTCTCAATAAGTCTCAGCAGTTACAGCAAATGTCTGCGATTCAACGATTCATTTAGAATCAGGAAGTGTCCCCTGCCTCTTGAGCTGTGTGTTTATCTATATATATATTTTTTCTGAATGACAACCAGCTGTGCTGAAAGACTTTTGGCCGAGGCCTGTGCCATTCAGAAAGACATATCCACTAAGCATTTGCAAATGGTAATTGTTGTCAGATGTTGAGGTTACAAGTCGCACTGAGACCCAGCTGGACTAAGAGGAGTGCCTGGACAGGATACAGCCCACCAGTATCCGATCGAGCACACCTGCCTCTTTGTTTTGCCACCTACCCTGCCCTTCTGCAAGAAATTAACATGAGTAAAGTCGTGGTAAACTTTTCTGCAATTGCAGAATGAGGTCTGTCGCCTTGGCAACAGACAGGAAGTAGTGCTTAAGCGGTTTCCTGATGGCTTCCTCTTTATCATGTAATGACATCTCACAAGGAAACATCAGCAGGGAGTACTCAGCTGTATATCTGTGAGTGAGAGTTTACACCCTTGCCTATGTTTGTGCATATGAGCGAGTGTGTTTTTGTGAAGGAACGCGCACGCGGTGAAATTGAGTTCTTAACTCTCTCACCTTCATACTGTACACATCTGACGCATGCTCCTCTTTTGGTCATGAGATAATGTGAGCATCTTAAATTATGTCTGTTATGTTTCATTAAAAGATCACAGGAACCTTCAAAGCCTCCAACTTTGCACACACACACACACACACATACAGGCACTCACATAATGGCAGTGTGTTATCACCAGATGACTAAGACAAGAATAACCACTGAGGTCAGAAAATTGGACCTGGAGATTTGGAGTCTGAATTGGATGGAGGATTTGGTGAGCTCAGGTGCTTTCTGCACTCATGCTGGCTTTGTGTTATACGGTGAACAAATGCTGTTTCAGGTGAGGCTAGAGGCGTGATATGGTCTTTCTGAAGGTAACAGAGAATCAGTTTTTAAACCCTTACAGCTCAGCTTTTTTTTTTTTTTAGCTGTGAAGAACCTCAATGATCCAAAAAATAACTAGGTCATGGTCTCTAATTCATTTATTTGTTGCTGTGTGTCTAGTGCATCACCTCCTAGTGGTTGTTAAAATTAATGCCATCTGTTTACAGATAACACCTGAACAGTAGTTGTTTATCATCATCCTTTTGCAATCTCGTGCTTTTTTAGACACACCTTTTTAATGTCCTTACAATTTCAAGAATCTCCTAAGTTTTGGGAAACTACAACAGCAGCTTATTATCACCACTTAAGCTGTATTTTTGTAATTCAGATAAACTTTTAGTTGTCCACAGTATAGACTTTGTCTAATAGAGATTGACCATTATAGTTATAATGAAACATTCATAAATGAATATTTGCTTATTTCAATGAAATTCTTCTTTTTTTATATAAATGTTATCAAGTGATATAAGAAATTGCCTAATTTTTAGGAATTTATGCCTGTGTAAATTGAGGTCACCTCATTATCATACTTAGAAATCAGGATTGAGAGTTCACAAACATTCCAAGTCAAGAACACATTAGATGTGTATTTCTGTAGGTCAGTATTTTATCAAATCATCACTTAGGTGTCACTGCCGTGTCACTGTCGTTTCCAAAACAGAATTATTTGAGGTTGTAAATGCAGTTTTTTAAAAAAACAACACAGTCAGCAAAAGAAAATTGTAATCACAAACAGGAAGAAGAAAGTCTATCATAGATTTTTCATATACTTGGACAAAACAGGATAAACAAGTTGACTTCTGATTGTATCTATTCTTGATTAATCAGGCTTCCATTTCTGTATAATCCCGCACCTCTTTTAAGAAACGTGGAAAGTAATATCACTGTACTATTAGCAGTGACTTCATAAATGTTTTACTGATTTAAACTACAGCAAATAGCACACGAACAATTCCCATGCTGGTCACTACCTGTAGTACAAGTTTTAGGTTCTCTGCTTCTGTATATGCCTGCTGTTCTCGCATGTAGAGGAAATTGGACTTCCTCTTTTTTGAGAAAAAAAACAAAACAAAAAACCAACCCATAAGGAAGGCATGTTGTAAAACCTGCACAGTCTCATTATTTAGAATAGTAACAAACCTATAAAACAAGACAATGTCATTACAATTCTGTTCATTAGTAAGAATTTTTATCTTGTCCCTAATTGACGTGAAAAGATATAATTTTTTTTATTTGTTTTAATCGCACTACAACACTGCTTATAGGATGCAGCAGGCAAAACTGAACAGAAGTGGGTTGGCGGGCAGTTTGGCGTAGTCCTGTTTGAAGCTGTTTCTCTTGTTATTGAGTAAAGGACCAGGGTTCTCCAGCCTATCAGCAAGGGAAGAGGATTCTGACATTATTGAGCTTTCGTCACTTGTTCTTCGCCTTTTTGGCTTCCTCCTTCGCTTGAAGTTTTGCTGAAGTGGTGGGGGGCTCATTAGCAGCTTTTCGTGTAGGCAAGGTGTTGCAGGGAAGGTCACTTGGGCTTGGTTTACCTTCTGAATATGCCTCATTGCCATTAATGTGCAGACTACAGGACATGTGCTTAGGATTGGTGCTAGTGCAGTTATACATTAGTTGAATTCACAGATACAACATAGAAAATGTTCAGAAATGCTACGGCTTAAAGCAGGCTTTGGTACATCTGATCACACGGGCAATAGTTTGGGGAAAAAAAGTCTTATTTTCTTACAGCATCTCTCCTTCAAGTAATACTATTCCATTAAATGGAATATTTTCCCTCAAAAATAAAATGTGTGCATTTCTAATCCACTCTTTCAACAAATTGTTGCTTATTTTTAAGATAAACCTCGGGAAATAAGGGAAACATCACTGAGTAAAAAGTGCAGTTATGTTGCTAAAGTTAATGAATCTTTCCCCTTCTTTTTTCATTGTTTCAGGCCCAATGTGAGGCTAAGTTTTGTTCTTCGTAGGCAGTATTGCTCCTTCCAATAGACAAACGCACCTTAAGTGCCTTCCAGTTTGCTTTCTGTCTCATACTGCAGGGGGCAATGAGCACAACTCTGACTAAATCAACAGGAGGCATCCTGAGTCCACACTGTGTGAAAAAGATAAGTGATTCTTTGGTGCTGACTGCTCTGCTTTTCTCTACTCACCCATTAGAGCTCATCAGAGTCTTTCTGTTCACTGCTGTAGTGCAGCTCTGCTGGGGGCTTGAATGATAGATCTTTCTTTCCTTTAAGCCAGTAGTTTTTCATGTTTACCCTGGAAAAATGTGGAAGATATATTATTTGATTAAAAAAAAAAGAAAAAGAAATTCTTTTTGTACATTTTGGAATGAATATTTCATGCAATATCTCAGAGAGTGGCTTAAGATAGGGGGCATTTTTTAGGAATACATAACAGCAATGTTCCCCTGAATTTTGCATCTCATCGTAAATTAAATTGCTTACAACTGCAGTTACAACAACAACAGAAAGTGTGTAAAGTTGTAATCAAAATGTTCATCTCGATGCTTTCTGGGAGGATAAGAATGCTTTTTTTGTCCGAAGCATGACCGACAGCAAAAAGATATGTATGCTTGGCTTCTACTCGCTTTTACAACAATTTTGCCCTTGGCCTCAGTTATATAGGGCTCATGCTCCAAGTGGTCTTTGGTGGTCCAATGTATGTGGATCTGCATGCCCTGCTCAGTCACACAAACACAAAACTAAGCTAAAGCTGGCTATTGAGATATAAGGCCTATTTGTTCTGAAATATCTTTTTTTGTGCAGTTTACTGAACTCGTAAATGACAGTTCTTTTACTTGCCTTGTGGGAATGTATAGCGAGGAAATTATGTCTGCACAAGCAGCTTCCTTTTTTTCCTTTTCTTTTCATCAAGAGCAGATTTCATACACAACATGACATCAACTTCTATTATTGTAAGTAATTGAAAGGAAATGAAGTGAATAGCATGTTGCATCAACCAAAGAGTAACACGCATAGTGGCATCATTACACGGAAAATGGTTTTCTATTCTAAACTATATGAAATTTGACTGCATGAAGTCATGAATATTATTACCGTTTTTTTTATATTTTTGCTGTTGCTTATTTGGAACATTTTGCAGGACAGTTGGTTATTAACAAAGTTATTGTTGTCACCACTCCACTGCTCTCCATCCTTGAGGCTGCGTTAACAGTGTCACCACGCAGACAGTAGCAAGGCATCTTCAGACCCACAACGCCAGCCACCCCCATACTCGAATGAATACCTTTAGTGTAGTTATTGTTGACATATGAGAAGAGGTTTACATTTATTTCTCTAGCGTCCACCCATAGTTTAAGCAATTAATTCAGAATTAATTCACATTAATAAAAAACTCACCCATTCTTTCTTTGAAGGTGCAGTAATTTTAAATGTTTGCTATTGTTAACATAGCCATGATACATGTTTAATCACAATTAATAAGTGTCTCCAACCTGCAAATTTTCTGCCAGTTGAAAAACAAAGTTTTCTGTATAGCAGTGCTTCCTTCAGATGTTTAAAATCTAGAATATTAAAATTGAGCCAATAATGATCTACAACAATCTATCTCAGTACATGCTAGGATAGGCTTCACGAGAAGCTGATCAGAATAAGCTGTTTACAGAGTAGATGTACAGTTTAGTACAGTGATATTTTAACTTAGCTTTGTGTATATGTCACACCCCAGTGCAACATTACGACTTTTCATTTTGTTACAGATGGTAGGAAAACACATAAAACAGCTGTTCTGTTGCGTAGTATAGTACATTAGTCATGCATTGTTTAATGTTCCTTCAAAGCGAAGCATTTAGATTTACCCCGTTTGCTCTAATGATGTCAGGGACAAAATCAAAATAGAGACCCTTTGTGATCTGTGTATTTGAAAAAAGATGCATCTGTTAAATTTCTGTCTCTCAAAATTTCTGTTTTTGAACGGTTGCTTGAACATTGCTGAATAGCTGAGTAGATAAAATGCCAAAACCAAGACTGTTTGAAGTGCAAGGATCAATCCGCTGAATCCTTTCAAGAAGTATAGTTAATTGTATACCATCACCAACATATGAACAGCAATATTTAAACCACAAACATCCAAATAATCTGGGTGCCTTATGACTTTGAAGCCACCAAAGCTCCAGACAGTTTTACTGTTTCACCAACTCTGATTTGGATGTTATTCCCGGCGGAAGGATCTTTAATATGGTCAATGTAGCTCCATTTATGCGATGTAGCTCCATGCTCACCATAGAGCATGGAAGGTGCTCTTGTTAGGCGCACCTGCAACCACCATGTAAGCATCATTATTGTTTCCACCTGGACAGAAAGTGGAAATTCAAAGTGAAAATATAATTCTTTCTCTTGGCCAACAAATGCCAGAATGTGTTTTATGCTTTATTTTAAAACTAAAATATACAGAATAAAACAAACAAACAAACAAACAAACAAAAGAAAACTCAGTGTATAAATAAAGTCAGTAGGTATTTTAAAGTATTTCTAATTGATTAAATATTAATTTCATTTAATAACTCAGAAATGTTTCATTTTTTAAATCATGTATTTATTCACATAAGTGATATTTTCCTTTTCCTTTATCAAATGAAGTGTTTCCACCTTTGCCCCATGTCAGCTGGGATAGGCATACATGGATGGATCTGTTTCCACAGAATTGCATGCTGAACAGGGAAAAGGCCAAATGTAACAATCATCAGTTTTTCTTTTATTTTCCAGAAATAACAACCAGACTCCTACACACTGTTCAACTCACAATAAATATTTATATGTTCTGCAAATAAATATATTTCTCTGTTTGCAACCTGAGATGTGTTTCCCTCCCTTTCCTATTTGTTTTTCTTATCAAGTAAATGTGCTAAAATATATTTGTCATATTCTGAAATATGAAAATAGGCTGCATATGTCAGATAATTTGGTTCAGAGTAATATACAAATACAATTGTTTGTGTTGCTTTCTTGGACTGACTTTGTAGACATTGTGTTTAAAATGTCAAAGACAATGTAGATCTCATTAACATGTCTACCGCCTGTATGGGTGTAATGGGGATACAGATCTCGCTAAACGTAACTATGTCCATGGACAGGACAATCGCATCTTGGAAGACCCGGGACACAAGACGTGTATTTCAAATGATGACAAACCTGCACTGTTGCACTTGCCAGAAAAAAGTGCATTTAATTCATAAAGTGTTCTTCTGACACCTGAGTTCTTTTGTGAATGAATAAAAGTTACTTTAGATGCAAGATGTGCTTTCCCTGTGCATGACTTGGGTGCTTTGGTGATCATTTCTTAATAACTAGAACAGCAGGACTTTCAAATAACAAGAAAAGTCTATGACCTCAATTTCCCTCTTGACCATTTTTTAAATAGCATAATGTTTTTATATGTAGTTCAGACCAAGCATTTTTTTCTACCTGGCATGTCTCCAGAGCAGTGATTCCCTTTCTGAGGCGGTCAGCAACGACTTTACGGTACAGCCCTAAATCGCGTCTCTTCTTCTCTTCGTCCAGCTCCTTGAGAATTTCCTAAAGCTGAGTAAATTTTTGTTGCTTTTACAGGATGAGAAATGGGACACAAGAATCTATAGTTACAGTCTCACCTCTTTTAAAGCTCAAAAATCCCTCTTTGCATTTTCTAATCCTCTTAATCCACATCTTTCCTGCATGACTGAAGTGGATTTAATGGGTGAAATCAATAGGGTAGCAAAGCTTTTCACCTGGGTTCACTTGGTCAGGTTGCTTTATGGAGAGCTGGCATTATTTTGTGCACTTAGTGTATCATTCTACAAAATCACTGATGCTTTAAGCCATACAAGCCTTTTACTTTTTATAAGGTTATGTGAGCTACCTCAAACTCCCTTTAAAATGCAGTATTGTTCGGTTCTCACTGTTGAAGAAAAGTCAGCTCTGTTGGCATAATGTGCTCTCTCTCCCTCTCTCGAAGGAATGGGCATTCTGGGTATTTTCTTCACCTGATCCAGGGCCAGCTGCAGCTCTGCTGATTGCTGTGTTCAGGCCAAAATCAGCTGTGCTAGAATCATGCAGGTTCAGATCGTTCACATAAACACCCATTTTCAGCATGTCCTCCGCAGTCTCTATACTACAAGAATAAAGAAAGAAAATGAGGCAGTGATTGGGAAGCACACAATTTAGTATCAAATGTCAGCACATTAGGCTAAAATGTGGAAGTTCTGTTTTTTCCCCTGTTGCACAACAGAAATAGCCCATTTTCTGTTCTGTTCTGAATGTTATTACTTTTTTCTGATAAGCTGATATTAATAAAACCATTTCACTGTAAGGAAATCAAAGGAATATGCTGTCTTGAATGATCTTAAACAGTTAAACAGTGTCAACAGCAAATCAAGACCACAAATAGGAGGAAATCAGAATGTAAATTTGATATTAAGAGAGCTTGAAAAGACATTTTACCTCTTATCTAAGAGATTTCATAGGATCTAAAACTGACTGAGAGTCTGCTTGGGCCTATCACCAAGATGCCAAGATGTGAAAGATCTGTAAGATAGTCAAAAATGTGAACGCTGGGTTCTTCAAAAGAGTATCCTTTCTCTTTGAAGTGCAGGTGTACAGTAGAGTCTTGTCCTGTTGAGGTTGCTCTGCTATGTTGTGCCTTAATTTGTGGAGTGGTTGTGAGCAGGGCTAATATACTTTGTACTCGCCCTCACTTTGATAAGTCTCTTCGAGCACTCGGGGATATCTCATAGTATGAAGTCTACATTCTAATCTTCTATTTTTGGTCTTGATTTGTTGATGATGCTGTGTGATCCTTCAGGTAAAGAGAGCCTCAATTTATGTGTTTTTAATACTTAGAAGACAAAAAAAATCGACTATAATGATTAAACATGATGTAGGTGGATCCATATTGGTGTTAGGCGCAATAAGCTGCAGACTAACACGACTGTCTGATTGACCCTCTATATGGCCAGTCAGACATGATTAGACTGAATATACCCAGTCTTTCTTGCAGCTTGTGTTAGGTCTCTATTATTAAGGATGTGCCTAGATGTCTAGTCCTGAATCAGTATCATCAGTCACTATTGTCACAGTATGCCTTGGTCTTACATGGGTGTTCCTAGGAAGATGAGAATCCCACTAGGGGACTTAATCTGGCTCTTCAGGTGTAGAGGCTTCTTAGGAGGCTCCCACATGTCTTCAGAGATGGTCTCGCTACATTTGCCTGAATATCATTTAAGAGAGTTTTTTTAAATTGCATTTTAATTACAGAGGTTTTTTTTTATTTTTTTTAATAAAATTAATTTAAAATATTTTCATTAAGATAATTAAGGAGGGACAGTGATAGATTGGTTTTCCTAAAACAGCTATTTATTTACAATCCTACTGATAAGCACAGGGAAAGTACAATAAATATATCAAAAATGCTTCTGAGCTAGAAATTTAAGATATGCTGTGTTTTTGTCTTTTCAAGACAAAGGCTGTTTGAAAAGGGTAAAATGTTCTGACCAGTTACAGTGTGGAATGCCAACAATTTGATGTCCTCGCCTACGGAGTTGGCAGAGCTGTTCAACTGAGTGAGAAAACTGCTGTACTCTTCTACCCTTCATTTCCTCCACTGCCTTTGACTCTGATGGAGGGTGAGAAATGGAAATTGTGAGAGGATAGGTGGCCGAATGAACCAGGAAAAGTTAACTATGCAAAATTAACAACGTGTCAAGATGCAAATCCAAATCACACAGTTGGGCAATAGCCGAATAACGCTGGCCGGCAAGAGGATAAAATAAAGGGGATATCCTCTCGAAATAATTATACACAGTATTGTGCTTCAGATTAATTTCCTTATTTCATTTCCTCTAATCCCCTTTTATTCTAGTGATGAATATTTGAGACATATTACTCAGTCTGTACTGGGTCTACAAGGTTTGCATAAGGGTCTCTTATGTACTGAAAGTTTATCTATTTCTTTCTACATTTTTAAACTTGATGGGGACTTTTATTTCCATTAAGTTGTGATCCCCTTTATTAAAAATGTTTTTAATACACCATGAATTTGACATTGAAACGACAAGCAAAAAACAAATAAAAAATGACATGGCAAGACCAGTACCCCTTTCTTCTCCTCTTTTTGCTTCGTCAAACTCCTTCCTTTCCTCGTCTTCCTCCGTACTGAGTTTCAGGATATTTATCTTCTGCTTGCTTTCCACCACAGATTTCGACAAAAGCTCAAACACACTGTTCAAATGGGCGTAGATCAACAAGTAGAAACAAGTAAGAAGATACATTTTTGTTAAGTATATTCAATAGTGACGATAAAACAGGAAGGTGGGACTTTAAACTAAATTTGAATTATGACAAATAACTCCTGCCAAACTCAAATTATTCCAGCTGAACTCCACATTGGTCTGACCAGAGTGAACTCTTCATTGACTTTCTTGCCTTGGGGGTTGGCGAAGATCTCTTTGAAGCCAGTACATGTTGGTCATATTAAGATTTTGTTTCTTCCCAGTACACCAAGTAGTGAGCAAATAATTTGGATAAAGTGCTGGTTTACTGTTTCAGAAACATTAGCTCGAGGAACAGTTCTAGAATAATAAGGATGACAATGTCCATGTGAAGCCTAATATGACATTCACTTATATACCTCTTTTAACTCCCAAGATGTGTCTAAATGGATATTGCATAGGCACTTAGACTCTATTAAAAGTTGGTGGACAATTTTCTTCAACTGAGAAAACAGGAGTCCTTGTTTGTGGCCCTGACAGATTTGTGCCTAAGGTAATGGAAACTTTATATTCCTTTGTCACTGTTGCTAAATCTTCTATCAGGAACCTGGGACTTTTGACTCAGCCTTCACTTTGGATACTCACATGAAATCTGTGGTTTGCTCTTTGTTGTCACTCAAGAAATGTTGCCAGGTTAAGTTCTACTGTGTCACGGTCTGAATACAAAATTATTATTCATGCCTTTATTTCACCACATCTGGATTATTGTAATTCAGTGTTCGCTTGTGTTGGAACGTCTGCTGCGAGGCCTCTAACTACTCACATTTCACACTGTTGCATTGCACTATTGTTGTGGTGGCTGACCATTAACTTCAGAGTCCGCTGTAAGATTCTGGTTTTGACTTTTAGAGCTCTGCATGGGAAAACACCAGTGTACATCAGTAAACTTTTACATCCATTCATCCCCAGCGGGTCCCCAAGGTCATGTGATCAGGGCCTGCTGGGTGTGCAGTATACAGGCCTGAGAACTAAAGGAGACAGAGTTTGTGCAACAGTGGCTCCCATAATCTGGAACGCTCTCCTACTGAGACTGAAATCTGTGGACTTGGTAATCAGTTGTTTTTTTTTTAAAGCAGCTAAAAACTCATTTTATTAAACTTGCTTATGGTTAGTTTTTATCTTTATGGTTTCAGATAATGTTTTGTTATAAAGCACTTTGTCATATTTATCATGAACAGTGCTATAAAAATAACATAATATCCCAATTCACATGTTATATGTTCTATGGTTGTAAAAGCTAAAACAGAATAAACATTCTCAAAAAAACTCCTTGTCAGGATTAATGGCCTCAAATGGATTGACATTTCAGTTAGTTTCAGGGGCCCCAGTTAAATATTTCTGGAAATTGATCAGTGGAAAAAAAAATTATAATGCCAATGATTCAACCATCCATCTTTGCTGTAAATGTGGGGGTCCATTTTTGCTCTTTCCAAAAATGCTGGCCTTTAGACTGAAATGATCCTCTGCAGAGAGTTAAAAAAAAAATCCTGTTCTGTCTGGCAGCTTTTGCAATCAGAGTTGTGATCTGAATGCACTTTTCCAAGAACAGCTATATAAAATCTTTATAGCCTCCTCTTGTTCATGTGAATCATTTATCTGTTTATTTAGTCATTTCTATTTGGGTAATTTCATTTATTATATGTTATAGTATGACAATGTCCAAAGCAGAAAAGGCAGGGGGGTAAAAGGAAGAGGGGGTGGGGATTTAGGGAGAATGCATAATGTATCACCAACTGCTTCACCTTCACGAAAAAACAAACATACAATACCTGGAACACAAAAATTTGAAAATGCACTCATATGTAAGTTAACAGTCTTCTTGTAGTGTGAGTGTTTGTGTGTGTGAGAGAGGCAGAGTGCCTGTGTATGTGTCTTTGTCACAAATGTACTTGTAATGAGTAATGAGGGTGGGAAGCCGCAATAATAGGGATTTATTTTTCCCAGTATGGATTTCAGTTGCCGAAATTCAAGAAATGTACCTTTGCTGATTCTAGATTTTGATACAAATTCTTCAAATGACATAAACTTTCCATCTTGTACAACATGTTCCAGATTTTTTTTAACCTTTTCTCTTGCCACAATGAAAAACTTATTATATTCTTCTTCTGATAAATATCTAGATTGTTCCAAATGGGTGTTAGTTTACACTATAAGTGATACATATTTATTTATTTTTTTAGAATTCCCACCAGGCTGTCAGAGAAATGTTTAATAGTGGGGCTAATGAAAGGCAGTTTTACATTTCCACAGAATGCTTGTTCTAGGCCCAGCCAAGAGCTGTCGAATACGCTTGGTTTAAAACACTTTGAAAGATATAGCAATCTATTGGATAGGAAGTGGTGATAAAAATTTGGTAGTTCTACACCACCATTGTGTTTTGGTTTTAGGCTTATCTGTGATGGTTTGATTTTCCATAAAAAGTTCCAGATGTTTGAATCTAGTGATCTAAACCAAATAAGAGAGGGTTTATTAGGGATCAGTGAAAATAAGTAGTTTATTTTCAGCAGAATCATCATTTTCATGGTCTCAGCTCTTCCCATGAGTGATGTAGGTAAAGTTCTCCAACGTGTGAGATCATCCTCCACTGTTTTTAATAAAGGAATATGATTTAACTGTACCAGGTCTGAGACCTTGGTGGAAAAGTTAATACCTAGATATCTAATGTTACCTGACTGTAGTGAAGTGGTGGTGTTTTGAAAATCACAATTCAAAGGTAAAATTATTGACTTACTTCAGTTGATCGAGTAGTGATTGTCTTTATAAGCGAGGTTTGTGAGTTCCCGAGTAAATGTAATACATCATCAGCATATAGGCTTATCTTATGGTCGGTATTTTCAGTTCTTTGATATCTACACTTTCTTAGATTGCTGCTGCTAATGGTTTGATAAAAATAACAAAGAGGGAGGTGAAAGTGTCTGGTGCCCCTCTGTAGGTTGAAGCTTTGTGAAGTAAGATCATTTGTTCTAACACAAGCATTTGGAGTGCTGTACAGTGTTTTAATCCTGTATATGAAGAATGAACTAAATCCAAATGTATGTTTTCCAGTTTACCCAGTCAAATGCTTCCTCTGCATCTGGGGAGACAACTGTGGTTTCAGATTTCTTGATGGAACAATAGCCTATTATATATATTAGTCTGTGTATTATTCGATGAGTGTCTGCCTTTAATCAAACCTGTTTGATCAGGTTGTGTTATGAATGGAGTGATTGTTTTTCTAATTTTCTCTCAAGGACTTTGCAAAATATTTTAAGGTCTATGTTTATAAAAGATACTGGGCTGGATGGGGAAGCAGGATTCTTGCTTGGTTTAAGAAGTAGACTAATAGGCCATAAATCTTTGTAAAACTCTGCTGAAAAAACACCTGGATCTGGGGCTTTATTGTTTGGGAGATACTGTAGGGTTTCATGGATTTCAGAGATTGAAAGAGGTGAATCCAGAGCCACAATCTGTTCATCATTTAGTTTTGGTAGATTTATATTGTTAAGAAATTCTGCGACATCAGCGTTGGAGGGATTAATCTGTGATGAGTATAAAGCATCATAAAATTCTTTAAAAGATTTGTTTCTTTGTTGTGGATCATGAGTAATGTTTTCCAACTACCTACCACCATCTCCAAAGTTCTCCCAAAGCAAACTGTGCATCAGAAGGTTTGTTCTTCTGTTAATTATTTCATTTAATACTACTTTTAGTTTTCTCAGGTTATCAATTACATGTTCTTGTGGTGAGGCAGCATAGGCAGATTCTAGTGATTACATTTTTTGTTCTAGTTCTAATACCAGCATTTTCCCCCTTCTTTTTCTTATATGAACAGTAAGATAATATTTTGCCTGCCATTACTACTTTTCCTGCTCCCCATAAAACACACGGTGATATTCCTGGCAGGTCATTATTATTTAAATGCATTGCCCATTCCTTTTTGAAATAAATTAATGAAATCTTGTTCTTCCAATAATGATGTATTAAATCTCCAGCTCATTATTGGTGGTGTGACTCTTTTCTCTGTCAGAGAGATAGATATCGGTGCATGATTGTTGATAGTGATAGGATGAATCTGAGTGTCTGTGATATCCCTCAAAATGACACTGCTAACTAAAAACTAGTGTAAGTGAGACAGTGAGTGGTGTACTGGTGAAAAGGTGTAATCCCTGAGAGTGGGGTGATGTTGATATAAGTGCCAAGCATCGCAAAGACCAAATCACTCATGTATTGTTTAAGAATATCTGTAGACTGCCAGTTCCTTTGACTCACTCCAATTATAAGTGTGGTGTCAAAGTGATCCAAAAGGGAAGAAAAGAAGGAAATGATCCTCTGCAGAGAGTTAATACTCTTAACGAATTAAGAGCAACATAATAACAAGATCTAGGAGATAGATATTTATCTTCAGGAAGCTAATCAAACACATGAAATAAGCTATTCGCTCTGGAAGAAACATGCATGACATATTCAAAACTTGTTACATTGTTTCCATTTAATTGCATCTGTGCATGTAAATACCAGAGCGAGTCCCATTTCATGTAAGCCAATCTGAAATCACAAGTAAATATGGAAGAAAAGAAATGTGTACAAGTAACTGCAGACAATACTGACAGAATCATGCAGGTTTCACCAGGTTGCATAATTCATATTTGTTCCGTTGTGAATCCTGTCTTTACCCAGAGTCCCATCCCAATAAACACTTATCTAGATGCAGTAACCACTTGCTCTCCAAGTGAAAACACAAACGCTGCCTGGTGCCTCACTGAAGAGGATGATATCTTTTGCATGCTCAACAAACTGACATAGGGTCAAGGTCAGGCATACAGTAGCTGGACTGATAGTTCAAAGTCTGAGTACCTACCACATATGTCATTTTCTCAGTTTCCTCCTAAGACAGGATTTCTACTTCAATATCTGTGTCGTAGAATTGTCGTCCCACTTAGGAGAGCTACCCTGCTGCAATCAGACAAGCGCATGCTGCTCATGAATGTGTAGAGGTCAACTTCGTGCACAGGAAATTAAGTTACAATCGGCTTGCGTAACCTTAATTTATGAGCTGTCTGTAGTAGGTTTATATTTAGTTTTATTTTAAATGAAGGACTGAATAGGTTAAACCTTTCCGTTTCAACAACTGTGCTCATTCATTTGTTGACAAAAGGTTTTTCTCTCCATTTCCTTAAAATACATATACATATACATATACTCTTTGAAGTAGTTTGGCCAGATTAAAAGCAGAGCTTTGTTAATATACTACAGCAGCTATAGTATACAGTACATACACATGTACACACTTTGTATGTATACTATAGCTAGTGTAGAGTGTTAAAAAACAGTCATTTTGTGTTTTTGGCACAAATTGGCCAAAATACTTCAAAGCAACTTTTATTGTTAAAGAACTTTTTCTTACTTGATCACACTTAGACCTGTTAGACTAGACCCTTTCCCAGCATGCAATAAAAAAGAAAGTCACACAAACACAGGAGAGATGTAAGCACTGCATTACAGATAGGTCTAGGGTTTGGGGTCAAACCAATTTCCTTTTGCTCTGGTAAACCATTTTGCACACCCGCTGTTTACCCCATCATGTTTCTTGTTACCTTTGACAAACAGGGTGAAGCCCTTGCGGGTGCTGCGGTAGTGCAGCATGAGGCTCGCCTCACAGTCCTCCTCCACACAGAAACTTGGTGGCTGCAGCTTGGGGAAGCAAGTTGTCAAACTTATTGATGAAATCATGCACATTTCTCCCCAAAACCTAAAAAAATAGTCCCACGGTTATTCATAAGCAGTAAAACAGAATGTTGTTTGTATAATTTAAATAACATTTAATGTAAAGGTTTTTTTTTCATGTTGCCACAAAACTTAGTAGCTTGTAATCTGTTCCTACTCTGTGCTGTTTCTACACACTCCTCATTGGGGTTGAAGATCACAATTCAACCCCACTATTGCTATATAAGGTACTTATATACAGGTTTTTCCCCCCTATATTACCTTGCAGGAACAAGTTGTCACTGTATAAAAGAGAGAATACCCTTTTTTTGGGTATTCTCTCTTTTGTGCAGCATCATTAGTTTCTGTTCAGAATTTGATTATTTCTGTTTAAGTACAGAAATCCAAGATATTGTGAAGATTGTTCCTAAACCAAGCAATCATCACAACATACTGTGGCATGAAAAACAAAAACAGACTTATACATCTGATGTCTCAGAAACGTGAGATTGGGTCAGCGCTCAGTCTCCATAAAAAAAAAAAAAACAGGGCATACAGTTCATATTGAGTCCACATGTATTCATTAATTAGAACAAGATAATATCCTTTTTACCTGTGACACACACAACAGTCATGGAAACTCGGGCAGCTTCTCCAGACTCCAGCTACATCTAGGAAAGGATGTCAGGGAAAGTATTAAACAAAAAACTGCTATAGCTGTGCACACCCACTGCTGCTTTGTTTTACACATACTGTAAAATTTTATTGTTATAGAAAATACAAGACACTGAAGATGCATCGCTAGGTAATCAACCAGTGTGTAATGCTTGTAACCCATCAGTTATCGACAATAAAAACCATAAAATGAAGACAAAAAACTCTGCAAAGCATGAAAAAGTGCAAAGACAAGACCCCTTACCTACATTCACTTAGTGCTGTATTACCCAAGGCTCTCCGACTGTGCCTGCCAGCATTACCCAGTGCTGAGAGTTTCCACCTGCAGCTGACGTGTGCTCTCCCCTGACTCTTGGATGCCAGGTCAACAGATGACCTCATCCAACATAGTAACACCAAGGCATGTTTGTGGCAGGTAATAAAAAAATAAGAAAGTTTAATTTGTGAGGCATTTGTTAAGAAAGAGGTCTGTGGCTGGTTGTGACTGGTTATGGGAATCCCTTAAAAAGAAGCTCAGTTTCCATCTTAGTTCACAGTGTCAGGCTCATTATCCGAAATTAGCTTGTACTCTTTTGCAAAAACTCATTAGGGCTACAGGTTGTTTGACTAATTACTTTAAATTTGCATAATTACAGTCAGGTGCACATTAAACTGACAGGCATTGTGTTGAGATTGGCATTTGAAAGGTTTTGTTGCTTTGTGAAGTGTAGCTAAATGGATCCATTCAAAACATTCGGGCCTCCTGCTAAGGCTACTATTATCTACCCCTTGATCAGTGAAGGTTAAAATTTGACAAACATTTGTGTTTTGACTCATATCATGACTGTTTTGACCACCAGAAAGTACTTTTGCATTTGAAAAGAGTATTTTGTCATACTGGAACAGGCACATATGATAAGTGAAGCTTTATTTAAAATAACAAAAACAAAAGAAAACAAAAAAAACCTGTCAGCTATTGGGGCTTACTCAGTTTCTAAGATGAGGTAAATATTTAAACATATCCACAAGGGGGCACTGTTACAACATCTTTTATTTATTACTGGCTCTTCTTCTGCTTCCACTGGCAGAAATTAAAAACTAAAAAATGTGTGGCTGTGGCCTTTTGGTAAGGCCAGACAGCGAAGATCAAGCATTCTGTCATTTTCTGACATTTGTGGCCTTTTATATTTGGCCTGTTGCAAAATATACAGACCTAGTTCAAAATATCCTTTTACTCCATGAAAAGACTGGTTTTAGTCATGAACAAAGAGAAATACGTTTTTTACTTTAACTTTATTAATATTTAAATCTTGACCTGGAAGGTTGAGAGACTTACTCCTATCATGTGGAGGTCTAATTAAGAAAACACTTTGAGCCATCTAGCCACCGCTTTCCACCGCACCTACTCTCCACCAGGCAACCAAAAGGGTGATGACAGCTAACCTGTAATACCTGCTCTGAGCGATAATGAGGCACTCTCTGTTCCATTTATTGTATGGCTTCCTGCCCCGTTCCCTGCCTCTTTCTTCCAAGCTGTCCCCTATATTCTACATGCTGCCTTCTGTCTTTAATGGCCTCTAGTGCAGCTTTTACCACACTCTGGTCTTGGAGGTCTGCTGCTGCCTCTTAGCCTGGGAACAGAGGGAGATAACAATGTGCTGATGGTGCCAACCACAACTCCACACAGATGCTGCGAGAGCTTTCATTAAAGATGACATGACTCATCTTCTTTTGCTTCACCAATATTACACCCCGCCTTCCTTCCGTTCTCACAAAGACAGAAGTGCCGCTGTTTCAAAAGGTGTCCATTCATACCATTTTTCAAACGCTAACAGGGAGCCAAGGAACACCTCCCTCCTATTGTTTGATGTGAACAACAGAAACACACACAGCAACACACTTACACAAATGGGCACCCAGCCCTGTTTTTCCTATTACTCCACCGCATGCACTGGCCGTATCTTTTTCACTCTTACTCATATATGTTTCTTTTCTGTCCTTGCTGGTTATCTGGGCTGGCTGAGGCTGATAACTCCCCTAACAGAGCGGGGATCCAATCTTTGGTGAGAATCGGGGTCACTGGAGGAAGCCATGCATAGTTGGGCTTACTCAGCTACGGCAAAAAGATAGCGGTTCATATAAGTTTTATATCATCGAAGCACGAAACGACTTCACCATTCAAATAAGAGACATTGATTAAAGCATCAGCACAAAGCACAATCGGGTTATTGGAGCATTTCAGCAGACTCGGGCGATGGAGTTATCGGGTGACAAACTCGCACCATAAACTGCTGCTTATATTTTATAACCAGCAGCCCTTCAAGATAAAATTACACATCCCTTTGCTGTAGCAGGGCTGTGACTGCACTAAAGCTGCAGGTATGAATCCTGCGATGTGACAAAATGGAAATCTCTGCCTCTGTGGAGGAGCTGTAACTGCTGTGACCCTGTGGTGGAATACTTAATGGGAGTCTATCTGTATCCCAGCCGTCCTATCTCTCAATCCACTGAACCATGCCCCCCACACCTACCCCTTTCTCCCCCGCATGCACACACACACACGCGCGTGCACACACACCTCCCACTGCAAACGAATATTCCATATTTATCCTGCACAATCCCATGATACCACACTCTTATTGGTTTTACTGTAGACACAGCAGGAGCTGCTCCATAAAGCGACGCTAGCTGAATGCTAACAATGTCGAAGCATCTTATTGTGACTTTATGCAGCAACCAGGGTCCTCACTTTTGCTGTATTTATAGCTCCTCTGTGAGTTCTTCCCCCTGTCTTCCCTCCCTCTCTTTTCAGTTTCACCTGTCAGCATCTCTATCTTTCCCCGTACTCTTTACTTCACCTGATACTTTTCCCTCTCTCTCTCTTTTTTTTTACTATTTCTACAAAGACCAACTCTCAGTCTCCCCCAACACCAGCTGTCTCCAGCTTTCCACCATCATTTAAGGCAGCGTTTCCAGATTATTGCTATGATTCATCAAATAAGGAGCCGTGAAAACGTGTTTTCCATCTCCTTGATTCCTTAGTTTTTTGCACATTTGTCACACTTCAGATCATCATACAAATGTTAATATTAGACAAAAATAACCAAAGGAAATCCGAAATGTAGTCGGGTTGGAAAGTGTAGCTTTTTTTCCTTTCATAAGAGATGATTTCATTTATTAAAGGAAAAAAAGATCACCAAACCTGTTTCACCCTTGGCACAAAGAACTACAATCAAGAATTTGCTTTTACTGGCAATGTTTTTTTTTTCCATATAACTGTGAGTGATTTTTGTCCCAGTCTTCTCTGCAGAATTATTTTAATTCAACCACATTTGAGGGTTTTCAAGCATGAAAGGTCCAATTTAAGTCCAGACTTTGATTAGGTAACTCCAGAAGCTTTATTTTGTGTTTTTCTTAGCCATTCAGAGGTGGACTTGCTAGTGTGTTTCAGATGTTTGTCCTACTACATAACCCAAGTGTGCTTGAACTTCAGCACACTTGGGTCCTTCATGGTTTTCTTTTAGAGAGCGGAATTGCGGATTTGTTTTGGTCCCTAAAGCAGCCTAAGAATATCACTCTAACACCACCATGTTTGACTGTTGGTATGATGATCTTTTTATGAAATGTTATGTTGCTTTTATGCCAGGTGTAACGGAACTCTAAAAAGTTAACAGATTGTCTTGTCAATCCATAGAATATTCTCTCAAATGTCTTCAGGTTATCAGGATGTTTTGGGGTTTCGCGCTGTTTTTGATCAGCAGTGGTTTTTTCCTTTGAAATCTCTCACTGATGCCATTTTTCCTCAGTCTCTTTCTTATTGTATAATCATGAACACTGACTTTAATTGATGCAAGTGAGGCCTGAAGTTCTTTAGATGTCATTCTGGGTTCTTTTCTGACTTCACTGATAAATTGTTGATGCTCTCTTGAAGTAATTTTGGTAGGCTGGCCATTCCTGGGAAGTTTCATCAATGTTCCAGTTGTTCTGCACTTGTCGATAATGGCTCTAACCGCAGATTGCTGGAGTCCCAGAACCTTAGAAATGGCTTTTTAACTGCTTCCAACCTAGAAGGAGGTTAATGACTTTGTCTCTCAGCTGCTTCTTTAGATTGTGGTATGATGTGTTGCTTTTGGAAATCATTTAACCAACTTTAATTTATCAGACAGACTCTATTTAAGTGTTTTCTTGGTTTAACATATCTAGTAACCCCCCGTCTGCGTTACTCTGCATTAATTTAACTGAATCTTCCTTTGACATTTAAAAGCATGTGGTGTGAGGATGTTTTTACGCCTATTTCTGTGTGCCATTGCGAGGTGAAGGTAACAGCACCTGACCAAACGCTGCTCATATTCACTCAGTCTCTCTACAGGCCCTTTCAACTGCAACCAATGGAAATACAGTGCTCTTGGAGGTGTAAAAATAGTGTCAAATCCTAACAAAGGCAATTCTAAAACTAGAGATAGGAGAAAGGGAAGTGCGTAGGGGGGGGTGCTATTCGGAAAGAAAGAGAATTCAGGGTTCCGCAGTCTGCATATAAATATTCTATTAACTTCAGCTGGCTCCATAACGGTATGGCTCTGCGGTTTTGTATTCAGAGCCTAGAATTTGAAATGAAATTATTGTGGAGGTGGAGGTAGAGAGGGAAGTATTGGTGGTGAAATAGCCGCTTCCTTTCTTCCAATTTTCTCTTCTTCCCTCTTTCGCCCCTTCTCCTTATCACGGGTGACACTAATCCAATTTCAGCTCTGCTTGTGACAGCTCTAACGTGGTTTGGTGTACCGATTCCACCCGCCTTATGCACCCACATAAACACATAAGTGGTTCATGCACACTTTGAAAGGTCACATACAGTATCTACACAATGCACACGCTGAGGGATACATATATGTCCAGGTGTGCACTTTACAATGCATACGCACAAAATCTCACACACATTTGTATGACGTTCAAAACACGACTAGTCACACAGTATGAAGGGAATCTTTGCTCAGGTTCTAATGTATCTATCAGCAAGACTTACCAAAATGAGACTGGAAACCCATTCTAAAGGCAGCTACAGTAGTAGCTGTCCGGGCCAATTTTTCTTTTTCCACCCACTCATAAAAACAGTAAGAAGGGTAAATCATCATCATCAGACACTGGTCGATGGTTTTGAGATTTGATGAATGCTATCCACGCGGACGTTTTTACCTGCTAGAAGCCTTTACCTGCTTCGAGACTACAAATCAAAAAGCTTCCTTAATCAAAAATAATTTCAAGAAACAAAAATCTCCACAATAACATGCCTTTCCAAAAACTGTTACTTAGTTTCTCTTAATAATGCACAGGCTTCATTCAATATTGGAAGAACTGATCCTTTAAACCCCACTATATTACTGTGATAGAGCAAAACTCAAGGTTCACTTGCTGCTGAAAGCTTGAGCAATATCTAAGTAAATGACAAAATGCTATAGTATTGTATTGTGGCAGTAATATAATTCCAGAGTTGAGTGTTTGCTTTACTTTCAAATCACATTCTGCCATATTACTAAGAATTCATTAAGTGTAAAAATACACTCCAATTTTGTTAAATTAACATGACTAGACTTCTGAAGCAGATTTAGACATTGTGTTAGTCTTTCTTTTACTCTCAGCACGAAACATGGCTGTATTGCATCAGCCTCTTGGGGATACTGCTGGTAGAGAAATTAGTCTCTGTGCGCCTTCCATGATGGATTTCTCCCTCTTTGATTATTGAATCTTGGTGCAGAATTGTGAGATTAGGAATAAGTCCATGGCTCTTTGATTCAGAGTGACTGACACCAACGGCTGACATTAACCGATGGTATAGAAATTCCATTATAGTTGCTGGAAATGAGAAAATTGCACTCCCATACAACAAACTCGGTAAGAAATGCAGCACGACACCAAAAATGTTCTTTAAAGGTCTGGTACAAATATTACTGCTCAATAGAAACTCAAAATTGGGTTGTGAACTGTTAATTGAAATCTGTAGATCTTTTAACACACAAACACAAGGCTGCATTTTTGTTTTTTACCTCAAGAATATATTGCATCACTTCACAATTTTGTAGGCCTCAACCTTTTATTGCTCTTATGTCCAGATTTCTGGCAACCCAAGATTGAGGGACCTCCAGTGGCTGTCATATCATCAGTGAGTTATGACTTTTCTCCATCAGAGATGTGGCTTTAAGTAGTATGACATTGTTCTTGAGCTGCTAAGCCTTGAATGAAGGATGGTAAACTTCATGAAGCAGGAATATGTGGGAATGGGAAGGAAAGTTTAGTATTTCTATACAAAGAATCATATTGAATATTTCTTAACTTAAGACAAGTTAACAGCAGTTCTGAAATCATAGTTACTCTGTCAGAATGTATTTTTTGTATCATATTTACTTAAGCTGGCATGTGTAATATGGTTTATAACAAGGATATTGCTGGATTGGATTTTTCCTCCAAATTAGTAGACAAGCCAGTGATCTGTATTTGGTAAATTTAGTCAAGTCTATGTGCAAAGGCAGCATTTCACCAGAGTTAAAGCATTTTCTTCCAGACAAGAAATTCAATTGTTACTGGAGTAACTTGAGTTTGCAAACAGATGCTACAGCTCCGTGTTGATTTCACACCTAGATTGTATTATTAGTAGGCAGGAGACATTGCATGCACAGAGTGGGTGAAGTAAGGACACTGACTGGGGAGGGTGGCGGCATGGTATTTAATTCAGATTATGACTATCAGTACTTTATGCATTTGCTCCATTTATCTGTTTTCTGTCTGTGGGTTTCTGCATTAACTGACTTTTATATGTAATTTACTGCTCAGCCATCTGCCCACATTGATTTTTATGGTCCAAACAGCCCACACTGGAATGAATGACACCGAAAAGCAGATAATTGAGCACATTGTAAGTAATGCTGGCATCAATTCTGTTTTGATTTTATGCTAAAAATAGGTAGTGACTTCACATGCAATTTCATAAATGACAACCATTTGGCACATTGCATTTTATATTATTCGTACAGATCAGTTCACAATTATGATTTGTGTATTCTTGTTTTGCAGGCTTCAAAAGTGGAAACAGACAGTTCCAGTCGTGGAAGTTTTTCTGCCCCTGTGAAGTGGCAGGCAAAGAGTACGCACTGAGAGAGTGGTTGTGAGGTAAACAAAAGTTTTGCATTTTATTTTGGTAACTTGAACAAGTGCTGAAGACAGCAGTTCTTCTCTTACCTGGTATTGTTGCATTGACCACACAGCACAGGAAACAGGAGACAACAACTTAAAGATGATAAACCTTCAGTGCTTTCCTTCATCTCCTTTTGTAGTTTATTGTTGCCACATCAATGCACATACACAGTGGCACACACACACACACACTTTCCACACACCATTGAGCATCCCATTTCCTATTCCTATCCCCCATGTTTCCACTGAGAGTCCTTTGACAGTTGTCATCATCCCGAACGTCTCTAAGAGTAGCACATTTATTTTTTTGCGTGGCTGGGTATTGGTGTCTAAATAGGAGGCAAGGTCACAGAGTGTTTGTGAAGATGGTCCCCAGAGGATACACTGACAAAACAAAAGATGGTGAGACAAAAAGCCAACATTAGTTTCCAGCAAGAGAGGTAATTGCATCACAAAGAAGTAATTTAAAACAGGGTCATAGCCCGGCTGCTGTAGGCCCCTTTACGTTTGTGCATGTGCAGTCATGTTGTACAGGGAGTGCAGAATTATTAGGCAAATGAGTATTTTGTCCACATCATCCTCTTCATGCATGTTGTCTTACTCCAAGCTGTATAGGCTCGAAAGCCTACTACCAATTAAAGCATATTAGGTGATGTGCATCTCTGTAATGAGAAGGGGTGTGGTCTAATGACATCAACACCCTATATCAGGTGTGCATAATTATTAGGCAACGTCCTTTCCTTTGGCAAAATGGGTCAAAAGAAGGACTTGACAGGCTCAGAAAAGTCAAAAATAGTGAGATATCTTGCAGAGGGATGCAGCAGTCTCAAAATTGCAAAGCTTCTGAAGCGTGATCATCGAACAATCAAGCGTTTCATTCAAAATAGTCAACAGGGTCGCAAGAAGCGTGTGGAAAAACCAAGGCGCAAAATAACTGCCCATGAACTGAGAAAAGTCAAGCGTGCAGCTGCCAAGATGCCACTTGCCACCAGTTTGGCCATATTTCAGAGCTGCAACATCACTGGAGTGCCCAAAAGCACAAGGTGTGCAATACTCAGAGACATGGCCAAGGTAAGAAAGGCTGAAAGACGACCACCACTGAACAAGACACACAAGCTGAAACGTCAAGACTGGGCCAAGAAATATCTCAAGACTGATTTTTCTAAGGTTTTATGGACTGATGAAATGAGAGTGAGTCTTGATGGGCCAGATGGATGGGCCCGTGGCTGGATTGGTAAAGGGCAGAGCGCTCCAGTCCGACTCAGACGCCAGCAAGGTGGAGGTGGAGTACTGGTTTGGGCTGGTATCATCAAAGATGAGCTTGTGGGGCCTTTTCAGGTTGAGGATGGAGTCAAGCTCAACTCCCAGTCCTACTGCCAGTTTCTGGAAGACACCTTCTTCAAGCAGTGGTACAGGAAGAAGTCTGCATCCTTCAAGAAAAACATGATTTTCATGCAGGACAATGCTCCATCACACGCGTCCAAGTACTCCACAGCGTGGCTGGCAAGAAAGGGTATAAAAGAAGAAAAACTAATGACATGGCCACCTTGTTCACCTGATCTGAACCCCATTGAGAACCTGTGGTCCATCATCAAATGTGAGATTTACAAGGAGGGAAAACAGTACACCTCTCTGAACAGTGTCTGGGAGGCTGTGGTTGCTGCTGCACGCAATGTTGATGGTGAACAGATCAAAACACTGACAGAATCCATGGATGGCAGGCTTTTGAGTGTCCTTGCAAAGAAAGGTGGCTATGTTGGTCGCTGATTTGTTTTTGTTTTGTTTTTGAATGTCAGAAATGTATATTTGTGAATGTGGAGATGTTATATTGGTTTCACTGGTAAAAATAAATAATTGAAATGGGTATATATTTGTTTTTTGTTAAGTTGCCTAATAATTATGCACAGTAATAGTCACCTGCACACACAGATATCCCCCTAAAATAGCTAAAACTAAAAACTACTTCCAAAAACATTCAGCTTTGATATTAATGAGTTTTTTGGGTTCATTGAGAACATGGTTGTTGTTCAATAATAAAATTATTCCTCAAAAATACAACTTGCCTAATAATTCTGCACTCCCTGTATTTTGTTACATGTACACACGGGCCTTCAGTGGTGTAGTGGTTCAGTAAGCAGTGCGTGTCGTAAATCATTCACACAACAATGCGGCAGAGGCTTGGAGATCACGGCTGAAGTATTGTTTATCTCAGTTTTAACCACATTCGTCACTAACTGTCATTTAGCACAGCCTGAAACCTAAGAATTCTTACTTGCAGGTCGATGATAATGGTAATGAAATGCTTTGTGGGTAATAATGGGTCATGCTTACTACCCAGCCACTCTGTTATTATTTCAGAGATAATACTATATTATTCAATAATAATTGAATAATACTTGACTGGTCAACTCTTTTTACTGTAGTAAAGTTTAGTAAATATAACAGTTTTGTCAAAGATGCTGGTGCCACTGCACCTCTCATGTCAATAGTAAAGTAAAGTAAACCTGCATGGTGAGTGTTACTTAATATAATTAAAAAAAACATCAATAGTGATATTTTTATTGTTATTCAAAATGATGAAAAATGAGTAGACATAATTTCCCTATAGGTAATGTTCAGCTTTGATACAGCGATATGTTCAAAGAAAGTCATAAAAACTATTTTTACAATCCAGTTAGCGAAAATGAAAAGTTTACAATGCAGCAATAGCATGGTTTGTCTTTTGATGTATTATATATGATGTATTATATATCCTTTTCTACCCAAAACTAATAAAAATAACTGCACACAGTTTATTTTTCAGTGTTGGAAAATCAATTCTAGAAAAGTAAGAAACAAATGTCAGAGTAAAGATTAAAAAAAGGTCTACAAACATGTATATCACAATACTTGGCCATAGAATATCCAGAAAACACAACATAACAAAGAAAAAACAGTCTAAAATATGAATTGTCCTTAAAAAAAATCTTGGCAGCACGCAGCAGTAAACAGGTCATCTGGCAGGCAGCGAGTCCCAGTAGCCCTCTGAAGCTGGTTAAACACCTCCTGCTGGATAAAGCAGCATGGTGCTTTTGTCTCGACACTGAAATGGTGTGAGTCTGTCAAAGCCCTCTGCACGCTCCCCTTCCCAGCACAGGGGCTGATGATGAAGCCCTGCAGCATGGGTTGGGAGTAGATCTATAATCCTTTTTATTTCTCTATAGATTCTTCTGGAGTGCAGATGATACAAAAAATTTGAACTTGACCCTCGCTGTCCCCGTGCAGTGGGAGGTCCTTTTATCATTCATGGCTGTGTGCATCAGTGTATGCTGTCATCTTTGCAGCAATGTCATTCTTATCTAAGATGTTTGATGTTTTAGGCCAGTCTGTTCACACTAAAGAGTAAGAGACAAACAAAATTGTATTTTATTTACTTCTTACAATTGTCACCAAGTCAGAGATCTACATTTTTTACCTTTTGATTTTGGGCAAAAATGCTTTTAGCACACCAGGAAACATCACCATCATATACAGTGGTGTGACATTGAGCTTTATAATACAATGCTATGAGACTACAGCATGTGCACTGCAATAATGTTACACAAATACATAAAATGTATTAAAACAAAAAGAGACAAACATAAAGAAAAAATGAATTCTCCAGATTTGAATGTCACAAAATTAGATTTAAATCATACGCTACTGTTGTTCATTATTGTATCTCCATGTTTTGGAAATCAGGTGGCCTATTAGTTTCTATTTTGGTATAGATTAAAGATTACAAATATATATATAATACATTTGATGCTCAACAAATCTATGTCATATATCTAAAGCATTTACAGGTCATATAAATGTGAATCTTAAGGGTTTGGCTAAAAGACAAGTACTATAAAGGCCTAGCAGTGATACTAATATAGTGCAATGGCGTACATTGTTTTGTTGTAAAACTCATTAAACTGTGTGAGACATTGTTGACAGTGAATGTGTTTTGCCATAATGTTTTGCCCTTGTAATGTGTTGGCTTGTTTGCATGCCAGTGTAGATAAGACACTGCTGTGTGTTTTGCCAGTGTGTTCAATGTATCGCTGTGCAGCTCATTTTGGATGCTGTGAGGCCAGGTCTCTGCCAAGTGATTGGGTCTTAGCAGGAATCTCCTCACAGGCGGTAAATGGATACCAGATTGTTGATCTCATATGTTTAAACTCATTAACGAGATGCATGCTAAAGTGCCAGGATGCATATCTGTGTAAAGTACTGGTTCTGTAAGAAAATGTGATAAATGTTAAATGCACATGGTATCGTGAAATTTGTTAGCCTAGAGATGACAGTTACAACAAGATGTAATTATGGACAACTAAAGACTAAAGAAGATGCAAACTACTTGGGTTCATATAATGTTGAAAAACCTCTGAAATGTTTCCGCCTTTTCTGTGTTTGAGCCTTTTTTGAACTGAGCACCAGGGGAAAAGATCCCCTATTATAGCCATTAGACCCATAAATGTGTGCAAGACCAAGACGAACCTTACAAAACGGCCATGCGGTGTGTAAGAGGGTACCGCTTGGGAGCTCAATGTGTACAACTTCATCAGTTCATTGCAAAGAAGGTTGTGCCATTGGAGTAAGGCTCCCACCTTTATAACAAAACCTCTCATTCACAACAGCTGCAAATTTTCTCTATGCTTCACTTCCCTGCGACCACCCAGTCCTGCATGACACCATCAGCCCTGGGATGAGATTATCATAAACCTTGAGCCATGCACATTCATATCACAAAGAGAAATGCTCCAGCAACGAGGGGACACAGACACGCTAGAATTTCACTGTCCCATTGTCTTCATAGATGCTGGGTGGTGCGATAAACCGAATATAGAGGGGGGAGGCGGGGCTGTCGTCAGCGATGAGGGTGGCAGTGATGTTGGTGGGATGCACGTTCCTCTTGTGCCAGATGCTTGTGGTGTGCCAAAGACGGCCACGTGCCACCCACCCCTCCTCTCTCCGTCGTTCTCTGCCAGCTTGACACAGCCATCTGCGCGCTTGCTTGGCAGCATCTCCCTGTAGTCAAATTCACATTCTTGCACAATTCTCATTCCTTTCCGTTTGTGCCCTCGAGGGAATGTGTCAAGGTGTTGCAGTCCAAGAAGTCCCTTGAGGATGCCTGAGAATGAGCTCAGCAATTTGTAATTCCTAAACTCTACCCCAAGCAGTCTGTATTCTATTAACATTTATTAAAGCTTATCAAAGGCCTGAGAGGAAGCACTGAGAAAAGTACTTTGTTGATGCTGTGCACTGACAGTACTCAGAGTTTTAGGAGGTATGCAGCTCTATCTGTCTACCTTTATCCTGAGTTTGACATCACGAGGAGCCAAAGGTGGCCACGTTCTTCTTCTTCTTTCTTTTTTCTTGTATGATTAGATTTTCTGTGATGGCCGCAGATAGAATCATTCTATTCTGGACTGAGAGAAAATATACGTGTGTCGAAAGAGGCCTTTTGTTCATTTAATTTTTTCATCTCTGTAGAAATTGAGGTACAGTTAGACAATCTTGGCCACTGTTAGAGCGAAGTGCAACATAAGAGAACAGTTGAGTAAGAAAAACAACAGATGGTGAGGCGTATGAAACAGGCGGGAGGATAGAGCATATTGTTTTCGTGTAAAATTAAATCTTAGGTAATAAAGGGGAACATAATGCAAACTGATCTGTGATCACATGCTATCTCTGAACTTTCTCATTGTGTTTCCTCTGCTGCCGAATCTCATTGTCTTTCCCATCCCAATTAGCGTTGTTTCAAATTGTTCAAGCCGTTTTTATTGCCAATCAGATAGCCTTCATGCCCTGGAGGTCTGTGTTTAATATTTTATCTACAGCTGTGTGGATATCATCAGCGGAGATTTCCCCATTCTTGTTTCATTTTAAGCTTTCATTTAAAACCGGCTTCTCAGGATAAAGGCATCAAAACCCAGTCTAAATATTGATGATGACATTTACATGACTAATTGATGCTGTGGTGCCATCCCAGCTCGTTCTTTCGGAAAACACACAAGTGATGAGAGTGCTAATCCATGCTGATGTAGGGATCAGAATCATGCATATTTCGAACTAATTTGACATTAGCCAGAGAGGATATACAGTAACTAAACATTCTCAGGGCATACGCTGTCAGTTGTTTCATTTTATTAAGAAAGGGGGATGTAAATACTCGTGTTATAAAAACTGACCTTTTACATTATTTTATATATAAGCCTTTAATTCACTTTAAAAATCTGTGTGTAAATGTCTTCCTTTTCACTAAGCATTGGTGTGTCTGTTAAGTAATCAGTTTCTGTAGATTGTCCAGGATTATTATTCATATGGGTTATGGGCAGCATGGTGGTTAGCACTGTTGCTGCACAGCAAGAAGGTCCAGAGT
>NW_005187491.1:1297581-1314061 GCF_000239375.1 Pundamilia nyererei
ACATGTACATTTAAGATGACTGGACCATGTAAATTTTCCATGAATTTTCTTTTCTTTTTCTTTTTTACAAGCATAGGGTAAAATCGTAAAATACAAATTTCCTTGACTGGTATACATTTAAGTACATCTTAGCACTGTTGCCTGACAATAAGAAGGTCCTAAGTTCAACTCCACCATCCACCATTTCAGTGTGGAGCATTAAATTATTTAAACCTTTGATTTCATATATTTCACTTGGATTTTATTGAAAATGATTAATTCATATTTGTTGAGGCAGAAGAATTGTTTTTTTGAACGTACAGTACAACTGTAGTGAATTTCCCCCCCCAGAAGTAAAAAGTAACCATATTTAGACAGGAAATGGTGTGTTAAGCTAAAGTAGCAGTTCATAAACTGCATGTGTGCAAACACAAATATCTGCAAATTTGTAAAAACAACAACAACAAAAAAACAAAACAAGTTCCACCAAACTTTCTCCAAAACTGGATCAGAGACTTAATTTGAATCTCTGTTAAATAGTTAAGTATTGTAAGTTATATTAGAGGTGAAGCCTATTAGATAGTTGGTGGCCTAACTTTAAGCATTACTTACAGTTTGTGTGAAGGAAATTAGCTATAGAGTCCAAAAGTGTTTTGTCACAGTTTGTAGACATGTTTAAAGACTTGGAATTTTTTTTTACCCATATAATTTATTACTTATGATGGTGGACGGGTTAGCAGTGTCACCTCACAGGAAAACGTTTCTGGGTTTGAATCTGCTGGCCAGCTGAGGCCTCTCTCTGTGGGGTTTGCAAAATGCATTCCTTCTGGTTACTCTAGATTCCTGCCGCAGTCTAACGACATGCTTGTTAGGTTAACTGGTGATTCTAAATTGTCTGTTTCTGTAAGCCCTGTCATGGATTAGTAATGCGTCTGTGGTGGTTCCCACATCTTGTCTGATGTCAGCTGGGATAGGCTTCAGCACCCCCAAGAACCCTCAATTGGATAAGTGGTTAGGAAAATGCATGATGGATGGAAGGTTGGTTAACGAATTTCTGTGTCTGTCACATCCTCTATTACTGTTGAAAGGAAATCAAAAGCACTCAGAATTTTAGTGAGCAGCACTTTTAGCTCCAGTATGAGCGAGTAGCAAATTTGACATGGAGCCCAATGTTTTGGTCTATGGTGGGACAGAGTTACAAATGGATGTATGTGTGCCCACAGATAAATTTAAGTACTTGGCTTTCACCGTTATTGTGTAGTCTTTGACAGTTTCTTTTGGTAGAGCGTAGAAGGTATAGCAAGTCTCCTAAGCTCCATAAGCTGTTCAGAATTAATGTCTCATTGACCAACAGTAAAAACCATGCATAGGCTCATGTGTGCACAACACTTGATGAATCTCAAACAGGAATATATCCGAAGAGTGGCTTCTCCACCTCCACCATTGTCATATTTCTTAATTTTAAAGAAAATTTCACTCAAACATACTGGGTTTAGAGAAATAAGGCCTCAAAGTTGCTGTCGTTATTGCGTAATTCTAGCATACCTGCGAAAATTCATTTATGCTCAGTAAATCATTGTTTCACAGAATATAAACGGGACAACTTCATAGTTTTCTCCCTGGATGAAAGCACGCTGTAAAGTCTCTGTTACTTAGAGTTATTGAACCATTTGCAGAGGTTGTTGTTGATGTTTTTGGCACTTAATTAGAGAAGTTGATGCTGCCGCTGGAACCTAGTGATAAAATGTTGATGTTTTTTATTAGAATAAAGCTTTCTAGCAAGCCTTTGTATACTGTAATAATTTACCTCTCCAGACACTATGCTCTGTCATCCAGCTCCAGCTCTTGTTTTATGTCTTTAAAGTTATCTTATATCACATCATTGTGTTCAGGGTGGGAAAACACACAATGTTCTGACTTTTTGAAGCCATATCTTTTTATGAGTATATACTGTATATAACACTAGGTGCTCACAAATATCTGAGACATCTCTTTTTCCAAGCTACACGGAGCCTCATCCAGTATTCCTCTATGCAAGTGTGACCTGGATGTTTCTCACCATTTAGACATGTAACAGTATTGATTTACATGTAAACAGGATGTGGTGCTTGTTTGCTATGCTGCAACCTCACCTTAACTCATACATCAGTAGAGTAATGCTCTTTTCTCAGGCTTCAATGCACACTCAAAAAAAAGATACTGATATATATACCATATACTGATGACAACACAAAAATGAGTATTCGTGTTCAAAACTGATGCGTAACTGGCCCGAGAATCTCCTTTGTTCCTTTCTGTGGCAGCAATACTCTGAAAAGGTCATTGACTGAAAAGGACTATTTTAACCAATATTCATTTATGGCATGAAAAGATAGTTTTAGTAGTAGTACAGTAGTCCTTAAACACCGAAATTAAAGACTTAAATCTGCATAAATCTTCAGGTTTTAGGCATCTTCAGGTATGTTTACTAAGTAAAAACACAGTTAATAATTATTCACAGTGTTGATCAAATAAATTAATAAAGAATAAAGTTAGAAACACTGATGGACCACAACAATTAGAGAACTCATAAATGTTGCCAGTAATCACTTCAGTTTTTACATTTACATGACATTTTACTGCCATTTCGTAACAAACCAAAACAATTGAAAACTCCTCAAAAAATTCAGATATTTATGAGGATTTTTAAATCTCTAGGCGGAGGCCCAGCTCCAGCTACGCAGTAAGGCTGCCGCACTGATGCATTATTCCAATAAACAGCGGATCCCATGTGACATCTATGTAGATATATCTATGCAATAGCATAAAATACAGGGCATAAATATGTTAACTAAATCATACAACACTACAATAGCATTAACAGATACGCATGCTTCTCTAATCCTCATTTGTTTCTAACAAACAACGAAAGACAACAATGAAAAGAATAATACAAAGACTTACCGCGCAACAGGATGGTGTTCTATTCAGCTCAAAACACTCTTTTATAAAATAAATATGTAAAAACTGGAGCCCTGCAGTGTGCAAGCCGTTTGGAGCTCTTTTTTTTCATTTTTTTGCTTGTTTTCAGCCCCCTTTTTCAGCTTGCGTATATTCTTAGTATCTAATGAAGTACACTAACTTCCCATTTCAAAACAGACACCTGAACACTTTCATTTCTTTCATGCTTTGGATGATAATGAAAGGTTTGACTTTCCCTGGTGCACATTTTTTCCTTTAAAAAGTCAAATTTATATCCCAGATTTTCACAAGACTGGTTTATCTTTCCACACTCCACTTAGGCTGCAACTGTCCCAGATAAACTGCTAACCTGTAAATCACTCATTGCATGTTCATTTGCAGCCAAGCAGCTTCATCTAACTCAGAAACCACTCGTGCTGCTGTTTCTCGGTTATAGTAGATTGCTCTGCAGTTGTGATGCTTATCATCAATTTCAGTTTAGAGCTTTTTTTAATGGCCCGGCCTTATTTCGCGCTCTAAGGTGGATTATATGCATTATTCACATTCTAATATTGTGGTGATGATATTACAAATCCTCCCTACTCCTCCTCTCTCCACCACGTGCACACATACCCACAAACACCGAACACGCACACTCTCTCGCCTCGGAGTGATGAAATATGTGCATACTGTTTACAGCTTCATAAATTGAGGATGCAGACTCAGACATAAAAGATTACATAAAGCAATTCCTTGTGGTTATTTTTCTCGGTTCATTTTCAGCACATGGAAATGAACTGCAGAATTCCTCCACTCACTGTGGCTCCGTGAACCTTTGCCTAGCTTGCCAAGCCGACGCACAAAACATTAGAAACAGGAAAGCAGAGCAAAGAGCTGCAAGCAGGGAAGCTGGTTTTCCCTGTTCATGTGCTGTGTAAAGAAGTGCAGTACTGTAGTCTTGTAACCAAAGGCCTCGGAGGCTCCCCGAAGCAGGAGGAAGACTTGACTAGCTGACCACAATCTATTATTAAGGAGCAGATGAAAGCTGTATGAAGATGGGCATCTGCAGGACTATTGGGGTGGACTCAATGGGTTGGCGGTAATGAGATTATAAAAGCCAGGAAGGAGGAATTGTTTAATTTTATATCATACAAATCATGAGTTATGTCAATTTGATATTGATTTTTAGTTGTTGGGGGAAAGGTGCAAGTTTTCCATCCTTTTAACATTCTTGAAAGAGAGTGACTCAACTGGCTCAGAGAAAGTTATTTTCAGTTTTCTCTTTACTGGGTTAAAAATCCATTTTCATGAATGCCAACTCAAACTATCAAAACAATCACAAACCATTACAATATGACCTCTACAAGATACTACAAGATATTTCTTAAATTTAACAAGTATGATGGACAAGAATTCAGCTCCAAATGTAAGCAATGGAGGAAGGTTTAATGGAAAAACACTAAAGCCTCCTGCAACAAATGGAGCACCTCAAGTCTGAATGCCAGATTTGTTAGTGCTATCTGAGCATAAAGGAGACTGCAGTATGCTAATCACGTTCGAGCAATTGCAATGAAATGGGATTTAGTAAGTTATGCGGTAAGATAGAAGGTGAGACATGTAAAAAGGTAGTTTTTCATTGGTTTGACTGCATGAGTACTTTGATATTGCTTGGAAAGACAGAGCACTTCTTTTGTTCGTTATGCACAGAGCTACTGTCAGAAAAAATAAACCACTACTGTAATTCTGTTGGCTCGCCCTGTATACAAATTCACTTTTTGTTTTGAATGCTTCCCTTGGGCACCTGCATGCTTAAAAAAGCCAGATTGTGGTTGCCAAAAACAATGACATCAATGGCAAATATACAGCAGAGAAACTGTATGCATCCCACAGCATTCCTTGCAAACATCTGGCCAACACCTGCTGTCTTTTGCTGCATCTCTATATTGTATTAATCTGCGGAGAAAATTCTTCATATCGGGTTACAGTAAGTCAAGAGAAACTTTGCAAAGAAGTAAACAAAACTGCCCTATTTTGAGACTTATTATAAACTCACATTTTGCTCTTTTATAGCGGTGTTTAATGAAACTTGCCCCACTGAGGTAAAATATATTTTTTTGGAATCAATCAGAGAAATGGTTGCACCCTTCCAGATTATTTCAGAGCACTGCCAATATTCCATTATAGAAAGGACAAGAGTTTGTTTTCGGACAGATTTTCTCTGTTAAATATTAATTTTGGCTCTTTTTACTACCAAGCCTAATGTCTCCAGGCAGGTGCATAGTTAATAAGGCATAGGTGCAGAGATAGCACACTCCACAGCAACCTTTATGCCCCTCTTGTTGACATTACTGGATCAATAAGGTAATACAAAATACTGGAAATATAAGGGCAAGAAGTCACAATCCACCAGCCCGTGACCTTTTAAGAGAAATACAGGAATGGCACATTGGAAAACACCTCATGCTGCCACATAAACTGCAGCATAGGATTGCCAAGGATTTGCTGGACCTCTGCAGATGGAGCACAAAGTGAAAATCTAACAGAAAGAATTGGGATGAAGCAGAGCGGCAACAAAGTGTTGCATCACAATCCTCACGGCTTCTTAAAACACCCCCTTTACTAAAATGACTTGTTTGTCTGCCGGGGGGGTCCTGTCGGGGGCTCTGATGCCATTAATATTTGATAGAGCTCGATGGAGCTAACCTTTAAGGCATCCCACTGCTATACACTCCCAGGTGACCTTTTCTTTTTAGCTGGACTCCCCCTCCTTCAGTAGCTACTGTAACTTGTCCTGATGCTGGCTGAACAAGTAATGCATGAGAGAACTTTTTATTTGCTTTATTCAGTAAGAAGACTGTCGAACATTTGCAGCATAATGAAATGAAATTTTATTTCTAAGCTACAAAATAAATAATAATTGCCGAGCTGATTTTTTAAGTAGGTTTTAAATGGGTCTTTATATGTTACTGGTAGGTATTGCCTTCTTACTTCATTCTGTTTTCACAGTAACCCTAATCTGACAGTCTTTCATCACATTTAAGCCAATGAAACCACATGCCTTTTGCAAAACAGCTGGAAACGAAAATAAATATAGTTTTACTTATAATATACTTTTATATTGCTTTTCAACACTTTCAACATTTAAAAATGTGATTACATATAAGCTTAATATTATTGAAGTCTGTTTTTATTTGCATTATCTGCAGCTCCTCTACTTGTATAACCCCAAAAGAGCGATAAGATCTTCTAGGCAGATGTTCTTACAACCAAGGTCTTGGCAGAAGCCCAGAGGGGATCATGCCTTTCCAACTGCAGCTCCTAGACTCTGGAATAACCTTCCTGTTGACATTAGTACTTCCAAGTCTAATCACGTCTTAAAAATCACTTTTTTACTTTGGCTTTCGAATCAAACTAGTTTGACTATCATCCGGCTTGCTTTTTATGTTTGTCACTTGTGTTGTTTGTTGGTCTGTCTTGTTTGTTAATGCTTTGTTTTTAACTACTTATTCTCCTTTTTGCTGATTGTAAAGCACTTTGGTCAACACTGTTGTTTTTAAAATGTGCTATAGAAATTTTTTTTGATTTGATTTGATTTGAAATCACAATTTTTTTTTGAAGCTGAGGTGTAACTTTGCATAACAAATAAAAAGTATGGATAACACAAAGTCTTATCAAATAGGCACTAGTGAAGTGTAACAGCAAAAATTGATAATGGTTAAATGTGAAGGCTTAGTGTTGAAAGTTACTTTGAAGTGGTACTGTATGTTAGAAATGTTCAATACAATTTCCATTTTAACAAAATAGCACTCTTCGCTTCAACTGAGCTCCTGTTTGATTTCCCAACAGGCATTCAGCACCATTCCAACTCATGTGAGTGCAATTGCTTCAAGACAAATGGGTAAAAAAAATGAAACAAACACATGATCACAGCACTTACATGACTTGTTAGCATTTCTCAAAAGCCTTTCATTTCAAACTGATGCATTAAAGCTGGTATATATACAACATTTAAAAATAAATCTTTATATTGAGGAAAAAAACTTCAATTTTAACTGCATACATCAATAATTAGACAACATACACCTCTTTTAAGTCCAGCTGCATCATAACATTGCAGCCAGATCTGCAATGAAAAACTTAGACATGTGCTGTTATTAAGGGAGATCATCAAGGCTGTTAACACATGTCATCTTGCACAGTATGTGTTGTCAGTACACATACTGTGCAACACAGTACAACACAATGGTAAGTTGAATACTAAAACTTATTTGATTTATTTCCAAAAGCAAATTAACTTGCAAAACTAGCCACGGGGCCAAAAAACTAAATGCTGAACATATTTGAATGTCCTAATTCTTTCAAAATATATATTTTTCTTATTTTACATTATTTTAACACAAAAAGGTGTTCCATCTATGATTCGTTTTTAATGCACAAAATGCACAAATAATTGCCTCGTTTTTTTTCTTGCAGAATATATGATTATCCTGTTACTGTGCCTGTGGCTAAGTCAGACTATTTCAATGGGCCACACTGGGGTTTTTTTTATATTATGTAGAAGGATGAAAATGGATGGTGGACATTCAGCTCAATTCAAAAACAGATAGCATGACACACACAACCACTTGGGTGTATTAACTGATGTCAACTAATTCTGACAGAACAAATTAAACCAGTTTAATAAATATAGTGAAATTTGAGTAGAGATGTTGTCATTGAACTGTGTCTTATCATTGAAGTAGCTGCCTAATAAAATGCAAATATAAAATGTAGGAGGGAATTGTAGAAACCACCGTGCAATTCAAAATCCCTATAATTATTTTACGTGTCCAGATTATATAAAATAAATCTTATGGATAAGAAAACTGGAATTTGGCGTTGGTGACCTCAGTTTGCTTTGTCTTTAATAGAAAACATATTTTATCAAATTGAGATTTTTTTTCTTTTAGATTTATTAGAAAGTTACAGTAACTGTGACTTTCTATTTGAAATAATTTTGTAGTAGCCGGATAATAAGGCGGAGACAAGAATGTAATATGTGGAAATAGCATGCCTCTTTATTACCAAAGTAATATTCAAGTAACGTCTAATTTTCTTCTATTAATAGTAGTTATAGATAAGCAAAACTACATTAAAAGTTATGTAACTGGGTAATAACAGGCCAGAAATCGCATGGAAACTAAGTGGAGACCTATGAGGAAAAACCAATTAGTAATCATATAGTAATATTTTGGTAACAAGATAATAACCTGCTGGCAATAAAATGCCATATCTGCGTATTTCTTACACACTGATTTGTGGTAGTAACTTCATAATAATAAACTAATTGTTTGATACTTTAACATTAGGATTTCATTGCCGTTATGTAATGCTGAAAAGAATCCTGCCTTATGTTTCCAGCATTCTTATTTGTTTGAAGGTAGCAATGTAAATGTTATGTTGTGCTTTATTACCTGGAAACACCTGTGGTTGTTACAAATAACTAGGATTTATTATCAGGAGTGTGATGATTACTTGGAAATGTCTGGTATCAGCCCCGAATTCTGGTTATTACAGAGAAACCAACACGCTTGTTCTCAGGTAAAACTTCACTGTATGATAACACATGTAATTTATTACATGGAAGATTACACTACCTAATGTAAAAAAAAAAAAGCCCAGGTATCTAATCACAGACAATTCCTTTGTGTATCTGAAGAAAAAAACATGTTCTAGTTTAGTCTGAGACAGTTTTGAAACTGTCTTCCTACATGAGTCTTCCCAAACAGGTCAATGGATGTTGTCCTTACGCTGTGTTGGATTCAGAGGACGAATAGGTTTAAAATAGCTCTAGGAGCTCCTGGATAATGATTTTATTTCATTCCTAGTGCAGTGTCCAGCAATACCCTGGCAGATTGTTCTGGGAGCAGATGTGTTTGTGCCATTGATCTTGGCCATCTGATAAGGAAACCCAGCGACAGGCTGTTAACCTCAAACAGTGGGAGCATTAATCCATTTCAAAACATCCCGCTGCTTTTCGCTTTGCTCTGCTCGATTTCTCCTGTGCAGGCGTTCCACGGAAGAATGGGACTAAACTACTCCCACCTGCCCCATAACTCTTTTTTATTTTTCCTAGAATGCGAGCTGTCATTAGTTTTATAGAACACAATCAAAACTCCTGATGAACTTTTAAGAAATGCATGGTTATCGGTCAAAGGGAATGGGGTTCCGGGAAATCTTGTTATAAGCTGCAAGCTTTTCTCTGACTGCAGCTTTATACTGGTAGAAGATTTAATACAGAGAATTATATAGCCCTACAGCGGTTTAGAGGGGTTTTGAGTTAACAGGTCATCCTGTTTCAAATGTTTACCACTGTAATGAGAGACGGTAACTCTGAAAACCATTTTGCTCAGGGTGTGCCTGAAGAAATATACAGGATTGGGCACTAATAGATTTGTTATAGGGGGTTGCATTGAGGGAATTTTATCATTAATTGATGTGTTTTAAAAAGAGCTGAAGGTTAATGGAAAGTGCCTGAAGGCAAAACATCAGATCACTTAACATCAAGGGATGTTACTAATGAATTTTGTGACTGATAGCTGCTTTGAGATTATTGTATGTCATTATAGGTGTGTGCCACTTTCTAGCACATGGAATCTGATGTAACCGTTTCTAATTAAACTAAAGTCAGAGGAAAGTCAACGGGATGACAGCCCAGATGAGGACTCTATGACTAGACAGCTGATTGAAAGCATCAGCAGAGACAATATCAAAATGGTGCTGATGTCCAGAAGATTGAAGTCAGCCAGCCTGCCCTGTATAAACTCTGGGTTATTTATAACATTTGAAAATGAATCATCCAGTCGAATGAGTCTGTCTTTGTGTTGTCATTTTCAGCATCTAGAAGAAAGTGTCAGCTGTTCAGCAAATCTTGGATAATAGTCTAATTCCATTCATCTATGTTATTGTTGATTCTTCACTTTACAATATAAAGCACCATGAGGCGACTGCTGTTGTGATTTGGCGGTGTGTAAATAAAATTGCACTGAATTGAACTTCAAAATCAATACATTCAAAATTAAGGAAATATGGTTTGATGTACTGAACACAACATAAGTAATATTTTAACAAATCAGTGAAACTTGACCGTCTGGAAATAACGACCAATGTCTATTAATCTGTACACAGAAATACACATGTGAATGTAAAATGACCATTTTTTCTTTTACGTGTGCTCTGGGTAATTTGTTCTATTCCTGCATGCAAATATTTAACCTGTTCTCATAGCAAAATGTGACAATCATAAAAATGTATTGGTTGTGTGAATGCCACATGACAAATCTGCAGCATCATGCAATTGCTGCAGATTTTTCAGCTGCAAATCCGTAGCATCAATTTCCTGTTCCACCACATCCCAAAAGCTCTTGGTAACTCTGGAGAATGTTTGAGTACACTGAACTCATGTTCAAGAAGCCAGTGTGATATATTTTGAACTTTTGGACGTGTTATTGTGCTGAAAGAAGTCATTAGAAAATGGGTACACTGTGGTCGCAAAGGAAAGGACATGGTCAGCAACAATACTCGGGTAGGCCGTGGAGTTTAAATGGTGCTCAGGTGGGACTAAGTGGCCCAAAGTGTGCCAAGAAACACCATTACATCACCATCACTAAACAGCCTGAACCACTAGCACAATCGATGATTGCAAATGCTCACTACCATCTTAACGTTGTGGCAGAGCTGTTTGTAAACCTTTTATTTTAATCCGAACTTTTCTAAACATAACAGTTACCAAAGTTAACTGTTATGAAACGGATAGATTTGTCTTCTTAAACTGTATTCCTATGAAAAGCTGTGATGACTCAAGTTCAAGTTCAATTTGGTGTAAACAGACATGCATCAATACATATGAGCCCTGACTGATGAAAGTATTTGATAGGGGACACAAAATTAATGATGGAAACTGTTTACGTGACCAAAAGTTATTAGATTGGAGGCATTGACTATTTATTGAAGCTAGTTGAAAAACACATGTTCACCATTTTGAAATCAGGACACCTCCACTCCAGTTTTGCTAAACTGGCAATACGTCTAAAAGCATGGATGATCAGTCTACTTCTCTTGTCCAAACTAAGGAAGAGCAACAACAGACTGTCATGGCTTTTCATCCGGTCCTACAGGAACACTTCATATTAGAATGAATCCTAATAGCATTGGTGATCTCCTTGCCAATAAAATGTCAGTTCGTGTAAATCTAGAATTCATAATCTGATTATCTTTTCATTGTGAGCATAGTAACATGCTGACATTTCGATTCGTTACACTGCACTGCATGCACTGATAGCACTGATGTTGCTAAACAAAATCTCAGCACTCTTGCCATCACTGTGCTCTTGGCTTTGTTTCCATTAATATATTCACAATAGTTCAGAAGGAGACTACTTAGTCTCTATGATAATAATAGTATAGTTAAGTGCTTCTCTTTTATCTCTTTGACATTGAGTTACTTTAGAGAGTTTAGGAACAGCTGAAAAATAAAGAACTGCTTTGTCAGATATGTCTGTCATATCTAGTGTTTGGTGTTTACTTGTTGTTGGTCTGACAGCTATGCGGTAATTAACTTACACTGCATATATACATTCTGACTTATATTGTTGGTTCAACTGGCTTCTCTGGGTTTAAGTGAGCCCACATTTTAAGGTTTACCTGTAAACATTTACAGACTCATAAGGCTGGCGAAGCACTCCTTACATCCTTGAGTTTTGGCAGGATATCAAACATATTTCAGAACATATGCTTAACATTTGCTGCTGTATTTGAAGCTGGGCATTAAAGCTGTTGTCTGTGGAGAAAGTACTGAGAGGTAGGTCTTCAGAAAATGGCTTTTGTATATGAATGAAGTCTCGTTTACCTTCCACTGACACTTGTTTTCTCCATGCCTTGGCCATAACGACCTGTATGTGTGAGCATAATGCAGTTTGACCCGTCGCTAATGATGTCCTGACACTTGGTTAGCAGAGCTTTACATTTGAATAGCTGGCATCTAATTGGAAGTGACAGGACAGCACCTGTATCTTACTCACCACAGTATTTACCAGGAAACTGTAAGGCGGTGACTGTAGGAAAAGAGAACTTGAAATAATCTGCTGGACACCTTTTCAATAGTTGTTTTGCACACATATTGTTGCACCCGTCACTGAGGTGATTTATGGAATCCCTTAGGTGGAGCAATAAAGGAATAGTTTAAATTATCATGCTGTTTTATTCCTATTGATATTAATGAACCTCAGAAGTTCAGAATATAGCAGCTAAAAGTCTCTCATCTATCTCTGTCCTACTGTAATTTGTTACATATATAGAGATAATCATTGCAGAGTGTACCCCAAAATTGCATATAATGTATTATTTATGACTGAAGGTTTGGTTAAGATAGTCATGAAAAATAAAAATACTGTACATTAATACTGCAAATAATGTACTCCATATTGCACTGGTCCGTTTTGTTGCTCCATTAACATTATGTTAAAGTTTGTTAAGTTTCTCTTTGGTGAGTGGCTGCTTATTCTATGATTTTAGGTTTAGCAGTCCCTGTTTTATATCTGTGGAATGTTTTTTGACCTATGAGTCGTTCAAGCATAAAAAGGCACCTAACTGATGGATCACTTTAGCAATTAACCAATTTTAAATTGTATCTTAAAGCACTTTGCTACCAGCAGCTTGTCACAAAACCACACCATTTGTAACATTTCTTTAGAAGACTCTATACAAAATGTCAAAGCTAACGCAGTTTTTAAAGGCATAACATAGTATTTCTAGACCAACAAGGTGATTCCCAACGAGCTATTACCTGAGAAATTGGCATATCTTGCCATAGTGAGCATGCCAAAATTGGACAAGTGGAAGACAAAAGAACCAATGTCAGACCTAAAAACTATCTACAGCAGATGAATGGTAGCTGAACTGTCATGTCTTTCAGAAATAGGAAAAAAAATCCATCAAAGACCTGACACAGGAAGTGTGAGACACATCTGGCCCTTCAGTTTATCCATCTACTGTTCACTGAAGCCTTATCAGGTGGAAAGATGGCTGTCAAGAGGTCATTCTTAAAGAATCAAAACTGAGAGAAAAGGCTGATGTATGCCAAATTACACAAGAAATGGATTTAAAATAAGTGACAAGAAGTCTTATGGAGTGACGAAACTAAATTTGACATTTTTGGTTCAAATTATGGTCAGTGTGCACGGAGGAGGTCAGGAGAAAGGTCTGTAAGACACAGTGGAGACTGTCATGATTTGGGGCTATCTTTCAGCTCCACAGAAAAGCACCAGATTTTGATCTATCATGCAATGCCATCTGGAAAGCATCTAATTAGCTATGGCTTCATTTTTCAGCATGACAATGATCTCATATGCACTGCCATGGCAGTAAAACCATAACCTGGGCAGAAAAACACACTGAAGCACTATCAGTCATGGACTGACCTCTCCAGAGCACAGACCACAGCATTATTGAACCAGTGTGGGATCATCTCGACAGAGAACAGAACAAAATGAAGCAAGCAGCAAGCAAAGAAAAGCTTCCCATGTTTTTTAAGAAATCCAGAGAACTATTCCTTAAGATTACTTAAAGAAATTACTAGAGAACTTGACTTTGAGAGTTCATAATGTGTTGATGAATAATGGTAGTTGTGCCAAATATTGACTTTCAAGCTTGTTAGAATTTTCTAGCAAATTTAAAGAAATGTCGGTCGGATGGGTCTTGAGACTGCACAGTACTGTATAAAATATACCCCACATCCAGGCTTATTCTGGCTTCTGATGTTTATGAAAGTGAGAACTATGTTTATTATTTTCATGTCTTGTGATAAGAAAAAACATCGTTGCACCAAATAGTGATTTTCGTTCTTGTTAAAAGTATAAAAATATCAGTTTTTGCCTAATGTTTTTAATAAGTCTTTCCAACCATTTCCCATCTTCCTAGCAGGGGTAGCTCAAGACATTTGCACAGTACTTGACGTTACACATGGCACAAACCTGTGTCTATGGGTATGCAGTTTGATGACACCTCAGTCCCAACAAGACTTTTGGATCAATGTAGGTGTTTCAGACCTGTAATATCAAGCACATTTATAAGTTATGTATGCAAGAGTAAGATTGCTTTGTGATGTTCAAATACAATCAGTGCTGTTTTTTACGTCTACTTATCATCTTAATAAATGTCTTCTAAATGTAAAATATTTGCTTGTTGAATTCCTGCACTGTCGATTTACCTTTAGTCAGGTTTGAAAGAACAGGGAAGATGGAGAATATGAGTTTGGAGAATACATTGTTCATAATCAGCAACATCAGAACAGCTGCTGAAGGCTGTCTCACCACATGTGTCCATCAGTGCAGGCGACAGCACTTTTAAACTTTTCCATTTCTGAAATCCTGTGTCTCTGTCTCAGTGAGCCCTGTAAAATGAACTCTATTTTTCTTTTTATCACCCCAGCACAGGCATCTCAAGGAGTTAAGAATGAAAAGAAAAGACTTCATATTTTTTCTTATCCTCATTAGGTGCTAGCAAAGAACTCCTTCTTGCGGCCATACCCGCCTGCCTTTGTCTCTTAAATCTGTCTCTAGGCCAGGCAGCGGGAGTCATGATAGAGCTCAATGCCATACAGGGTATGATCTTCTCTGGCGATACTGATGCACTGAAACAGTACTTTAGCAAAAAAGAGGAGAAATGAATGTGCTCACAAATCCTGCAGCTTGGTATTCATAGTCAGAGCCAACTTAATTTCAGCACAAATGGCTACTAATCAAGGCATCATTTCCCATTTTAAAGCCCATTTCAGTTTCTTACATGCCTATAAATTCTGCAGGGTTAGTTATTCTTTTCTCATTTCAAAATGTCAGTATTTAGTCTAGCCATTATGTACTCATAGCCATCTGGATACAGAAGAGTTTGGCAACATAAAAAAGGTGAAATATTGAGGCGTTTATCATGTTTAAGTTGCATTATGTAGGACACGGAATTGAGTTTCTACTACCCAATCAGCCTAATGATTGTGAGGTGTGACACTTTTTCTTGTGGATTTGTACTCTACTATAAGATAAGTAGTTTTCCATTCTGATTCTTTATATTTAAGTGCTATTGTTTTTTAGTTACTTAAAAAAATGTCCTAGAAGGTCAATTCCAATTTTTTTAGTTAAAATGGGTAGCAAGGTTGACCTGCCACAGCTTTAGATGTGTCCTCTCAAACTGTATTCCTATGCAAATGTGGTTGTTGTTAGTAATTTAAAAAGGAAAGGGTCGATGAAGATGAGATGAAGATGTGTAGATTGCTTTATCTGCTGAAGAGGAAATATGTTGTATAAGTTGTATTTTTACTCAGTTGTATATAGCATTTGTATTCTATTTTTTATCCTATTGTATATAGTATTTTATTTTATTCTGTACAGTTGTGTACAGTATCTTATTCTTAGTGTATTCCAGTGTTCTCTAATTTTTGCTATACAACTTTGCACTGTCCACTTTCTGCTGTGACAAAAAAAATTCCCACATGTGGGACTAATAAAGGTTATCTCATCTTATCTTATGTGTTTAGATCCCATCAAAAACAGATAATAGATGTTAAAATAAAGTTATCCACTAATGTGGTGGAGACCAAAAAGAGCCAAAAGATACAAAGTCACAAAGTTTCCTAACACGTTAATAAAAACCTCTTCTTTAGCTTCTTTTAAGTTTTTTAAAACTCTCTGGCAGCAAATTCTAGCTTTAGGCTTCAGGCAATGAAATGATTTTAGTAACCTTTGTAATGATTTCAGCTTAAAAATGTAAACTATTTAAGATGACATTAGTGTCTTGAACGATATTTTAAGTTCACATTGCCACTGTGGCACATTCTGATACTAAGCAGAAAATTGGTTTCCCAAATTCTTCCTTGCCTGTTTAACCATGACAGTTTTGGTTATAAGAGTTTCTAGTTACACTTAAAATAACCCAGATAAAAGACTGACTGATGATCAAAAGTGAAACGTCAAGATGAAAACACACAGCAGATTATGCTTTATTTTACTTTGTTTCTTCTCTTATTATGTGACCGTTGGGCTTGTCAAATAAATCGTTTATAGGTTTTATTGATTGGCAGCACAGCGTCCAGTTGAGATACGACTGATAGTGGATGTAGAACACAACAGATACAAGCTTTTTGCCTGCAAATTCCCTTTGCTATGTTGAGTGCTGTTGTCAATATTGTAGATTAATGCATGGAGATAACCACCGTGTGACTGTCTGTTGTGTTTTTGTGGATTTTTTTGTTCATTATTGTCAGTGGTTTGGATGGTACCTATCCATCAGTTCAAAGAGCAGAATAACCAAGAGTGACATTCAATTACAGTATGCAAATTTGTGTTCTTTATTTATTTATCTGGCCTCACCATTAATTTACTTAATTAACAATTTTGGACGTGAGCTGTCATGAGCAGATTGCAATATTCTTTCCAATAACAGGCCATAATGAAATATATTATTAGCAATAAAGTTAATGAAACAACTGAAGTGAGACTCCTCATCACCACTGGATGGATGGCAAATTAAGGAT
>NW_005187491.1:1315262-1317369 GCF_000239375.1 Pundamilia nyererei
GGAGCCTCAAATTGCAGAATCAATGCAAATTGAGATTCTCCTGTGAAGAAGTTTTAATTGTATTCTTGGTAAATGACAATGAGTCGTTCATCAGACACATATTTGCTTGACATAATACCCATGCCTGAATAAGATTTGGAAAGCTCATTTTACAAAAGGAAATCACTGTAATTGCTTGCTAATCCTGTAATATTTATGCCCTGAAAGTTGGCTGCATATAGTACTGTTCTATTTTATGAACTGACCATGACAAACCCGACTGATTTAGTATTCTTTTTCAAAATTTGGATGGACAAAATACAATTTCTAATAACTTCCTTTCCACCCCATCACCTTGTCCCAAGGCTGGAGAAAAGTATGAAAGATGAAAGCACTGATCTCCAGGTCTTGGCGGCTGTGTGACATCAACCAGAAGCAGCTCCATTAAAGAATGAAAAGGCAGGTCTCTTTTGTTGCTTCCACATCCACTTGTTATTAAGGAATCCCATTAAACTGTGGAAGAAGGTGACTTTTCCTTTCAGTGTGATGACACATGGAAAGAGACCCCTGTCAGGTCGGAGATGGGAGCCGCTGATGAGGCTGGTGAGGTGGTTTTGGCCCAAGAGGAAAGAGTTATTGATTGACCGAGCCAGCGCTGCGTCTCCTGCACTCTGTCAATCACGTGTGGACCCTTTTCTTTGTTTCTCTTTTTTGCTCTGGCCACAGGTGATCACCCATTTCCCGAATGCTCTTTGTCGAGTGTGTGCCCTCATTTAACTTCATTACTGTTGGGCTGACAGCCAGGCAGCAAGGGGAACAAACTGCATCCTTCGACCCTGCATGTTCGCCATGTCCTGCAGACACTTTTCCTGCTGCCATCCATCCTCAACTCACCCTACCTTCTCTTTCCGTTCTTTCTTCTTCTCTTCTCTGTGGTTGTTCTGTCACCATCTTTGCCTTCCGTCATGCCCTCCCCGTCGCGCCCACAAATGCAGCTCAGCAGCATTGATAACAGTCTGACAGACCACAGTGGAGCACTGCCGTCAGTTCCTTAGTCCCTTCCCTTCTCCCCCCTAACTCGATTGCTTGCCTTTGTTGTCAAGGTCACCCTGCTGCCCATCTGCAAATAGAGAGAGAATGGCAGGTTGTGAATGGGAGGCTTTCACCTGTCACTACTTGTTTCCTTACTGAGGTTTCTTACTCTGAAAGAGAAAATGGCTGTAGGGCCAGGCTGTCAGAATCATGGGAGACATGATAAGTGAGTGATGCAACCCTGTTACCTTAAAAGTTTTGACTAAAATAAACATGAAAAACAAACAAACACTGAATTAAAAATCATATAAAGACAATATATCATTGTTAAATCGAATAGTTTTTTTCAAAAGCTATATGATCAGTTTGAGTGGCTGTATCCGGTCTTTAAGAGGGGAGTTTAGGCCCAGACACGGCTAGTGACGTCAGACGTAACGACCGGATAGTGCAATGATTTACATATTAGACCAGCAGGGGAAAGATCTCAGGAGGAAACACAAATCCTTCAAATCCCTTTGGGATGACATTAGGGAGGGCATCCAGCATAAAAAAAATATGTGACACTACTTGCGGGGGTGATCCCATTTTAATAGTGTAACAGCTGAAAGTAGTCTTAAATTCTCAATTTTATTTCAACAACACATTTGAAAAGAGACGAGAACAACAGGAGATTAGACATGTGTGTATATGTGTGTATGTATTTTGAAATATGGAAATTTTAGAAGATTTAGAATTTTAGCATCTAAAAGTATATAACAAGAAGACTGCTAGAATCCAGTGATTTCTCTGTACAAGTGGGAGAAGGCCAAAGACAAAAGAAGGCCTGAACCGAGGAGCAGCTGAAACAGTGCATCAAGCCAAAAAGTTTGCTTTCAGAACTATAACTGGCTTTCCTACTTCCTAAATGTTTTAAAGTATTGAAAAAAGGTGATACAAAAAGTAGCAAACTTTACCCTTTCTCAACAATTTTGAAATGTGTTGCAGTCTTCAAAGTAAAGGGAAAAAACAGATTAAAAAAAAATAGAATTTCTGTTTAAATATTTGAAATAATGTCTGTCTGTCATAATCAGTTAAGTAATATATATTAATTATTATA
>NW_005187491.1:1319556-1328542 GCF_000239375.1 Pundamilia nyererei
GCACACAAGAATTTCACTCACATGTGCTGCACCAATGTACCAGTCATGTGGTGTGACAATAAAAGTGATTTGATTTGATTAGATCAAAAAGAATCATACCATTTGTAAGTGCTTTCATTCTTCAGAGTAACAGTTGGAACAGCTGCCAGTCGCTAGCATAACAACAGCAGTGACCACTCACAGGTTCACAAAAATATGGGACACATTTGACTGTTTTATGGAAATATTTTAACAGCAATAATAGTTGTCATAATTTTAGTTTTGATAATTAATTCATCTGTTAACACAGTTGTCTTAAACATGAAAGATCCTTGATTTGACAATGAAGGGAGATACAGAGAGTAAGAAACTAGTTTACTCCTAACGCTTCTCAGAAGCTTGCATTAATGGGTTTCATCAGAATAGGCATCGCCATAAAATCTGTGTGGAATCAAATATTTAGATCCTTCCGCTGCGGCAACACCTTGGGGAAAAAAAAGGGATGTTAACATCATCGCTGATCATACCCAGTATCTTAATAATCTGGTCCAAGTACAGCACCAACCAGCAAACATACCTTTCAGAATCATTCACTGGTGATGTAAAAATGTAGACTTGATAATACGAATATACCTCAAAATGATCAACATCTTCTTCTTAACAATTACAACTGAAGTAAAGTTCTTGTATAGAACTAATTTGTAACATGATGACATATATCATTAGCCTAAGAAATCCCAAGCAGGTTGTTTTATTAATTCTGTGTAATTCTGTCTTTCTGCAATATTTGTTTTAAAATCTAACTTAGATGCCGGCACATACACACCAGATATTATTTAGCAATCCAAGATACTAAAGCCCAAACCACTTAAACATTGTTTTATTGTTTTTTTACTTCTTTTTTTTTTTTTTAAATAAACGTTGTTAAGAATATCCGCCTTTGTCATGCAAATTGTCCTCAGGAACTCAAGATGCCTGCAAACACAACCTTAATTAGGATGTCAGGAAAAGGAACTAGTCTCATGAAAAGTCTGTGTTGTGTTACCGTCTGTAGAAGTTGTAGTTTTCCTGCCCCCTCTGGAGTATCTACTCTGCTGTCATATATTTAACAACTAACTTCAAACCAAAGTGTCTTGCACCTTTGATTTTGACTGGAAAAGTAACACTTTAATGCAATGTGCAAATTCTGTTTTTCTCTCATAAGCTTCAGCAGCCGCACGCAGTGTACTAGCGTGGCTCACTTAGGCACAGTACACCTACACACACACACAAACAGAGCTGTTTGAGGGTGAAATATCCCAGAGGGGGAAACAGTGAAAACTATAGTAATATCCTAATATATTCAATTCAAGCTTACTACCTGTTTTGTATATGAAATACATAGCTGTAGCAACTTAGAATAAATATTTGTGTGTAATAATGAATACTTTTAGCTGCCCTTGCAGTAACTTCAAAGGAAATGGACATACTCAAATATATGATTTCTTTTTTGGCAAACGTCATCAATAACAATGCATTTTATCAATATTAGTGCCGTTATCTATTCTGCTAAGAAGTCGGATTCTTTACCATTTCAACAGATTCGTGTTCAGCTGAGGGGAAAAGGGGCTAAAAAAGGTTGCACTGATGCAGGTTTACAGTTTCAACCTTTATCATGTCAGTGTTTGAACACAGTGTGGAAGCAAGGGTTTAAAAAAGGTTTTATGTGACTCAACAGTGCAAACGCTCCACTGCCGTAAGTTTGACGTCACTGGTTTGCTTTGCTCAACTGGCAGAAGAAAAAAAGAGTATGATTCTGCTGCACTGGATCCCTGTTGCTGACAAAATACATGTCAAGTATTTAATCATCCTTTGCTGGTCTTTTCCATCAGTCCAGTAACATTCTTGATCATTTATCCACTGCAGGGGGGTCTGGAGCATAAACCATGTGTGTTACAGGGGGGTACACAGTCCATCAGAGGATCAGCACATCTATCTTCTCTCTCTGTGTTTTCAAACTAAATATTTAGAATGATGTGGCATTAATATCTATATTTAAATAAGTGTTATTGCATAATGTACAGGGTGGGCCATTTATATGGATACACCATAAAAAAATGGGAATGGTTGGTGATATTAAAATCCTGTTTGTGGCACATTAGTATATGTGAGGGGCAAACTCCTCAAGATGGGTGGTGACCATGGTGGCCATTTAGAAGTCGGCCATCTTGGATACAACTTTTGTTTTTTCAATAGGAAGAGGGCCATGTGACACATCAAACTTATTGGTAATGTCACAAAAAAATAATGGTGTGCTTGGTTTCAACGTAACTTTATTCTTTCATGAGTTATTTACAAGTTTCTGACCACTTATAAAAGGTGTTCAATGTGCTGCCCATTGTGTTGGATTGTCAATGCTGTCAAACTTGAGGAGTTTGCCCCCTCACATATACCAATGTGCCACAAACAGGATTTTAATATCACCAACTATTCCCATTTTATTACGGTGTATCCATATAAATGGCCCACCCTGTATATTAAACTCCAGTAAACTCAACTCTAGAATATGGTATTGATTTTGAAAGAGCTCTACCAGAATGTTTTTCTACAATTGTCTTTCTTGACCAAACATCTAATATTTCAATTGGAAACTTGAGAAATTGGCTTGATGGCCTGGTGGCATGATGGTTAGCACTGTGGGACGGTGTCTTTCTGTGTGGAGTTTGCATGTCCTCCCCGTGTTTGCATGGATTCTCTGCGGGTGCTCCGGCTTCCTCCCACAGTCCAAAGACGTGCACTTAGTGGGGATAGGTTAATTGCAAACTCTAAATTGCCCATGGGTGTGAATGTGAGTGCGAATGGTTTGTGTCTATGTGTTGGCATAGACATAGACCCACACCTCCCTGAAAAGGATGAGAGGATGGATGGATGCATGGATAAATGACATGACTCAATGGATTTCATTTGGGTGACCAGTACTGTTGTTACTCAGAACAGCATCATTAATATTTTAATTGATGCAATCAGTCATATGTTTAGCCTTTCAGATTTGAAAAGTCAATTTCACAAAGATTTTTATGCTTCCACTGCAGCACTTTCACTCACTCAAAAGAAACGTTTTCTTATTTTATATATATAATGTTGAATTCCCCAAAGGGATGGTGTTTTCTGAAGGTATATTTTTAAAAAAGGATGAAGAAAACATCTGTTTCCTAGAAAGTTTACTGAGTGGCCCCTGGAGACCTTCTGTGGCCACTTGCCGGTAGCATTTTAGCTTGTTTTATAACTTTTGAAAAGTTCTGAGCCAGGACACCACACACACACACACACAGTATGGTTCAAAAGAAGAACTGAAAAAAAATTATCACTTCATAGGTGTGATGTAATTTTTGATTTGTGTGCTAAAACACAAGAGCGTATTCTTATTTATTTGTGTTGACAAACTGGAAACTATTTCTTTGTATGTTCTGACACAGTAAACACTAATTGGAATCTGCACACCTGTTGATAATCACACTAATGACAAGAGGCTGAACACTTCCCTAAGCAGTGCTCAATGCAAGAGGCGAGTAACTATTAACGGGGAGCAAAATGAATAATGAAATTAATGATTTGGGGAAATAGGCTGTCGTATAGGATGATTTCTTCTCTTGCATGCATTTTAATTTACTCTGCTGTAATGGATATGTACTTCTACACGTTATCTTTGTGACAAATCCAAACGTATACCCTTTATTGAAGCAGATATCTAATTATTGCAGCGTCTTATTGCTATAAAGTTTAAAGAGTTTTTAAGCTTATTTTGTTTCTTTGTTTCTTTGTTTTCTGGCAGTGCAGCCACTGGTACAATATAATGTAAAGCGAAACATATGTAAGAAAACACAATGATGGAAGTACTTTATGTAATTATGTTGCTGTGGATAGTTTCTTCAGTACTGCCATGTTTTCTTCTTTCCAAACTAAATTTCTTATTTTTGTCTCTCTTCTATCTTTCCACCTCATTAGCAGACTTCATATGGTTCATGGCATATTTCATTCAGGGGTGACTCATTCATACCATACTGATTCATATGTTAATATGTTCCTGAGACAACCCCCCATGGCTCGAACAGAGTCTGATATATAATTCTTTTTTTGCTTTGCACTCCATTTGTCTTATTCTTTCACAGCAACCAAACGCACCATGAAAAACCAAGCTTTATCACACTTCCCACCCACTAGATTCTGTTGACCCATCTCACTTATTTCCTGCAATGGGAAAGGCATTTCTGGGATAAACAACCCATTGAAATGTCACCAGATTCCATGGAGTCCACGAGAGTTGTGTCCTTGTGCCTGAGGGACTGGAATGTTGACATTAGACATTAAGCACCATTTCATGTGATATTATAGCCTGACAGTATCATACAACTCCAGTTTTCAGAGATGCCACTCTCAAATGGTGGGCTATGAAGCATATAATGTTGGCATTATATAGTGTAGAAGTGTAGAGCACAGTATAATTCTAAAAGAATCTGCATGGAAGCACAGACCCTCTTATACTCTGTGCAGCTGCACAAGTTCTTATGTTAATATTACTGTGGTGCAGAGACAAGGCACTTGACAGTGTATGGCTCTGATTTAAAACTAAGCCCCTGCTGAGAAATCTACTTGCACATTTAATGAGACCTCGACAAAAGAGTGAAAACATTTTTATATTACTATTCTAAGTGTTTTCTCCCTGCAAGCAAAAGGTTAGTTCAGGTTGTTTGTAAACATACATGATTTCTTTCTTTCGGGAGAGTTTGATTTTACTATATTTTGACATGAATCACACATACATGTGCATTTCTCCCCTGCTTTTTAGTTTTTAATTTGTGATCTGGTTAAAATGCTTTTGAATATTTATTGCTATTCAGGAATTGGAATCTAGCGTATAGATTTCAAATGGTGAATGTAAATGGGGAGTCCTCTTCATACACAGGGTTCTGTGCTGAGACCACTACTGTTTACATTAAGGATGTTCCTGTTGACTAATTTCCTAGAAAAAAAGCCAACTGACTAGTCTAAAACTAAGAAACAAAGACGTCAAGCTAAATTTAAGAAGTGTCTGATGTCAAACTCAGTAAACCAAGGCTTTTTAAACCATTAATCACATTCTACAATAATGAATCATGCCACTTAACTGTCCTGCACCTCGTATTGTGCATCATCTATGCTGCATGTTATACTCCAGGTAACAAAGAAGAAAAACACATGAACCGATGTTAAATATGATATGAAAACATGTTATCTACATGAAATGTTCACAATTACAATGTTATAACAATGTGATAAATTACCATCTGAAAAATGAATACATTGCGACTGAAAAGTGTGAGGCATTGTGCCGAGCATAATGAATGATACATGCTGTTTGAAAATTCATGACATCCAATTCAATACAAGTGAAAATCTAAAATGACAAAAAAAAAAAAAAAATCATCCATCCATTTTCTTCTGCGTCTCTGAACTTGTGTTGTGGACGCAGCAACCTAAGCAGGGAATCCCAGGCCTCCCTCTTGCCAGCTACCTCACCCAGCTTATCCAGGGAAATTGTTGAGGTGCCTCTTCCTGGTAGAACATGAGGCGTGCACCTCAGCTGCCTCCTTTTGATGTGGAGGAGCAGCAGCTCTACTCTGAGCCCCTCCCAAATGACTAAACTCCTCATCCTCTAACTAATGCTGGGCATACATTGGGCGATTTTTGAACTGATTTTTCAGTCGTGCGACCGTTTTGGTGCTCGTGTGTCGTGCATCGTGTAGTATACGTGGGGTAACGAGAAGTGATTAACACCTCAAGACCAGCTCCCGATCATCAATTGCTTGGTCGTAAGAAAATCGTAAGAAAATCAAACCTGTTTGAAATCCTGTCGGCCGTCATGAGGGTTTCACCGCAGCCTCTCACACTGCGCACGCGCAAAAACAGAAATGAACATGAAAAGACAGGGCAGTACGGCAGTGCAGCGTACAACACAAGCGATGGAGGCATAATTTGTAGAACTTTGGCAAGCTCACCTGAGCCTTGTCATGTGGCCTTACAAAATTATCACGACCACAACAACCGTGAAAAGACTTGCATGGACATTGCTGCTCAATCACAGCTGCCTGATCAATGTTTTTCTTTAGCAATTTAGCAAAGCTGATGATGGTGGTGTGCGTGTCTGTGTGAGTGAAAGACAGAGAGGGAGAGCGAGTGACAGATTTTCTGTTATAACCTTCATGTTATGGATGCACAGTGTGAGCACTGAGGTCGCGTCAGAGCATCGGGCCATATAGTGTGAAAACCTGCATCATGACGAACTTCTAACCCCTGCGAGTCAATCGTGCAGTTTGAGAAGCTGAATAACGCGACTGAAAAAATCTCATAGTGTCTGCCCAGCTTAAGAAAGAGCCCATCTACCTTTGGAAGATAGGTAATTTACATCCGCTTGTATTTGCTATTGCATTTTTTCACCTTTAAAAGAACTACAAATAATGTGTTAATAAAAAGATTAGGGTGAGATTAACAGATTTATGGTGTTTCTCACCAAACATGCCCCATCTGGTGGCAGATGGCTGCATAACATTAGGACACAACTATTTACAGGCATTGGGTATCAATTAAAACGTAAAACAATTACATTAAACAACCAGTACATCTTGTACCTACTAGTGACAATAACAACGATTAGTCGACTAATCAACTAGTCAAGCACATCCATAGTTGAGATTATACATGCTTCCCCTAGGCAATATTATTAGAAAACTCCACATAGATTTTAACTGTCATGCAGATGACACCCAGCTTTATGAAGTCAAATGACACACATGAGTTAAACTAAAGGAAGGCCTTAAAGACCATTTAATGAACTCTGATTTTCTACTTCTGACTCAGCACATTTAAGTGCTTTATCTAAACAGTCAGAAACATTCATTCACCTCCTGACCTACAATCATCCCCAGTGATAATGTATAGTATATATTTTCTCCTTCTCCTCTTAAATTGCTCTCCTTCCCTGAGCCTGGCTTTGCAAGACGTTTCTTCCTGTTAAAAGTGAGTATTTTCATTCCCTCATAAGGGGTCATTTGATTGTTAGGGTTATCTTTCTAATTTTATAGGATATTTCCCTACAATACAAAGCACTTTAAGGTGACTGCTGCTATTAACTGTTCTATAAATGTCTTATCTCTTGGTTTCCTAATGCTCTTGTCTGAAGACTATCCTCAGTGTATACTACACTGGAATAGTTTGCCATACTGTGCTCATACTGTATGGGAACAGAGCTACCAAATCTTAAACACCTTAATCCAAATAAGACCTTAACTTCAACACTGTAAATACCTGCATTACTTCAGTGCAACTGTTCCTTTCTGTCACTGTTCACATTGCATTTTCTCATTGTGAAACACACATAGTAATTATACTATTTAATCTCACAGAAGCATTTTGGTATTAAAACGAAAATTGAATGTGGGGATCATGAAGGAAATGTTTTCCAGGAAAAAGCTTCCTGCAGAATGGAAATACTGATGACTTTGACCACCTTTAAATAGGCTTACAAGCTTAAAACTTCCACACTTAAAAAGGGCAGCTTTATCTAAATTCAGTTGTTTACACACTGGATGTCAGTGTCATGTTTGCACATATGTTATGTTGATATAACAGCCAGTACTTGTTAAAACCTGTTCTAACTCAATACAGAACACTGATATTAAAAAGTAATCGTAAATGAAACATATTTAACAACAGGCCTATTGCACTTGACCACGTGTAGGCTTAATCCTGCAACAATATTCCTTTCAACTGTCTTTACTTTATCTGTGTTGTCCTTGAAATTAATTTATTTTCCCTTCATACTGTCTCAGCCTGTTTTCATTGCCCTGAGCAACTCTCAGTGGCTGGAGGTTGAGCTAGTTTTATCTGAGGTCACCTCACCTCCATCCCAAGCTTCTGTTCCTCAGAGAAACCATTGGATCCTATGAAGCACTGCCCTGCAGTTTTGATTAGTGCTGGCTCCTCCTCCATAATGTTTCCTGTAGGGAAGAGCGCAAACTGTCAGCACAAAGCATAGTTCTCCAACAGGGACAACGGTGAATATCACACATAAACTCTAACAAACTTAGAGTAAGAATTCAATTTTCTCTGCACTGCAACCTTGAAACCATCACCGATCAGAATAGTGGTCTTCATATGTAGACACTGGTGGGCAGATTTGAAGCTGCGGGTCTAGTTCCAAATGCCATGTTCTGGTGCCAGCTAAAAAAAAAAAAAAAAAAGAAAAAAAAAAGAAAAACAAGCAAATTGCAGTTTGTAGAGGTAATAATCTTCACTTGGTGCCTTGCAATATTATTTGGTTTGAGTCTAAAAAACGATTTGTAATCTTAATAGTTTGTTACTAAATCAGAAAGAAGAAGGCAAATGTTGGCTCCAATATGTTGGCCAACACCATTTCTATGCTGTTGGCCAAGATTATCCTAGTACTCATTTCAGCTAAATATGACATCTTCAATAGACTTCATTCAAGGGTCAGTCACTGCTTGGGCAACTGCAGTTGGTTAAAACTACTGGCATGGCAAGTGAGATGATGTATCACCCTTATTGGCTTCCTTACATTGGCTACCAGTCAGTTTTAGAATTCATTTTAAGATCCCATTGATTGTCATTGCATGGCACCTTGCACCCTTAATGAGGTTTGCAAAGCCAATGTTCCTAACCGTTCCAAGGTCCAGATACATAGAGTCTTTGTAACTACTTGTAAACTGTGGAATAAACCGCCTCTTCACATCAGGGACTGTGTCACATTAGACACTTTTAAGCCAGTTTAATCCAGTTTTTTCATTGGCTTGTAAACTACACTGAGATATGATTTCTTTTTATTTATGCCATTTCACGTGCACTTTTTTCATTCTATGTTTCATTTGTTAGATCTGTTTGATAGTTTCATGAAGTTTTATTTTTAGCTGTGTAGCGTTGTGAGGGGGGCATAAAGAGTGCAACAAAAACAGCGACATTTATTAAATTGTGTTTA
>NW_005187491.1:1328567-1345820 GCF_000239375.1 Pundamilia nyererei
ACATACACACACACATATATATATATATATGCTACTTTGTCACAAATAGCAGCTTGTGCAAAATATATATAGGGTAACATTTTGGTGGATGACAGTCTCAAATGTTTATAATCACTAGACCCATGGCAACATAACCATTCTTAACCTCCTAAGACTCGAACTCTTCCATAGCATGGATTTTTAATTTCTCATTGATATTTGGGCATATTGGGACCCGATGAATGTAAAAACAAAGAATCACCAGATAAATTTTTTTATTTTTTTTTTACCTGATTTTTGTTCCTAAAAAAATGAGGATATTCGGTTTTAATGTTGATAAAACAGAGGCAGTATAATGTCCTCGTAAGTGGATATCAGGCCCTTTTAGAGCAAAATTAAGTATTTTAGTCTAGACAACCCAAAATGTGATGTAGCTTAGAGAAAAAAGGGGCATAAGTTCTATCAATTTGTAACAACCATGATACTTGCTCCTAATAAAAGATATTTGAAACGAAACAAAATGTGATGTCCACATATGTGGATGCCAGGTCCTAGGAGGTTGAGCAACTAAAAATGATTGTTTAAAATTAATATAAATAGTGTTTTTATAATGACAATGTCCAGTGACAAATAATCTGTCAGAGCAATGAAACCACAGAATAGTTATATATACATTGTTGCAGCCTTCTTAACAACAACGGTTTATCATTTAGCTGTCCGTCCTGTAACTCTACTTTCTGATATATTCTAACTGAACTGATAGTTTTGTTCGGCTGTGGCTTTCAGCAAAAAAACAAAAAACAACAATAAAAAGTCTGCACGCTCACTATATACTGTCTTATTAGCACCAAATAACAAATGGGCACTTAGTGTGTACATCAGATTTTTCAGTAAAAAGGAAGTAAAAGACCTTTTTTCTTTGTGACAAAGGAAATTATTTTTTGTGAGTATCTACAGTTGTGATCAGAAGTTTAAATACACTCACCATGAACATGAATGTCATGGTAGACTTTTAATGATTTAACTGTTGTGTTTTTATCAGGGTGAAATGATTGTACAGCTTTAATGACTTTACCGAAATAAGAATTGGGTTACATTGGGTGCATAAGTTTGAATTCATTTTGAATTTTCTCTAGTCCACACAGGCTCGAAATCTTTTACATCAATTTTTGGTGCTTTGGGAAGCCCAATCTGGAAGCTTAATGTTAGCCTGTTCTATCGATTCCAACATCAGTTTTAATATGACTGAAATGTTGGAATACCTAATTGTGTTGAAGTTTCAACCATCTAGCTGTTGAATGGAGATGAAACTGAAGTTTTGGAGATAGTCCTACTACTTTATTACGCCATCCACTTAGTGTAATGTACCAGTATACTGGCAGGAAAACAGCCCCAGAGCATGATGCTACCATCGCCATGATTAACAGTTCTTAGGTTTGAAAGCCTTTAGCTGTCCAAACATGCCTTTTGTCATTGTGAAAAATAATGACAGACAGCATTTTGTTTTTTAGGTGGCTGCAAGTTTTAGGTAAATTTGAAGGTCTCAGCTTTAGAGCAGGCGCTTCCTTCTTTTTTGGCACCCTTTCAGTCCATGACAACGCCAAATAAACTTCACTGTAAAACTGGTGTTCCTGCAGCTACCTGTTCATGGCAGGCTTGAACAGGTAGCTGCTGAACATCCTAAGCTATTTCCTCGCATCTGAGCATGACAGTTTGGGTCTTCTAAGTCATCAGAATAATTTATAATAACTGTACTTTTGTAAATGTCATGTCATCCTCATGTGCGGACTGCCTCTCTTTGTCTCTCCTTCTTCTGCTCTCTCTTTTTCTCCTATATCCGTGGCAGTGTGTGTATGGGTGGAACTAAGCCCTTTCAGGAGTGGGCATGGTTCACCGAGGTCTCAGTAGCCTTACCTGTCTTACATCCTGCAATCTGTGGCAAATACTCAAACTAGGCTATCACCACTTGTGGCTATATTGTTACCTACTTTATGTGGTAGAGGCCACTTGTGATTCAGCCTCTAGTTCCGTTTGTTTGATTGTTTCCTAGAATTACAAGAGCTACTAACCTATCTTTCTGCCCCCTCAGTGAATCCAGTTGGGCCTTTTGTAAGATCCGCACAACTGCCTGCCTCCCTCTCTTACCCAGAAGTATAAATGGAAATTAGACTTCTGTAGAGGTTTAGAGACTTTGAGCAGTTCCTAGGAAAATGAGGGCAAGCAGAAGCAGAAACCTGAAAAAATGCACACACCCCTGACCATGTAACAAATACACACTTTTATTGATTTAATTCCTCAAAGAACCTTGGAAAAGACTCATTTACATATGGATTGAGTAATTTACCTTCACTCCCTGACTGATGAAGTACTAGACGAAAATCAGTTTTGAGTGTTTCATCTGTACCGTTTCTACCTGTCTTAGCTGGATTATTGTGGCAAAAGATTCATGATTCTATTCATTAAATCTTCTAAAATCACTTCCAGTGTCTTGCTTTTGAGTCCCCTTGATGACCTGAAACAGTAACATTGTTTGAAATGATGAGTTTGGAACCTGGAGTTCTTTAGAGATGTTATAAAGAAACCTTTCATACTTGTGTAAATCAAAAGTTCTCTTTCTTAGAGCTTCACTGAGTTCCTTGTATTTTGTGATTGTTCTGAGTAATCCAATAATTGTTGTCAAAGAAATCCTTTTTATGCTAGCAAAGAGAAACCAGAGCCTTGCCCTTGTCAAGTTAAAAAGCATTGTAGAACATTATGCTCTACTTATTAAAGGACTTAGGTCAGCGTATTTGAGAAAATCCAAAATAGTTTCAAACTTCCACCCAATTCTCATTTCCAAAGTCATTAAAGATGCATGCTGTATAATCATGCCACCCTGGAAAAAGAACAATTTAAATAAGTAATTAAAAGCCAAATTGCCATGAAATTCATTTCCATGATGAGTGTATAATATAATTCTGACTACAACTGTATTGTCTACACCAGTCCCATGGAGTACAGCTCTCACCACATTTGAGTCCTTAAAAAAAATGCACTCAGAGTTTTAGACCAATGCACTCGTTAGTGTCATTTGTCTTGACAACTGAAAATCAAGAAAAAGGTGGACCTATTGACATGAAAGTGATCCTAGATGTCAATTACAAGACAAATATTCACACTCTAATATCAATGTACATGTTTTTTGTAACCTAGCAACAACAAGCACTTAAGAGAAGTTCTCTAAAAATGAGGTCATTGGGGCCTTCAGCATGAACAAAGTGTTGTCTGTGAGCATGTATACATTGCTGGTTTAAAGTTGGGAAACACTGTGGTCTTGGCTAAATGCTGACAAAAACAAATCCGAGTTCACAGTATTCAGAAATAACCTAAACAAAGTGTTTCTGTGGCCGTTAAGTAAACTGCTATGCTAAAGCTAATTGCCTGTGTCTACTCGGGTCCTGACAAGGATTTGTGGGATAGATTTAAATGCTTTATTTTGCAGCATAGCCTTCAACATTTATCTTTGTCTTTGGACTTCTGTGATCATCCCTCTTTTTTATCTATCCTGTAAAGCACGTAAAAAATATCTCTAAATATAATTTTAAACTTTTTTCTCCTATTAGTTGTAGTGTGGCTATGACTCACATTATTAATATACTTATTGTACTTAAGGGGAACATACAAAACAACTGATTGGATTACTATCAAGATGAAATAACCTTTAAATGCCTCCTTCCATCAGTCATCTGATTCACTTTTAACTAAGAAAGCTTTCACTGACATCTCCTGTAGATGAATTAGTTCTTAGCGTCCCAAAAATACAAATCACTGGAGAGAAATGCAGCTATTTCTAGTCCTTTATGTATTGCAGCTCTGTGCCACTCTGAGCTCTGTTTGTGCAGCATATCTATTAAGTAAATTAGATGTCAATGGTAAATAGTTTTACCAATGACAAACGAGCTCAGTTTAGAGGCCCTTCACAAAGCCAATGCACTGAGTAACACAATGTGGTAAAGGAGGCTGTTCTTGAATGGTTCCCAGCTTTTAAATGGCCAGCCTGGTCGAGTGCATCATGCCCATGTCAGGGAACAAACAAATAAGATGAAGTGCTCTCTCAAAGTCAGTGGAAAGGACAACCACACTGGCTCCCAACAAACAATGATAGATGAGCAATACATGATGGTGTGGGTAGAGAACGGGGGGAGCGTTCAATTAGTACAAGGAGAAATGGCAGTTTAACGGTACGGTGAGAGAAGCTGGCGGGCATTAAGAAATGCCAAATTGAAAATGCATACATCTCTGATAGCTGACAGCCTCATTCCCCTTCCCAAATTGGTCACAAATTTATGATTTTTCGTAATTGTTCATGTTTTGACACCTCATATTTCAATCTTGAAAACGAATGAGAGAAAATCACAGATAAGTTTTTTTCTTTAGAGTTTAGTGTGATCCCATGTGAAAAACTTACTCTAAATGCTAAAAGGGTGAATTCAACTGCACACTCCATTCCCTCACCCTTCTCAACTTTGCCATTCAACTGCAGGATTTGTGGCACACTGAAGGCTGCGTGCCAAGCTATTGTGAAGAGTTACACCTTCAAAAGTACTCTGAGCTGGACTCATGAATATTTATACGCTGATTAGGTGCCCTGATTTATCAGGCTGCGACAGAAAGGAATGATGGGTCTTAAGGAGTTGAGGCACGCACCGAGACAAAGGTATGGCTCCCTTAATGCAGATCCTACACTTCACATAATAGGCTGTCCATTAGAGAAAAATGTGGGCTGTGTAAAAAACTTTCCCACCTTAATCTTGGGTTTTTAGTTTATTGCTATGGAGATAATATATAGGGCTGTGGGATCATAAATAATTCAGAAAAATAGAATACCATTATTGCGCTTTTCACTTAGCTTTTGTACTTTCAAAAATTTGTGTGACAGGTTTGAGCCAGTAAAACTCAACACATTCTCACAGCTCAAACTGATGTATGTAGATTTACTTACTGATATTGTAGCATATTGTTTGTGGCTGCCATAAGCCATTTTCACACTTACACTGCAGGCTTGAATTTTTCTATACATTCCCCACCAAAAATCAACAGTCTTTATCTGACAGCTCATTAATACAAAGTTAGTGTATAGTCTGATTTCATCCATGTGAGAACACTGAAGTCTGCTGAATTCATAGTGAGTGTGTGTTGTCATGCTGCCTCGTGTCGCCGCCAATCCAGTCAGCCCATCCAGCCAGTCACCCATCTTCTTCCCTTAAGGCAAGTCATGGCTGCAAGAGTAGACTCTCAACTCTCAAAGGGCAAGAGGTGGGGTACATCCTTGGCGGGTTGCCAGTCCATTGTAGGGCTAATGCAGAGAGAAAGACAACTTCTCATGCTCACATTCATTCCTTTGGCAAGTTTAGAATCACCAATTAACCTAACATGCATATCTTTGTACTGTGGAGGAAAGCTGAACTACAAAGAGAAAAGCCAAACAGGCAATGTGAGACCACTCCACACAGAAGGGCCCAAGTTGAGTGCCGGTGTTTGCTGTCTTGGCCTGACTGAGGTTAAGCAATAGTTAGACAGGTTTGTTACTCACATCTAGTCAAATACAGAGGCTTCTGAGAGAGTGCTTGGCATCGCAATTAAACCCACTGCATAAGAGTGATTTTTAAATGTGCAGAGCTAACACTAACCCAAAAAACACTCTTTTCCTCACTGTAACCATGCACTTTTCAGTGTTAAAATGTTTGAAAAGGTCTAGTGTTTAAAAAACACCTTAAAACAAACATTTAGAGGACTTAAAAGCTTGATATTGAATTTTACTTCTGGTTTTAGTGCTCAAAATGTTATAATAGTAACATTTATTATTTATTTTTATGTGATGATGAAAAGATTAAGAATAAAAATACAAGCACACATACTGTTTATATTTTAAAATAAACAATTGCAGGATCTGGCTGATAGCTGACTGGCCAATACCACCATGCTTTTTTTGCTGGAGCCCTTTGATTTGGCATTCTAGTTGCACTGCAACATTAGCCCATTTTGAAGGAGGTACTGTCAGTCAGAATGAGCCCTAAGAATTATGAATTGAATGATAAAGTGATACCAGGGAGCCATTGAACCCAGGGATTTAATATTAAAGCAATGCATCACATTCAGGCACCTCCTATTAAAAATAGAATTCGAGTGTGAGCTGGAAGTTTAATCTTTTTCAGAATTAGTCATTATTTTCAAGTCACCTTGTAAATAGCTGCAATGAGCGTTCAGTGTTAGCTTTCACTTTGTTCTTGGATTTGTAATTAATGACTATATTTAACTATTTAAATTCAATTTCATTATTTTTCAGGAAAGTGGCACAGAACAGTACATTTTCCTGCTGTTTTATCTTTTAAGTTTGCACTGACTGTCTTTTATTTCATAAGATACATAAGATGAGACGTGATCCAAAGATCATAAACCAACAGAGGAAAATTAGAGTGTATTAGGGTGCAACATTACTGAGCCATTCATGGTGATCATATCATTATTTTCAGAAGAAAAAGCTATTTAAATATGAGTTTGCTTTAGGTTTTTGTTTTTTTAATGACTGCTTCAGTCAAATTGAAGTATTTTTATTCAGTTCAGTTAGCCTTCGTCTTTGAGCTAATGTGTTCTTTTGCGCCCTTAAACCTTTTTAAAACTTTTGGACATGAAATATTTTCCATTTGATGAAACGACACTCCTTTTTGTTAATAATGAGCTTAATCTAGTCACATTATGTTTTTTATTTCCTGAATGTCCCATGATAACAGTAGCATTGCCCTCTTTCTTTACACGTAATTTTTTCCAAAGGTTCATACCATTATATTTTTGTAATATTTTCGTTTGTAAAAACTCCATCATATCGGGTAAAAGGCGAGGGGGGGATTTTCTTTGGTTTTATGCCTCAGTGGAATGGCCAAACGTTTGCAGATTATTCAGAACATGAAAATTCAAAAAGCTATACTCCTGATATAATGGAGTACATTTTCAAATGTGACCTCTGTGAGATGTCTATTGCCAAAGGGAGCTTTGGTGAAGCCTGTATTGCATTAACAGTAGCTAGTTGTGCTAGGGATTTTTACTGGGAGTAAAACGAGTAAAAACAAATGGGGGAAGTAAAGTGAGACAATTAATATCCAGCCAAACAAAACCACTCTAACTTTTTAAGCACTTTGCCAGACTTTGCTTATCCTTGATCAAAAACTTCCTAATCTTTACCAATGACTTTTACATTCCTAAATACGGTTAGAGAAAATAAATTGACCCTACTGTAGTGGCATCTGATTTCTCTCTACAATTTTACCTTTTCATTGCTAACTGAGACCTTATTTTAAAAAAATTTCCAGTTCCAAAATAATAACACAGTAGTTTTTAACAATGTAAGAAGTTTTTATCTGTTTTGTTACAGTTTTTTTTTTAAATCATTTTTAGACTTGGATTTATTGTATGTATCGCCATGAAACTTTGGTATCATGCATGATGATTTTTTTATTTTTACTGATGCCTAAATAACTGAAATGTTTTCAGCGTAATCCACACCAAATGAAGTCAATTCTTTGTTTGTTTAATTCCTTTTTATTGTGAAATCCGGAGGTAAAACTCTCCAGATAACTCAAGCTGTTTACCATAAAGTGCAATGTGTGCATTTGCATTGAATCCATGTGATAGGTCCCCTGAGAAAAGTAATCAAAAACTTCTGGCTCACCTCCCTCACACGCTTCCCATGCTGTTTTGTTCTTCATTCATGTCCACCTTCCCTCCCAGCTATTTGAGTGACAGGTGAGATTAAGCACCCTTTGAACTCTATCTGGTTATTGGAGGAGCAGTCTAAATTGAAGCAGTGTTATTTCATGCTGGCTTGCTGAGTCAGTGGGAAAGTGGGAGCAGGGGGTGGCACTTCTCTGAATGAATAAAGAGGTTTTCAGAAGGAAAGGTGTTGAGCCAGATCTCAAATGCATTATACAACTATAATGAGAATTGTAAAGGGAAGAGGAGAAAATTTAGATTAAAAGGTTTTGAACAGCAGCTTTGCTTTCATTTAATCTTATATGGAAAAAAAATATGACCTGAAAAATGTTTTTGCCGCCCCCAGACCGGGTGATTTACAGGAGAAAAAGACAAACATTAATAAAGTGTTTTATTCAGTCCATACATAAACATAATAAATGCCTTTAAGTGTAGATAATAATTTAAGAAGGAAAAGTATGACAGCACATTTGGTCTGATAGAAGAGAGGAGAGGAGTAATCCTTCAAGAAGACTGAAACTGAGTTTAAAGTGGTAAATTTAAGTAAAAGTAAGTTTACTTTTCTTATCGAGTTACAAGGTATTAACACTGAAGTGGTAAAGTAACAAAATTCAGTTTATATAATGTTGCCTATTTTGCTTAAACAATAGTTACATTCGAATTCCATTTATTTATATGGTGCCAAATCAAAGCAGCCCCTTGGAGACCTGGTGCCAGGAGAATAACCTCCTCCTAAACATCAGCAAGACTAAGGAGCTGATCGTGGACTTCCCTACAAAGCAGGCGAGGAATTACAAACCCCTCATCATCAGTGGCACGCCAGTGGAGAGAGTGGACAGTTTCCGATACCTGGGTGTCCACATCACTCAGGACCTGTCATGGTCCTGCCACATCAACACCCTGGTTAAGAAAGCCCGTCAGCGTCTCTTCTTCCTCAGAAGACTTAGAGACTTCCATCTGCCACTGAAGGTGCTCAAGAACTTCTACTCCTGCACCATCGAGAGCGTCCTGATGGCAAACATCTGCACCTGGTTTGGGAACAGCACCAAGCAGGACAGACGAGATCTGCAAAGGGTGGTGCGCTCGGCAGAACGCATCATTCAATCAGAGCTCCCTGACCTCCTGTCCATCTACACCAAGCGGTGCAAGACCAAAGCTAGGAAGATTATGATGGACCTCTCCCATCCCAACAATGGACTCTTCTCACTGTTGAGGTCTGGGAAGCGCTTCCTTAAGGCCAAAACAAAGAGAATGAGGAGGAGCTTCTTCCCCCAGGCTATTCGGGCCCTGAACCAGGTGTAGGACTGGACTCTCACACACGTCACCACACGCACCACCACACATTTCCTATTCTGTAGTAAACTGTAAATTGTAAATATTGTAAAACTTTCTTCTGTCATTTAATGGTCGGGCATTGTACAGCTACAAACATTTCACCCCCATGTCATACTGTGTATGGTTGTGTGTGTGTGACAAATAAAATTTGAATTTGAATTTGAGTACCCAGTACTGCTGTTAAGAAAATATAATTCTGGAAAACAGAGATCTCAGATGTCGCTTTTGGATCTGCTGGAGGCAGATTCAATGCCTAGAGGTAACTCTAGGCACTTAAGGTGCTTTCTTTTTCTTTACGATAAAAGAATTTGTACAATTATAATGACCTTGAAAGCGAATATATGTGAATATTTTGTGAATATTTGGTATGACCACCTCTATTCTTCTATACATCCTGAATTCTCTTAGGCAAGCTTATTTTAAATAGTCTTCAGTAAGCAGTCCTCTAGGCTTCCTGAAGGACATTCAAAATTCTCTTTGGATCTTGGCTTCCTTTTGTTCAAGATAATCCCAAACTGCTTTAATAATGTTGAGGTCGTGTCACTGTCAGGCTAATGCCTTTGCCAGTCAGCTGTTTCCAGATGGAATTGGATACTGGATCAAAATCAGGCAGCAGAAACCTTAGAAAGAAGAAGAGCAAGAACACGAACCACTATGGAAGGACAGGAGTCTGCACGGCATGCGCCACCAGCAGATAGATGAGGTGGCTGATTTTGAAAAATTCAATGTCTGGACAAGGCCTGGACTGAAAGACCACACAGAGGCACTAATCGTGGCAGCACAGGAAAAAGCTCTGAGCACATGATTGATAGAGGCTGGGGTCTACACACCAGGCAAGAAACCAGGTGCAGTCTGCACAAATATGCCCCTGAGGTGATCCAGCACATAACAGCAGGGTGCAAGATGCTAGCAGGCAGGGGATACATGGAACGCCATAAACAAGTGGCTGGCATAGTGTACAGGAACATCTATGCTGAGTACGGCCTGGAAGTCCCGAGGTCAAAATGGGATACACCCACTAGGGTGCTTCCTGGTTAAGGAAGACAGCCGAAGCAATAGATGTAGCTACACCAATCTCAGGAAGAAAGAGCAAAACAGAGAAAAAACAAGGTCGGAATAAGGAGCTAGAGAAGATGTGGAGGATGAAGGCAACTGTGGTCACCATGGTAATCTGAGCACTTGAGGCAATGATCCCCAAAATAATTATATTTTCTTAACAGCAGTACTGGGTACTCAGGTAGTGAGGACCACCTGTGAATAGAATATTTGAGTATTTTAGTTGAACTTCAGTGACAGTGTCAAAAACAAAGTGACAATACTTAATGATTTCTCAGAGTGCTTTACCTCTGTGAATACAACACTGAGGGGAATAACTCAATGCTTTTTGCATCAGGCTTTAGTTGAACCAAAGAAAGAGAGTAAGATACTTCAATTTGTACTTTAGTAGTTTTGACAGAGATGATACAAAACATCTGCAAAATGTTCTGTAGTAAAAAAGAAAGAAAAGATCAGCAGAATTTCACTTAAAATCCCAAATATGTTGTATTCATTTTGGTCTTCCGAGTTCTGTGAAATAATTAAAGGAAAAGTTTAGAACTGATTATTTCTGGACCCTCAACACACACCCACACACTCACACACAGCTTCCCAGCCTCACCTCATAATTCAAGTTCAGTGTGACTGCAGATTCAGATCTGTTTTGTGATAGTGTAAGTGGAAAAATATTCTAAATGGAACTGTAAGCCAAACTGTTGGCAAATGAAATGCACTGTGGATAAAGTAAGCAGAAGAACAATAGCTCTATCTCTACTGTATCAGTTGTAGATACAACATTGGTGAACACGTGCAGCGGTATTTTAGTGGCGTTCTCTTTTAGTACATGATGTAGCTGCCAGCAATATTTACTTCATGTCTAAATAATTATGAGAAAAACTAAATAGTTTCTACAATGTGTTGCCTGACCATTACACAAAGCACAGAGTTTCTGCAGCTGTTCTAAATATAAACACTGAAAGCTGCGGCAATAACAAAACTATCATGAAAGGGACAAACTGTACACATGGGAACAATGAGGTACACTTTTGGACAGCTTCACCTTAAATGGGTTTATGGTTTTTCCATCAGTTTTACTGATCAAAAATAACAGATTTTATCCTGTCTCATGTGTCACCTTCAAACAGCTGGTGACCTGATGTACGCAGCCCACCAATTTCCAATTCGTTCCTTAAACATAGACTTCCACTCAGCTAAAGCCACTCAGCCAAAGAGAAATTCAGTCTGAAATGAATGGTTAACATTATGGGATAATCTTATTAACACATACTCTACAAAGGCAAGCACAGTTATTGCATATGCAACTGAGATTTTCAGTCAACTCAGTATTCAACTTCTGACAACCCCCGAAAAACTCTATCGGACAGAACTGGGGCTTGATTGTGTTGTTCAAAGACAAATTACCTTTTTTTCTTGAGAGAGAGCGAGAGAGAGAGATCAAAGATTAGTCTGCATTCTCTGAGCTGCTCGAAGCTGATCATTTACACCCAGCGTAACATTCTTCCTCTGCAGTCACTCACAGCAGACAGACTTCGATCTGTAGATTCCCCCCCCACACTTCCCCTCTCTGCTGCTCTTCAAATGTCACTTCCTGCTACTGAAGAAAGAATTTAGGTATGTAGTAAAACAAATGTGAGCACAGCCTAACATTTTGAATTTTAAGACCACGTGGAAATAAAAAAAAGTATGTTTTCATTTAACTCACTTCTAAAAAAGAAGAAAAAAGAAAGTTTTCTTTAGCTTAAACATTCAGTTTTACTATCAAGTCAGTGAACCAAGTGAGCAAAGTGACATCTTAGTGCATTTAAGTTTCTTCTTCTTCCTGATCAAAGCAAGCAGTTCTGCCTACCAGCCATCATACCGACACTGCCATCCTATCGGGCCACTGAATGGCAAAAAAATGCATAAAACCTTTTCAACACAGGTCTCGTTTATCTCACTGATAAATGCACAGTCATTCATATGAAACATGTTATCCTAGTTAACTAAAATGAAACTAAAACTACGAGTGAAAAAAGTTAGGTCAAATAGAAAACAGACTTTGGGGTGAAAAGTGGTGAGACGATAGCGAGCATTTACAAAAGTAAGCAAAATAAAATGATAATAAAAACAAATTTACTTTCCTGGGAGGTGTTGGTCATGACTACAAGGTACTGAATAGGTTAACATGGGTAGTCAGTATAGTAGAATAGGTATTGCAACACTATACAAACTCATTACTTTTTGCGTTTGAGAAATTCATTTCATTTTCACCTTGATACCATTGCATTATGCAGCTCTGCATGCAAAAACATCGCCCTCTTGTGAGGATGGTATAATAGAATGAAAGACAGTAAGTGAACAAACATCTGAGAAGAAAACAGCCTCCCAGTCCCTGACTTAAACTTTGTTTGTTATTTGTTATTCCCACCAAGGTTCCCGTGGCTTTTTGTGAATTAAACATAGTACACGTTACACCGTCACTAGTCATTTTTTTTTCTCCAAAGGATTTGATTGAATCTATTGAATCTATCCTCCACTGGCTGTTGTAACAGTTAGTGGAAAGTATTCCTGATGTCAGTGCTTCTCTGTCAGCTATCGGGCAGCCCGCACATCAGAGGAGCAGCTACCGAATGTCTTAGTGACAACCTGTGAAAGAAAGCTTCTCTTTTCATCCCTATAGTAGAGTTGAGCCACGAAAGCCAGAGTCATACAGGCACAGCGGAGACATATGTTTCTGTCAGACAGTGTTAGGTTTGATTCTCATGGAACACAGATGCCATTAGAAATAGATGTCACAACACTCCTGGATGAATTGGTCAGGGCTGCAACAATCTGCTGACTTCCATCCATCACTGGCCCGTGGAAGCAGGGAGCAGCACAGATACACTGTATGCCTCAGTTCATTTCTCCAGGCGTTTGGTTAGAGGTCTCGATTTTACCTTTTCTGTTCCTGCTTTGCATGCTTGACTTGTTCCTCTTGAACTGCATTTGAATCATGCTTTTCTTTTTAAAAAATCATTTATCTTTTTGACATTTATGAATGCAGGATGAAGAGTGGTAGTGATACTTTAAAGTAATATCTGAACAGAGGATGGTGCAGCAAAAAGATACAGTAGACTACTGATCAAAAGTTTCAAGCCCCTTAAAAATGTTCTGGTTTTTAAAAGAAGACTATGATGTAATGTGATATATCATGTCTAATATACAGTGGGTAAAATAAGTATTGAACATGTCATCAATTTTCTAAGACTGAAATTTATTTAAGACTTTGTATAAAAGCCTTTGTTGGTGATAGCTTGAGATGCCATCTGTTTGGAGAAACTAGTCGCATATATTTCTCAGGTGTGATTTTGATCCAGTCTTCATCAGTCCTCACCGGAACCTTTATAGTAACCAATGCCATCAGTATGTTTCACAACAATACATTTGTGAAGGCCTTGAGAGAGCTCATTGGTTTTGCCCATCATGAGATTTTTCTTGTGTGACACCTTGGTAATGAGACACCTTTTTATAGGCCATTGGCCTTGATATTAATTTGCAATAAATGGCCGGACTGCTTTCTAATTTCAGATTTCAGCTGGTGTCATGACTTCTCATGCCTTTTCACTTTTCTTGTCACTAGCACCTTTAGAAACGCATTTACTTAACAAATTAGTGGCATGTTCAATGCTTATTTTACCCATTGAATCATTAATTACTATAAACCATAAAAGATTAGGCAAATATAATAAGCATGAAGCCCAATTTTCAGTATCCAAATAAATATGTCAGTGTCTCACCAAAAACCAGAAAAAGACAGAACAGAACTGACATTTAGAATAAATGAAAAGATGCTTGATGGTGCCATCTGTCAAGGTGGAGGAAAGTAATGGTTTGGCAGTTCCTAAGTGTGAGATTTGTACAGCATTAAGGGGTCTCGAACAAGAAAGGTAACCAGTCTGTTTAGACAGTATCATGACTTGTGGATCCCATCTGGTTTGTGTCACTTACCATCTCAAACTGGACAATAATGCAAATCACAGCTTCAAACTGTGGAGAGATCCAGTCAGCTGGCATTTTGTTGAAAGTCTATTGACCCACACATGCTCATGTGAGACCAGCCGCATGGTAAAAGAGCCCATCACACCATTCGTGTCATAGGAGCATTACAGGACATGTGTGCTGATTACCTTCACAAATTATCAGCTAGAAAGCCAGTGGTCTGCAAGGCTCTGATAGCTGCAAATGGAAAAAATTTTAATGGCAGTTTGAAGAACAAAATTGTAATTTAGAGTTTTAAAAATGACATTTGTAAGTTCAGATATGGTGTTCTGACTCTGTGCAAACACTGAATTATGTCCCATGCCAGGAGAGTCGTTTTCCTGAATTTAATTTTTTAACTGTGGTCACCTGCAGAAGAAGGCATTTTAAAGTTTGGCATTCAGTGTAATCTTCTTTTTTCCTTACAGAATGTTCACTACCAAGTCCGGGATTTTTGCTTTAGATCCTGGCAGGCTTAGTCCTACACTGACAGAGTGTCATATGCACTGATAAGACAGGTTGCTAATGCAAGGCTCTTTTAAATATTATGGTCCAGCAGAGACATCCAGAGGTCAAAACAGTTTTGAAATTTAATGTATGCTGCTCAACTTTTTCTGTCAAAATTGAATCAATACCTCAGCCACTTTTACTTTAATTTGATGTTGAGTGGAGTGCACAGACTACCACTTCAACCTCCAGCAAATCGGCAGACCCAAACAAAAAAGGAGAAAAAAAAAGTGAGTGGATTTATCTGATTGTGTCTGGAGGTCTTTGGGTCGACAGCCTCTCCTTGATTTATAAAATAAGCTTCTTAAAAGGAAACATCGAAAAAATTACAAGGGCAGCCAGTGTATTCACATCATAGACAGTATAAAGGATGGACATAGCCACCATGATGTCACCCGCTTTCACCATGTTATTTTTTCAAAGCCAGAAGTTACTATATTTGCACGAATGGTTAGTGCGCTAAATTATCAGCTAATGAGAGCTAATTTTGTTTGCAACACAGCGATATAATACAAACTCTCCAAAACTGAAACGCAAACTTTGTGTATGGTTTGTACCACATGGAAAACCAGAATATGTAAAACATCATCTCATAAAAAAGGCACTAACACCACAAACATGCAGAGATGCAGTTCGGTGACTCTGTTCAGATACTGATCACCTTCAGCTGCCTGCTTAGGAAAGTCTGTCAAAGTGCCCTTTACTTTAATTTCCAAGATGGGTGTGAGAATTCAATCTTCTCAGATTTATTATGAACAGGGAAACTTTCCATAAAGCTCCAACTTGATATTTTGGACTAGGCTGTAAATATGTTTTTTCATTTTAGCCTGCCACTTTGTGAAGACTGACCTGGTTTTTGAAGCCAGTTCAAAGCAGCCAATGTAACAAATGCAGTTTTTGGCACTTCTGTATCCCTTAATTTTTTTTAGCTCTTTTAGTTGCTTGTCGATTCACACTAGTAGAGGTTTTAAATCCAAAGATATTTTTATAGGTAGGTGTCCTACAATCACTGCATGTGAGAAATGCAGGATGCACATAGATGAAGAAGGATTATTTGCCAATCAAATCTCTGTTTGTGGTAATGCACAACAGTTCTAAAAGCAGAAAAGCAAACAATACCTTCATAAGAATCTCTTCTAAAAACATGACATGTTGTTCCTGCAATATTGGTCCTTACATCTGACAACTTTTTCAGGGAAGATAGCCTGGACTTCTTTTCATCTACGTTGCCACCAGTAGTTTACCCATGGGAGGTTATCCGACCTTGAATGAAAAGAGAGATGTAAATGAGGAAAGCAGCTTTTTAAGTCACAAACATCCTGTCAGCATTGTATATAGTAATGTTTGTGGACTTTGTGGAGGCGTAGTGCCTCAGGTGTTTGTTGTCCTCTTTTAGGATTACAGACGAGTGTGGATAGGTGCATAATCCTTTCAAGTTTCTATCTGCCTGGGACCAGTGGCAAAAACAAACAGTCTATCCAAGCAACATTGCCGATATATCCAGTCCCTCATCGTGACCACTATGACAAATACCACCTAGTCTGCCAAGAGGGCCATGTCAACTCGCGAACTTTCCTATTTCTCTTTGTTCTTGCTTTGTCCAGGGTTGATCACGTAATAAGCAGAAAGGCTCTTGGTGTGTGATCCGAACACACGACCCTCGTGACAGCACTGAAACTCAGTTTTGTAGTTATTCATCTCCAGTGGAGCAACACAGCTTGTCTCACATGGATTAGAGGACAGAAAGGAGACCTCCAGGGAACATGCTTGGTTATTACCTTTGTGCTTCGCTGTGCTAAGGTCAGTGACCGCCATTCAGCAGTGGGTGGATACAATCCAACTGGTTTTGTTTGCTTTTAATAAAACTCTGATTGGATTTCTATTTATTTTTAACCTGATTGTGTCCCACAATACATGGTTATATGTTATTGCGCTGTCTTTACTGTATGCAGTCAGGTGATCTGCTGAAAGGTCAGCGTGGGTTATGTTAGGCTTATGGAATATTGATGTTTAAACCCACCAGTGCTCCCAGTTTTGGAGAAAACATCCACATTCCTTACCTGAACCAAACAAGTGGATTAAAAGTGGATGGGAGTTAGATATTCATTTAAAAGTGGTGGGAACAATGGCATGAATAACTTATTTGATAGAAAAAAGATCATAGTGAAGAGGCCACATTGAATTGTCTCACAACTATATAGTTTCACAAATCAATTTTAAGCTTTCCTTTGTTCTTTCTTCCTGTGATTGTTTATATAAAATAAAGACTTTAAAACTCTTTGAAACCATTACTTACCAAATCTATATCATATGTACATCATTTGTCATTTATTTTACCTCCGTGATATCTAAGCATTCCAGAACGATACAGTTCCTGCAGTGGTCAAAAACATGTCTTCATAAGGCATTCCCCATAACAACTACTAAAGCAAATGCATACTGTTGCATTAGATGGAAACAGCTAAGCATGTTCATAGTCCTAAGCAGTGTTGGTCAAGTTACTTGAAAAAAGTAATCAGTAACTAATTACCGATTACTTCCCCAAAAAAGTAATCCCGTTACTTTACTGATTACTTATTTTCAAAAGTAATTAATTACTTAGTTACTTTTTAAAAACATGATTTACAATCT
>NW_005187491.1:1346271-1395032 GCF_000239375.1 Pundamilia nyererei
CGCGGTCAGTTGAAGAATCCGCGAGTTTCTCTGTGAGTTTCCCATCACGTGGCAGCGCACTCGGAGCTTGCTCGGAAGTTTAGGGGTTTTTTTTTCACTGTAAAAAGAAGTTTTCTTCCCACGCACAACGGACGCTAATGTTTTTGTCACTTTTTATGGAATCAAACTCAAAGTAAGGTCAGTGCTTCCACGCTTTAAACGCTGCACGCTCATACTCTCTCCCGCACTCGATATATTATCCATTGTTGATCTGCACACAGCTGTTGCCACGAACATCGCACTTGCTTACGTCACTGTCATGAGACGTTCTCGCAAAAAAATCACGGTTTTAGTAACGCAGCGTTCCTACGGGAAAGTAACAGTAATCTAGTTACCGTTTTTGCAATAGTAATCCCTTACTTTACTCGTTACCTGAAAAAAGTAATCAGATTACAAGTAACATGTTACAGCCCATCTCTGGTCCTAAGGGACATAGACCTAGATTTTACCACGGTTTTAACTTTTTTCTATTTTTGTACTACAAACCCACTCTCCTATGTGTCATTCCGTCTCAAATCAACCAAACCTTCTGCTAGACCATGCCCGATTTGTAAAATTGTAAAAACCTGTAAAAAGTATGAGCTAGTTAAAATACATTAAAAAAGTTCAACACTCAGGCAAAATCCAATATTTGAGCACACACTAATTAAAATTTTTTTGATTTATATACTACTGTAAAATAAATCATTTTCAATACTTTTTGACGTTACATTTTTGTTACAAAAACTTTCATGCTGAATTTACCCAAGTTGTACCACCAACAACAAATTAATATTAGACTGTCCTGTCCAAATATAACCAAATACTGGAGCATCCAGATGGCACTGTAATTATAACTCAGAAAAAAATTTGTTAAATATGTGCATATTTTTCATGCGTAATTTAATGTAATTTAGTGTAACTAAACACCCCCAAACTACAAAAAGAATGTGTAACACAGAACATCCGTGCATTTTTTTGTTGCTTATTCACGTCTGGGTTGCAGGGTACAGACATCCGGTCCTCCCTCTCCTCAGCCATCTTATCCAGCAATTTGAGGGGGGCTTCAAGACGTTCCCAAACAAGTCAAGAGACGTATATCTCTTCAGCATGTCCTGGGTCTGCATCAGGGCGTCCTCCCGAGGTGGTTCAGGCATCTGAAATGATCAAGGACCTCACCCTGTCTCTAAGGCTGAGCCCAGTCATCCCTCAGAGGAAGCTCATTTCTGCTGCTTGTACCTATGATCTCATTCTTTTAGTCAGTTCCCAAGGCTCATGACCAAGAAGTGAGGATAGGAACAAAGATAGACCACCTTTATGCTCAGCTCACTAAACAGAGAAGAGTTTTTGAAAAAAAATGTTTTGTTTTGCACCCATTTTGTCTGTTTAAGAAGATGACAGAATCATCATAGCTTAAACATTACTTATGAACATCCACTATTTAAGATGTGGGCAGGAACGTTCTGTATTCCTGTCTGAATAATTAGTTTAAAATTAGTTGCCATCTGTAATGAAACTGATGGTGAAGACAATGCTAATCATTTGCAAATCAAACTTGTTCAGCCATTGATTGCTTTTCATCATTTCTTTTTCCTTTTTTCCTTTTTGTTTGTTTGTTTGTTTTTATCATCAGTTTTCTTCCTATATTGAAATTTAAATGCAAGTTTAGGTATTTTTGACAAGAAGCTCAAAGTTTTCTTGTCTAAATTTTTGAAGTGACAGAAAAACCAAATGCTAAAATGTCCTGGATATTGCAGAAACATTCACTCTCTAGTGTTAATGCTTTTCTGTAAATAAAGAGGCATAAATTACATGGGAAGCTCTCTCTAATACAAACAATGGTAAAGATAATGTAAATGCATGTGTCTGCATGAGTCAGCGTTCAACAAAATGAATACTTCCCCCCTGTGAGCAGAATACTGCTTCCGTGGATGATGACATAGTGACAACACCAAAATCCAACACCCTCCATCTTTTTTTTCTTGTCAGTCTCACTTTACCTCCCAGACCGCCATCATCACGCTTCGATTTGATCTTCAGACTGGGTCATGTTTCAACATGGCAGGCCTGGCAATCATCACTTAATTGTACCCTCAGTTCAAGGCAGGGGACACTCACACAGCTGTGACATCCTGCATTCTCCAATTAATTCCTAACTAGCAAATTATTAATTAAACTCAATTCTTCGCATTGCTGTGAAAGCAAATGAATGGTAAATCATTATGATGGTAATTGCACGTTGCAGTAATGGTGAAACTGGTCATTAGTGCTCATATTTTATGTATGCATGAAACCCTGTTCTCGAGACCTTGAAGCAGTGTTAACCACAGTGAAATAAAAGCAGATGCTGAGGTGATAGCTGTGCTTGCACTGGTTTCCACACAAGTCCAGTATACTGGAGTAATGTTTATACTTTACAGTCACCTGCGTGTTTATTTTTGTGTGTATGTGCATGCTGCACGAGTATACTAGTGGTGATCACTCATTATTTATCATAAACTGCTCCATTTCAATTTGAAATCTGAAAGTGTAGAATATATACAGTAGGACAGGGGGCGAGGTTAAACTATTTATACTCTCCCCACCTGATTTTGTAAGTTTGCTCACTTACAAAGAAAGGTACAGTCACTATGACTGAATGTCAATTACAAAAAAAATCGATGTGCCCGTGTGGAACATAGATTACAATTAATCAGTCAATTACTGCTATTCCTGATCCCATTATGTCCACACCTATCCACAGAGTCAGTTTCTTTAATTCCAACCTTTCCACCACCATGGGCAAAACCAACCAGATCAAGACCAGGGACAAGATTGTAAATCTGCACAAGGCTGGAATTGAGTACAAGACCAGCTGCAAGAAACCTGGTCAGCACTCATGCAAAATCTTCCTGTGGTTTTTTTTATAATGTTCAGCAATGGAAGATCTTGGCTCATTGGGTTGGATGATCATTAGAAAGTGTCCCAGATCCACCCAAAACTATATGGGAGAGTAATAATTATTAATAATCTGAAGCCAGTTCAGGCTACAGTCCCCCAAAGCACTATTAGTAACACGCTATTGTTTAATATATTGAAATCTAGCACCCACAAGGTCCCCCTAATCAAGAAAACACATGTACAGGCCTGCCTAAAGTTTAATAGTAAACATTTGAACAATTCAGAAGCCTTGAGAACTAAATAAAGGCTCTCTGGCCTCAGCTTGACCCGCTGTGACTGGAGGAAGAGAAATGCTGAGTATGACCCAAAGAACACAATCTCTATAGTCAAGCACTTTGGGGCTGCCTTTCTTTCAAGGGTGCAAGACGACTTCTCCACACTGAAGGGCAAGTGGGCCAACTTCCTTTCAGAGCCAGAACACTGAAGCTGGGTTATGGGTGGGTCTTCCAGCACCACAATATACCACCAAGGCAACAAAAAAGTAAAAGAAGCACATTAAGGTCATATAGTGGCCTAGTCTCCAGAGCTTGCTCTTATAGAAAATCTGTGGAGGGAGCTGAAACTTTGAGTTGCCAAGCGGCAGCCAAGAAACCTATAAGATTTAGAGTTTTTGTAAAGAGGAGTGTCTTAAAATCCCTCCTGAGATGTCTGCAAACCTGGTGCTCAACTACGAGGAAAGTCTCACTGCTGAGCTTTGCAACATGGGTTTCTCTGCCAACTACTAAATCATGCTTTGCTTGTGGCTCAAATACTTTCACTCAGTGATATGCAAATCATTTCTAACTTTTATGTAATGTGTTGTTTCTGACTTTTTCATTTATATTCAGTGTCTCTCCATTAAAGTGAAACTTAACAAACTTATAGCAGGGGATCAAATAATTATTTCCTGCACTGTACTGTATATACTTCCAGTTCCCTACAAAAATACTGAGAAAACCTCAACAAAATTGTATATAATCAATCATCCAAATAAAAATGTTCATAAACACCGTGTATTTAGCACTTTGTACATGCAGACTATTTGACAAAATTATTGTTAATTCAATGATGCGCAGTCTGTTAATACTTTTAAATCATAGGTGTTGTTTTGAGCATGTTTCTGTCATGATATGCTCAACTCCCATTACTGAAAATATTTCTCTTTCTGCTGTTGTTCTCGTCCCTATTCAAGCAAAATTTTAAACCAATCACCGTTTTGCCTATGCTTGGCATCATCACCTTCAGGCTGTGACTGTTGCCACTGTCGGCACAAGCATTGCTGGCACAAACATGTCTACATTTGTTGCATAACCACCCAAAATCCTTCACTCTGCACTGCCAAACACCTACACAAATGGACACAAAAACATTACCGTGAATAACGATTCAGACAAACTTGCATCACTACCAATAAGAAATAATCTAAACGCACACTTTTGAGATTTTAATATCGCAAATAAGCTATGCCATGATCTGATGTTTCACAATCTGTTTGACAATTAATGGGCTGCTGCTATAAATCCCCAAATGTCAATGCAAAGTATCAGCAAATGTGCGCAATATTAGAATTGATCAAAACCAAATACGTTTTTTTATAGGAAAAAGGACAAATATCCCCTGGCATCAAATTATAACTTTTCCCAAGGGGTCATTTATGTTGTTATTTTGTTCCTATACTTTGATCCAGGTCAATTACTTTGAATAGATTTTAACAGTAATTATATTTTTTTACTTTGTAGTTTGTGAGGTTGCTTTGTCTGCATTTTGGTGAGGAAGGTAAAAAATGCCAGTGTGAGATCCTGTGTCAGTGTTCTATATCTGTCGGTGGGGTATGCTGAGGGTTGGGTCAGCGACCCAGTGTTTTGTGTGTTTGCTTTAAGTTTTATTCTGTGAGTTATGGTTTTCTGTTTGTATTATGTCTATAGTTCCTGGGTTTTTAGGTTTCTGTTCGTTTTCTGTGCCTCCTGTTCTTGGGAAGGGTCACTGTGTTACGTTTCTTGCTGCTTACGTGCCTTGAGTTCAGCCTGTGTGTTTCCTGTTTTACCTTGATAGTCCTGGTCCTTTGTCAGTATAGTCTACTTTACTTCCTGTGTCTCGTTATGTCAGATTTATCCCAGCCCTGTCTCCCTCCTGTTGTCCATTCCCCTTTGTTAACTGGTGTGTATTTATGGTGTGTGTTGTCCTTTGCTCTTTGTTGGTCTGTGTGCCAGTCATCCCTTGTGTAACCTCTGCTCTCTGTCCCCTCTATTATAGTTTCTTGTTTCAGGTTCGTGTTATTTTATGCTTAGGGTTTGGCTTATTTTCTCCATTCCACCTGGTGGTTGTTTTGTTCAGCCATCAATAAAGGCTCGCTTTCTGTTATCCTCCACCTTTGTCTCTATTTGCCTGCGTTTGCGTCCACTCCTCACTCTCTCAACACGATTCTCCTTTGCAAATTGTGACAGATAATTATTCTTATAGGAAGTTCCTTACAATTGAGTAGAGGACAAAGTTTAGCTCCAAGACAGTTTTGTGGTCTTGGACAAAAATTGCCTATCAAGTGAACTTTTAATGGAACATGTACTAGAACTAAAATTGGAGATAACAATACCTACTTGGAACATCTTTGATGCCAAAGGTGAACAAATAAAAGGAACTGTGAATCCCATAATGAGGCTGCTATAAGAATAACTAAATAAAGTAAATGTGCATGCATGTTTCAAAACTCTATAAACAAAGAGAGACGGAGGGATCCAACTGTGTCTCATCACAATCCGGCCCTTAATTGTCAGTATGTGCTGACAGGCATATGTTTTGGTCACTTTATGTTGAAAGCCCTGTCAGAGGATCCATCTGTGTGTGTGTGCTTGTGTATGTGTGTGTGTTGTATCCATCTATGTGTATATGACGTTCACCATATGTGTATGCTCCATCTAAGTGTTTGACAAGTGCTCCAAGGCGAATGTTGACACTTGGATTAGAGATGGGGCAGAGGGATGGGAAAGGACTTGGATGGGAAGACAGCATTACTTTCCAAGGACAGGAGTGGAAATAAACGATAAGGTGGAGTGGGGACGGGAGTGGCAAACTGCAGGCAGCTGGCTTTGGCCTACTCTGCACAGTCAGGGATTCGAAGGCCTAAAAAGACTGCCACACTCAGAGATTCTTCCCCTGAGCTGCCTGATTACCACTTCTCAGTTGTTGTTTTTTTTATCTATTTTTAGTGGACTGTTGTATGAATCTTCATTCCCTCATTTGTGATGGACCCCTGTTTTTGGTATTGATTTTTCTCCCCTTGCTTTACTTACTCATCATCCAGACTCAGTGGCACGTCCTGGGAAAATTTAAAGGTTACTTTGTCCTGATGCACACACGAGCAGTCATGTTTCAGATATCAGATGTTAATATCGCAGATAAATTTCTCAGAGGAGACTCTAAATCAGATTTTTCTTTGTTGCTCACTTCTTCTCATCTGCTCTCCCATGGTAGCTGTCCTCAAAGGGAACAGGATACAAAAGCCCTGTGTAAAGCTCCAAGTAACCATTCATTTCCTTCTGACAGATGACACAGAGTGATGCATAGCCTGTAGCTTTACTTGATTTATCAAAAATACACAAAGAACACAACAGACGCTGAGAGAAGACAAGAAAAAGACCATTTGAAATCTGCTGAATGGGCTGTTTTTTCTGTGCTATTTGCATAATTGGTTGTTTGCTTCAAAATGATGAATAAACCAAAATTTATGCTCAAAACATAACAAAGTTTAAAGGCAAAGCAGTGTCCATTGCCAACCAAGCATGCAGTATAATATGAGTGCCTCTGCTTCTTTGCTAATGAAATTGAGATTGCAGAATGTCAGTTTGAAACACGATTCAAATGACAGAAATCAGAAGAAAATCAAATTGTATTATTTGGTGTCAGCCAAGGAAATACGATAACATTTGAACCCACACACTGAAACAAACTTAACCTTGATACAAACCAGAGCTTATAGCAACACATGATTATCTATCAGAAATGACAGCTATCTGTGCTTTTGCTTTTAGTGATGAAAATGTCAGGGAGTGCTGACAATATTAAATTCAGCTTTGTGTATGAACATCTGCTAATACAGTCATGTTATGTGGTTTTTGTTCTCGATATCCTAACTTAATAAATCTACCCCTGCCTTTTTTAATGTTCAGCAGCTAAATATGTCAGTTCGCTTCACTTAAGTCTAAAAACATTTTTAATGTTCAGATTAAAGTGCCATCTAATGTTTTGGAGAACAAATAACAGGCCAGTGTTCTTTGTTTTTGCTCCAATGGCAGCAGGCGGTCGACACCTTTTCCTACACAATCAAGCCCCCTTTATAATCAGCTTGAGTGTGGCTGACCCAATCAGAGTCATCAGCAAGATTGATTTTTCCTCTGTGCTCCAGGATAATTAGCCAATTTCAACAAGATACTGAATTGGGTGATTGATTAGTTCAATATGGGCTGGCCCAGACTCTGGTTTTGAGCGCCACTACTTGACTTTGCATTACCCAAAAAAGGTGGATGTTGTAAATGCGTACCCTTATTTGACCTTTTTGGTTGTTTTTCTTAGTTTTCGACCATAGAATAGAGAAGAAAATAAAACAGTAGAGATACCGTTTTTCCTCTGTACATCACCACAGTGCAAACTTTCAGGTTCAAAAGTATTGCATCAACTGTTTAAAGATATTTTTTTTTACACATAGTCATCTATTTTCAGAAGCTCAAGAGTAATTTACAAACCAACATTATTGGATGGAAATCCTTTGCATTAAATGACTGCCTGAAATCGAGAACACACGGTCATCACCACATGCTGAATTCCTTTCAGTGAGATGCTCTGCTGGGCCTTGACTGCAGCTGCCTTCAGTTACTACTCGTTTGTGGGTCTCTGTGCCTTCAGTTTCAATTTCTTCAATAACTGAAGAGCATGCTGTATTGGGTTGAGACCGCTGAAGAATATCTGATTTCTTTGTGTTGACAAAAAACTTTTGGGTTGCTTTTAGAATATGCTTTGGCTCATTATCCATTTGCACTGTGGTGCAGACTGATCAGTTTTTATTAATTGACTGAAGTTGAGAATAGAGTATAGCCCTGTATATTTAAGAATTCCTCCTTGCTTTAAACCTGGTATTTGTATTTGGGAAGCCATATTTTAACTGTAAACTTTGACAATGATTTACCTGCCTGTTTGAGAGACCTCTTGACCTGGTTAGATGTCGTGAAGTTGCTCTTCTTAAACATCAAAAATAATTCTATCATAGAGTTTAGTTGTCTTGTGTGGTCTTTCAGGCCTTTTGGTGTTGCTGAAGTGGCCAGTGCATTTGTTCTTTTTAAGAATGTACCAGACTGTTGATTTGGCCTGCGGCTTTTGCTGCCTCTTGGGTTTATTTAGTTTTTTTTCTCCTGGCCTTCCTGGCCTTCACTGACATCTTTCCTTTGAAAGGTTTAGTGAACAGTTACTAAATCTAAGTTCAACTCTTGGAATCACTTCCAGATCTTTTAGCTTCTAAGTTTGCCTCAATTAGCCATGACGCTGTTTGCCAGTGAATTGTCGACTTACTATTGTGCCAGGATTTAAATAGAAATGTGGGCCCAAATGCAAACTCTTGGGACTGAGTTACTTAACAAAAGTCAAACCTTTATTATGATAAAGAGAAGTCCAAAAGTCAGCCAAAATCAACAAAAAATACAATATTTAGTTTGCGTGTTGCTCTTAAGGTTATAGTTGAGTTATCTTGTATTTTTGAGTACTACGAGATAATGTTAAGTTCAAATATTATTATTGGTGTGTCCTAGTTCAATCTTAGTCTGGTTTATATTTTAGGTCTCCATGTTTATGAGTCTTTTCCTGTCTTCTTAGTAGTCTACCTTGTCCTTATGTTAAACGTGTAAGTTATGCTCGTGCCTCTTCTGTTCCCAGTTACCTCTCCTTGTTTTCCATGCCTCCCCAGTCTGTCATGTGTTTTATGTCTACATGTTCCATTGTCAAGCTCGTGTTGTCATGTCTACGTCTCTCCATGTTTCCTGTGTTATTTTTTAAAGGTCTAGTGCAGGGGTGGGCAATCTCAGTCCATGAGGGCCGGTGTCCCTGCAGGTTTTAGATGTGTCCTCGAACCAACACAGCTGATTTAAATGGCTAAATTAGCTCCTCAACATGTCCTGAAGTTCTCCAGAGGACTGGTAACGAACTAATCATGTGATTCAGGTGTGTTGACCCAAGGTGAGATCTAAAACCTGCAGGGACACCGGCCCTCGTGGACTGAGATTGCCCACCCCTGGTCTAGCGTGTCCATGTTCGGTGTGTTTAGTTTCACTTCCCCTCTTGCGTTATGATCGTTTGTGTCAGCTGTGTTTGCCCAAGTGTTTCTATTTTCCTCATTACACTCCTGTGTATTTAAGTCCTCTGTCTCCTTCCGTTCTTTGTCGGGCTGTCTGTTTCTCCATGTCAAATCATGTCAGGTCACAGAATTTTCTTACAACAGTTCAGGTTCATGTTCATGCTCATGTTTGGATTATTTCTCGTCTACGTTTTGCATGTGCCTGTTCAGCTTCATTTTCATGTCCCCTGTCATAGTTTTCATAGTTTGTTTAGTTTATTCCAAGTTTAGGTTTAGCTTAGTTGCCTTCCTTTGTGTTTTGTTTTTTAGTATTCAGCCAAATAAACTGCTCACTTTTCGTTACGTTTCGTTTCCTGTTCTCCTGCGTCTGTTTTTGGGTCCACTCCATAAACACACCAGCGATCCCCACTGTGACAAAACTACCAAAACAAAATGGGAAATAAGTAAACATGGGACATCAAACACCAAACTGGAGACTTGACAAGTAAAACAGACAGGACAGGACACAAACTCATGGGATTAACTATAAATAATAACTTTAATTACCAAACACAAAAGAAAACAAAACTTAAGCTGAAAAAAAGATCATGGCAAACAAAACAGGAACTAAAGATAGAATATGAAACTCTAATGAACAAATAACAAACTAACAAAAGAAAACAACCTTAAACAAAACTGAAATGTTGAACGCTGGGTTGCAGACCCTGGATTGTGACAAAATTTAAATGAATTAAAGATTAAAGTCTGTACTTTCATCACATTTATATCGGTTTGATTTAAAACCAACTGAGGTGGTGAAAGTTGTTTCATTGTCCGAATACTAATGGACCTAACCGTAGGTCTCAGCTTGAGAGACAAACTCAGTGCATTTATTGTGAACAATAAGCTCATCAGGTGGAAAATCAAACCTCTCCTTTTCACCGATTTCCTGCAAACCTCCAAACTGTCATAGCACAAAGAATAATCGTCAGGGATGTTAGAGGGCAGAGGCACAGACATCCATCAAGCTTATTGTCAAGGTTTTCCTCATTTCTCAAAAGAAACAAAACGCCCTAAAAACCAAATCAAGGAACAATACTTCCGGTTTTTCAGCGTCCCGCCATGGTCGGGTCAGTGCCGAGTTTCCCATCCTTTAGCTCCAACACAAAGTCTCCTTTTCCCCTGCCAGGGAAAACTGACATATCCAGCCCAGCCTCTTCCATCGCTTTCTCTTCCCCTTGCCCACATGTGCTTTGTCTCGTCTGCCCTGCCTCATTGGAGCAGTCAGCTTCATTCAGGCAGGTTCACGGGGGGCATTTAGTCACGCATTGTCAACCCTGCTGTAGTCCTTCGGTTCCCCCTGTGAGGTGTGTCAGCGGAATGACACATGCGCTGTACCAAACCTGATCCATGCCTGACATGCATGAAGGCCATTCACATACACACACATGTACAGATCATGCAAAAGATCAATTTAGGCAGGTCAGCTTGACGTGATGATTCTTCTTTTTTTTTTTTTATTGCTTAGCGTCAAAGACAAGTGGTGAGTAATGACATGGAGGACTATTTTAAAAATAATATCCTACCAACATATGATTGTATTTAGACAGAGGTTGGAAGCAGCACATTTACTTTTGTGATGTACAGTCCGGTGGAGAAGTGTTTGCCCCATTGCAGATTTCTTCATCTTTTGCATATTTGTAACACAACTTTTTATATTAGACAAAGCCTAAACCCCCTGCACCACAATTAAGGAAAATGTCAGGGTCATCTGATCCAGTCCTAGCAATAAGTTAATTTTTTTTTTTTAAGTTTTATTACTAATCTTACAAATAGGGAGGGTGTCTGTCTCCTGAATTCAAACTGGGAGCTATTTCCACAGAAGAAGGACCTGAAATCTAATCATTATCATCGTGTTTGGTACGCACATTTACATCACATGTAACATGACTTAAACCTTCCAAAACGTTCTTCTTCTTGTCTTGTCTTGTCAGTCCACAGAATATTTTCTCAAAGTCTTGGAGATCATCAAGATGTTTTTGTTGTTTTTTTTCAAATGTGAGACGAGTCTTTGTGTTCTTTTTGTCCACCAGAGCTTTTGTTGTTCCCATTCTTTTGACCCTGAATGAATGCTGCATTAGTGCTTTCAGCTCCCTTCCCAGCATTCCTTTCCACTGCCATATGAATGAACACTGTTTTAATCACAGCTACTGAAGTTTAACTAAACAAGTTTCCAGCCATCACTGTATCATCAATCTTAATACAAGAAAAACCAGTGTTATATTATTTGGCCATCCAGATATTTTGGGTGTTTCTCACCTCCATGCTTGCCCCTTACCATCCTACAGTAAATAACTTGGACAGTGAGTTAGCTCTTTAATCAATTTTTGCTAACCAAGAGTGTTTTCACAAATCAAAAAACAGCTTTCTGTGAAAGATCTGCAGTTATAGTCAGTTATGGTATTTTTTCGTCTAGATTAGACAAAATAATGTAATTTTATATAGGTTTCAGCGCACCATCCATCTGAAGTCTAAATCTAACACAACTATTACAAACGAGGGTAGATTGCTAAATTGATGTTGCAGCTGACCTTTGGAAATAATTACTGCTTTGTATAGGATCTGCCCCAACACTGGTTATTTTTAGATTCTTGCAAAGGACTACTTTTATGTTAGTAGCAACTTTTAGGGCTAAAAAATGAAGCCAATGCATAAGTGCTAAAAACTGAAGTTACTCTAGCAGCACCTGGACACTGGAGTTAGAGGCTTGCCACTTTGATTGATAGACACAGATGGCTATAGCCCAGGTACAACCCATCCAAGAGGTTTTTGCTTTAGTGCTGTGAGTGAAATTATAGTATCTTATTAGTCTGTTAATTAGAACCAGTTACCTGGTCCCTGCATGTGTGTCACACCCCTGTGATGTATTAGTGCACCTTGTCAAACAAAATTCCCTGCTTTTGTTACTAACTCAGCACTGCAATCTCTCATGAACCAATGAGTCACTGTTGTTCCGTCAGGACAAGCAAGGCAAGCACTGCCTTGCTTGTCCTGATGGAAAATTAAAGGAAAGGAAAATTATCTCCAATGGGATGCTTCAAATTAATGTCTCCAGAGGGACAGACATGCATATTTTGTCATGGTAGTCTTAAGAGGTTGAAATAAAGGGACCACAACTTTTTGTTTTATGAAGACGTACCTATCATCTAAAACTTGATGGAAAGTCCCATGCATTTAACCCCTAAAGAACTTGACCAATTGCTGATGGTCCTGAACGTCACTGACATACCATGTAATCATGCACGTGATTAAGGGTCACATTAGTCAAGGTTTCGGTCACTATTGTCACAAAGACGGGCTCTGCCATCACGTGAGTTATTAAGGCAACATGGGTCAAGGTGCGAGTGAAGGCTGAAGGTGACACTCCCTCTAGATTTTAACTAGGTCTACCTTGGACTTCTTAGGAATTCTTACAGATAAGAGATGTGTGGAGACCACACACCTTTTTGGTGTGTGGTCTCCACACACCAAAAAGGAGACAAGCTGCCTTCATTTCAAGAACTTAAAACTTTTTACTATGTTGAGCAGCATTTTGGTCATTGTATATTATTTTGAAATGTGCTCTATAAATAACTGTGACTAAAAGAATTTAGGATTATATGACTTTCGCACAGAATGTTCATCTAATGGACAAAACTACAAGTTAAAATGAGTTACGAATATTGATACGTTTCTCATTGTCTAAATACTGTTTACCATTAACATAAAATAAATAAATGAGATAACTTGGCCAAAATATCACTTATTGCCAGATCAAATACCGTTATGGAGTTATTAGAGTATTGGTCTACTATGGTAATCCCAGTCTTACTTACTGTAATTACATTTCTAGGTTATTTTAATAGGCTGTGCAGTTACAAGTCATGTGTTAGTAGACGTGCACATTAAAGGAGCACTGAATTAGAGCGACACAGGAGTTAACCTCGGTGCTCATTGTCTATTCACAGAGCATATTGTATCTGCATATGAAATGTAATCACAGGCTTGAAGTTTTATTAAAGTAAGTGATGTAGAGGATGACTAAGGCAGTAATCCGCTCTCAGCTCTGCTCACCCTGTCTCATAATGATAATAGTACAAAGAATTAGTTTCAGCCTGCCATTCACACACATGTAATCATGCACATGCGTGAACACATGCACACACATGCATATATACTGTCATTTATCTTGCTAAATGCAAACTGTAACGAAAATTGTGAATGAAAAAAATCCATGCTCACATTCTCACAATTGAAGGAAATGCAACACATTTTTGCACCCCAGGACACACACGTACACATTTTGAGTATTCCTGCGTGGCAGAGTGCTGGTGAGAAGCAATTTCCCCTCCTTGTCATTATTAGATTAGTGCTTGTATTATTTGGGAGAATAAATTGGTCGCAATTGAAATGAATGCCATCAGCCAGACTCTAGTGCATATCTCCTCTGTCTCTTCAGCATGTTGTAAGTTCCTGATTATGAAATGCAGACATGGGGTGCCAGAGGGAGCGCACCATCAACACCACCCATCAAACAGCACACTCACTTTGTTCCTATGACGTGTTTGCCTTAAGCTGAGCCAAGTCAATCAGTGCTGGATGATTTGAGAGAGGTCTCTCCAACGTGAGAAAAAATAATGGCTTGGTGCTTGGTGTGGATGCCAGTGAAGAGTGACCCAAGTTCCCGTCTGCTTTGTGCAAAGGAACCATTTACTGAATCTCAATACATCAACCCTGCTTTCCCCTATTACAAATCGTTTGATTCCCATATAAAATGTGACAAAGCCACAGCACTAAAAGAAGCAAGTCACAAGCAAGTAACTTGTATCCCTCATTTTAGTGTCAACGGAAGGGAAATGCTGATATACACGACCCCATTAGAAGGTTATACAGGTTTGTGCAATGTGCGCACTTCACTTAAATGCTTCCCTTCATTTTCCCCCTTTGATTTGTCGACTGCTGAAATAAGCTCAGTCAATGCTGCCTGATGACTTTGGCTGTGAAGGATAATTGATTGGCGGGGATTATCCCCCTCCAAGTCGCCTGCTGATGGAGCTAAGTCTGACAAGGTGAAGCAATCTGTAACCAGTGTGATGGCGAATCCTGTGATGATGACTGTTGCTGAATGTAAAATATATATATATTTTATTCTTACATAAATATGATGCTTTTCACAGACATACCCATTTAAACCCTTTTGAAAAAGCTTGATAGTAGGCCAAATATAAAATATAAAATGCACTTTTTGCTGTATATTGCCTACTAAAATACCTTATTCAGTCTCCTTACATTTTATGAAAGGTTTTCTTTTCTCCCCAGTGCTAGAAAAAGAAATCGTCTTTAGTCCCGTACAAAGTATATGTTCGATTCTGACCTGAAATAGCTGCAAAAGTAGTTGAGTAATTGTGTGAGCACTGATGGAGACTGAGTGCCACAAACCAGAATTTAAACAGTGTCTTACAAAATTCAAGAAAAATGACCATAAGTGCATTTCTAGCCAGCTAGTTTTATGCTTATTCTATATATATACATATTATAACATGAATAAAAAATGAAATGTCGCACAAAATATATTTGAAAGCTTGGCTGTAGGGATACATTTAGTTGTAAAAATGATGCATGACTTAAATGTCAAAATCTTACCATGTCAGATGATGATAAATTATACAAACAAGAGGCACCTATTTCTTCCAGGTGAGAATCTGTCACCTTGGTTAAAAGCATGACACAGTATATGGCATCAGGGCACACTCACTTTGCTCCTGTGATGTGCTTGCCGTAAACTGAGCCAAGTCAGCATATAATTTGTTATATTGTGTGAGTAAGGCATGCATCACACTTAGACATAGGCACTTGCATGTTGTTGAAGCTAGATATGTTTTAAAACTAGGATATTCGAATTAAGTGTATTTTTCCATGTGTTATGAAAATGGGGTGTAGACAGCGCAACAAATGTTATTTAGCTTTTGGTAAGATACAGATAATAAATGGTTTTAATAAACCTTGTTCTTTCCACAGCTTTTTTATTATTATTTGAATGTGGTCATTATGCGTTGCTACCACTTATTTTAGATTTTTATTATGTGTTTGTCCCAGGTTTTACTGTAGGTGATGCCATCAATTAAATATTCTCAAATGTAAGGATTTGGTTGACCTCAGAACTGCAAAACAATGTTCAGCAAGTCAGTAGTAAGGACAAATGTAAAATATCACAGCATTACAGTCACAGGAGTTAGTATGTGGAACACCTGTACAGATGAAAATTAAGAAAAGTACTTACAAAAATTCACACAATTGTTTAAAAATAATAAATTGCATGAATATAGGAAATCTTCCTCTCAGTGACTGAGTTGTCTCGTTGTGCTCTATTGAAGCCTTGTCCTTATTTTCAGCTCAAGGCCAGAGTACCCCAAGCTTAAAGTGTTCTTTAAGGTGTTTGTCACGTAGATATAAAATAAGCTCAGAGATTAAGCAGGTGTTAACCACAGAGTGCATTTATGTTAACATGTAGTTTGCTGTCATTTTGGTTTACGTGCTAAAATTGTTTTATTTGTGTATGTCCATGTGTTGCATATGAGTGTAGACTCGTATATAGTTAAACATGTATGGATCATATAATGTCAAATTCTGAATATGGATTTGCAAGTAATGAAATCTGAAATAAGGGGGTAGGAACAGGAAAAGTGTAAACGTCATCCTACTCCTTTCAAGCACACACATTCTGTAGACATAGACATATACATGAAAACTTGATATTTTTTAAGTTTTGTTTTTCTTTTTTCTCTTGTTATTTCAGTTATATTTGCATGTTTTAAATAAAATTATTTCTTTCTATCTATCTATCTATCTATCTATCTATCTATCTATCTATCTATCTATGCAAACTTTTGAAATAGTTAAAAAAAAAATGATAAAAAAAACATGCTTTTTTCTTGTACTGGAGCAGCAGATACCTCAGGATTAGACATGTGATTTAAAACAATTACAAAGTAGAACATCAGCAGAAATGAGCGGTTCCCTGCAGAGATGGGTAATAAAAGAACAAAATGAAAAACCTTTCAAAAATAATCATTCATTTTATCACAATTTTTTTTAAATCTCATTTTTAATTGCAACTGTTCCAAATTAACTACCCTCAACCTTTAAGTAAAGATCTATCTACCTAATAGAAATCCAAGTACTGTAAAACAAAACCTCTTCTTTCTGTATTTATGTGTGTGTCCTTTCAAAGATTGCCTCTCCAGAGGCTTTACATCCTCCACGCCTGTCCATCAGCCTGCCTAGCAACATAATTAGAGCGCTTACAACAACAGTATCTGCCCAGTGGGACTTACCACACATGAATGCTTACTCCACTGCCATTATACACTCAAGACACTATCCCAATTCATTCTGTCCAACACACTTGAGTTACAGTGAAGTTGCACCCCTGTCATTGTGTCTTCTTTCTGTCTTTCTTTGAAGAAGCACCGTATACTGAGTCCTGGGGAACCAGCTGGACTCTGTGGGTTGCTGCCGATGCAAGGTGGTGAAAAACCCCCACTAAACACAGAGAAAGCAGAGAGCCCTAATTGTTTTTTAATGTGCTTGGCTGCAGGGCAGTTAAGCTTGTTGAGGGAATGTGAGTGTTTATGTTTTTTTACGTGTCTCATTTGTTTTTAGAAGCATTAAGGTGTGTGAGACATTATGCTTAATGTTTAGAGGGATTCTTGCAACTGTATATGTAGTGCAATTGTTTTTGTGAAGCAAAAGTTGAGAAAAGAAAAGTTTAGTTTATTTAATAGGAATAATTTAAGTTTAACCCCTGCATGTACTCACTGTTAGAGTCTCCTCAAATTGGAACCCTAATAAGTAATTCCAAGCTTTTTAATGTGTCATTTAGAAATGACCACGATGATCTTTTAAAAGAATTATTAATGTTTTTCATTTTCAATTTTGCTATTTGCCTATGATGGTTCAAAGTAAGCCAATTACTACACGTTGTGCTAATATTGTAGAAACGGAAAGGAAAAAGTGGTGTTTAGTTACTGGTGTCTAAAAAAACGCAATAGTTAGACTGCAAAAGTGTTCAAAATAATGGATTTGATAGTGCAGCTCTCTATTTTTGTTAGGAAAAACAAATAGCTTTATCTGAACTCAATGGAGTGAGTTCAGATAATCTAATGTCAAGTAGCCGTTAGTGTCACGGTGGCGGAACTGACTCAGGCGCAGACTGAGGTAGCACGGTTCAACAACACTTTATTAATCACTCCGGTGCGCTATGTACACGTGAAGGGGGGGCGGGAACACCAGGGTCCCGGGGGTCAATAGGGGGTAAACACACGTCTTCACACTTGCTCCGCTCCTCGTCCAAACACTCCTCACACGAGCAACCCACTCACACTCGCGGGGTCCAGGAATCAAAACGGGCGGGTCCAGATAAACCTATAAACATAGACGAGGGTAAGTCGGCGGCAAGCACGGGAACAACTAATTCACAATGAAGCCAGGCAATACTGACGAGGGTCACTCAATATTCCAGAGACGAATAGCTCAGAGCCCCAGCCTTAAGAAGAGCCAGAGATCAACTGCAATTCACTCGAGATCAGCTGCAGGTGCGTGGGCCAAGGGCGGGAGCCCAATCAGGCAGACAGGTAGGGGACAGGCTGGCCGGGGAGGCACAGGGACCATCAACTACATGCTACCATGGGCCTTCTGTATTATCTATATCACCTCACTCACAACTGGCATTGATCTGATAAGAAAAATCAATAAGGGATAACAGCTTCTGTCAGGTTTGACCTTGTTAGACATGTTCAACTACGGCTCATGTAAGTTACTTGGTAGAATGCTTGTGTACCCCAGATACGAACAGTCTAACATTTTCTCATATTTTCTTATAATATATTGTATATTATTTAATAAACACAGTGGAGGATAAGCACAGCAATTATGCTTTATACAGAAATAAAGTGGCAAACTGTATTGAACCATGTTTATCAGCATATTAAGGTTTAACATTTGTTCTTCACCTTGGAAATAACTGTCAGCTTAGCAAATGCCTCCTGAAGCCTACAGCCACACACTATGTGATAAAAATGGTTTAAAAACTCTAGATGGTAAACAGCCATATAATATGCTCATTGTAAGGCTGTTTACAGCTACATTCAAATCCAATATAATATGTTACAAGCCATTATTTGTTTGCAGGGTGTTTGAAAATTTTGGAATAAATTTAGGAGTTACTACCATTGTCGATGTGCACTCCTGCCACGACTGTATTAATTCTGCTGGAAACAAAAACGTCTTCATATGTCAAACTGCATCAAAATTATACTGTGAAAATTGCCTCTCATACTTCAAAGCTTTCACCAACAGCAAAGGATTCTGGATCTAGTGATGATTTGTTCATAATGGCGACGCCACTTTTAGCATGTTTTGAAGACGTTAGGCTCACAGCCAAATGTTGTAATTTCTGCAGTGCTCCTTTTAAAGGCACCATTCGGAGGCTTGAAAAGACAGATGAAATTACATAAATCTAGTACTGGAGCGAAACATCTTTCACATAAATGAAAAGCTTCTGTTAATGTGTGAATTATTTCTGATTTATCCACATTAGCAGCAACAATTAAATCTCCTGGCATTTCAGTGGCATTTATTTTGTCATCATTAAACACTTTGATTGATTACACAATGGCTTATTTTCTTTCTAGATTTTAATGTCACAAAGGGAGTCATTTATTAATTAATAGTGAGTGAAGTTGCCATTTATTACTAACAATCACAGCTATTATAAGAGAATGTATGTTGATTAAATGAACTTTAGAAAGTGCACTCCACCCAAAAGAATGACCAAATGCTTACAGGTGCTAAATTTCCCTGACCTGAAGCCGAGCTCTCAGGTGAAAGCTGTGTAATTATTTAAGCTTTTAGTCTTAGAAATAGTAGTTTCGCACTTTCCATACTGGGATAGTTCACTTTAATCATGCATGTTTCGCCAAGACAAGTGTCTCTCCTGCAGCCTCACAGCAGGGGCTAAATGTGAAAACCAGTTTTATTGTGATCACGCCAAGTAGTAGAGGCCAGCCTGGGAAAGTGGCCAAAGATAAAGCTTTGCTTTTATAAGTGTCACTTTATCCAGCTCTCAGTACTTTTGTAGCTTTTAACTTGATATCAAACATTACCTTTTTAGCATCACTCCAAAGCTTCCCTGTTCTTACATGTAGCAGATATTAGCGTGGCTGTTACAAAGTTGTTTTCCTGCAGTGTTTAACACACACTGCTGCTGTTTTAGACGAAAATGTTGGTGGATTGCGAAGCAGTGGGAGGCTTTTTCTGTAAAGAAAGAAAAGAAAGATATTCTGTGATTTAGATGAGACCCAAGAGTCTTTTATTTCTAATGAGGACTTTTGAATGAATCTTCCAAAAACTTATATTATAGTTTAGGCAAAAACCTGCTGTGTAAAGCTCTGGGTAGAATATAAACTTCAAAAAGTACAAATATTTAATTATTGCACTGATATATTTGGTGTCCTAGAAATCCATGTGGGCTGGGTCATTACAGTAAATGCATATGACATAATTAATAACCCAACAAAGTTCTTATTCAACATTATTTGGTCAGTGAGTCAGTTTTCAATATTGTAGAACTAACGAGCCAGCATTTCTATGGTTAATGAAGCTTTGCACCTTGCTATGCCATCGTGTACAAAACCACAACTTGCATCATTATCCTAATCTCTTTAGCCATATGGTAACAATAAGGAAAACATATAACTATGAGGAAATCAAAACAATAATCGTAAATCTGTTTGAAGTCTATAAGCAGCCCAGATCTGAATTCCTCTGGACACCAAAAGAGCTATTTGACAGATGTAGTTCAGTCTCAGACCATGACCCACCTGATTATGATTCTACAATATGGATGTTGGACTGGGAACTGCATATACTTGTCCAAACCCGATACCGTAGCATGTGTATCCATTTTTTAAAATGTGCTTTATAAATAAACTTGACTTGACTTGATGTGTACATATCTAAAATTACTGGAAAAAAATCATCACTTACAAAATGCAGGAGTCTTTATTTGGCTGTTTCAGTATTTTGTTTTTATTAATGACAACTCTTCTGCAGACAAGTGCTGTACCGGGAAAGAAGAAACAATGAGAGACCATCTGCTGTTATTGCAAAACGAAAAAAGGGGAAAAAAATTGAAGCAATGTTAAATACGAGATCATTGTGGGAAAAAAACATTGCACGCCAAACGTGGCACTGAGCATCCGCAAACATATTATATTTAGTCCTAGTCTCAAGGCCAGTACTCAGTTTTTGTCTATTCCAAGTGATCTGGAAGCACTTTTTATTTTCTATTGTTATTTTTATTTATTTATTTGTTCATTTTGCTGGTCTGATAGAGTTTTTGAATAATGGTGGATCACTGTGTAGAGATATTTTAATCAAAATGTAAAAGGCACTGAAGATAAAATATATTTTCAATAATGAATGATAATAATAATGGATTGCATTTATACAGGCACTCAAAGCGCTTTACAATTCCACTATTCGTTCACTCTCACATTCACACACTGGTGGATGCAAGCTACACTTAATATAGCTTGCATCCACAAGTTTTATAAAACTTAATATGATTTGCTCTTTAAAGTGTTTCAGTGGTTTGAAGCTGGTTGTTTATAGAACTCAGCTGAAGTTTTTAGGAGAAGTCTGTAACATCAAATATCCCAGTCATGTTTCTAAAGAGCCGGTTACCTGCTTTATAACAAACAGAAAAATTATCAACATGAGTCTGGTAACATGTTAGTGAGCAGCTACACTTTGATAAAAGATAGATCGTTATCATTGTCATGGATTATCTATGAATTTCTAGTATTGTTATTTGCCTTCATCCACCACCCCTGTCTAAATAGCAGCCTAACAGTTGTCTGATTCTGTGATATGTGTAAGCTCTGTGATGGAACGGACACTTGTCCAGGATGTTCCCCTCCTTTGACTCACTGTCAGCTGGAATAGGGTACACACTGCCCCTCCTGCTTGTGACCCTGAATTGGATAAGCACTTAAGAAGATGGATGGATGGCCAATGTGGAATTAGCCAAACTTTTTTTTGCTGATAACAGCCTGCAGATGGTTAGAAAGGTTATGGAGGGCACTGAGATTAAGCCCAAAATCCCAAACTGGGTCCTTTTCTATGGGGAATAGTACTTATCCTTATATATTACTCACTTGATTAACCCTCTCAGGCCCAAATTAAGTTTTTTGTTGCTAATGCACAACCAAGTCCTGCAGTGGTACTTCTGAGTAAAAAAAACTCATAAAATATGTATGTGGGGTAATCAGGTTGTTAGTTCTTAACTATTGCAAATCTGCAACGTCTGCCTGGAGAGGGTTAATAGTTAATTTTACCAATATTTGTAAATACAACTTTACAGAAAGTGCTTACTAATTAAAACATACTGCACTACTGCATCCTCTCTTCGTGTAATTCTTAAGAACAAAGCAACTATGTCCATTTCACTGCCTGTATTATGCATCTGCTGTTGCTTGGAATCCATCTCCATAACAACAAAGTCATTCCACTTATTCATGGAATAAAAGGAGAGAAGAGAAAGATATAAATAGCCATCAGGCATTTATAGCATTTATAGACAAATTGGCTTTTATTCATTGATGGTGTATGCGCAGTAGCATATGCATGGATTTTCTCTAAAGTCAGAACTGCATTATTAAGTCAAATTAAGCTGTATTCTGCATGCAGGAGCTGAGTGCTTGACCCTTTCTTGCCGGAGGAGGCCATCTCGTTGTACTGCATTAGGAGGTCCAATTGATCCTGTCTACAGTTTAAATGAGCCCATCTTTGGACTAATGCACCCTTCGCCATTGACAGTCCAGATTTTAATCTCTTTTTTTCTCACCACGGGGCTCACCACTCTGAAATACTCATTAACACTCCCCCAATTCTGACAAACTTGTTCTTCCCACACCTCATCGCCTCCATTTTTTCTTTGCTCCCACGGCCTGTCTTCTTAGTACATCTTCCCAAAGCAGCATAGTGTTGCACACTCTTTTGTCGTTATTTTTATCTGTTGGACCACCTTATCTCAGTTCCGTTCAACTGTTACTGTTATTGTCGGTCGAACTCTCCATAATCCTCCCTCCCTATTTTTGTCTGCCTTGGACTTAGTGAGGAAGGCTGACAGAGAAACTGAAAGGGAATTACAGAGTCCTGTATGTCATTGAAGCCACTGAGACTGACAGTGAAAAGCCAATAATGAGCCCTCCATCCTTATTTTCCTCATACACTGACCGGGCTTCTTTCTGTCCTCCAGTCCTGATCTTTTTGTGGTTCAAAGGTCATTTGTCTTGGCACGGCAGAGACTATTATGCTCACATACTTTTAAAATGACTCACCTACATACCCATTAGAGTTAAATAAACCTAATTAAGTAAACATTTTGGATGATGGATTTCAGTAGTCTCATAGCAATTACTGAGTTTCAGGACTATTGATTTATTTCATAGTAGAGCTACAGGAGATTCCGCTGAACCTTGCCAGGAGAAGAACTGTAGTATTAGATATATTATATATCCTCTGCTCGTTAATGTCAAGGAGGCACACTGCAAATCAAACAAATTCACTCTCTCCACACAGCCATTGACTGTCTGTGACATTCAGAGCATCTGAATCAACATCAACATCTTATACTGAGGATCATTTCATTAACAGGCATGTTTGTGAACCTATATAACTCATACAATTCATTGCTAGACAATATTCGCTGTGTTAAGCAAGAAACTATTGATCGCGTTGTGTATGTACTACTTGTAAAATCAATGGCATAAATATTTTTCTACTTTCAGCTGCTCCCTTTAGGGGTCGTCACAGTGGATCATCTGCCTCCATTTCACCCTATCCCTTGTATCCTCTTCTGTCACATCAGCAGCCTGTATGTCCTCCTTCGCTACATCCATGAATGTTCTCTGTGGTCTTCCTCCTTTCCACCTGCCTGGCAGCTCCATATTCATCATCCTTTGTCCAGCATATCCCTCCTCTGCACAGGTCCAAACCATCTCAACTTTGCCTCTATAACTTTGTCTTCAAACCACTGAATCTGAGCTGTCTCACTTATATACTCATTTCTAATCATGTTCACTCCCATTTAAAAATAGATGCAAAATATAACAAGCATGGCCAGGAAGTTGTCAAAAAGAAAGTCTTCTTATATAAAATTTCATTAACACTAGCAACAACAGCCCTGGAGAAAATAAAGGCATAATTACTTAAGCTGGTATTTAGCATTACCTCATTAAATCTACAAGGCGATTATTAACAATCTGACAGCATATAATTCTATTTAAACCTTTTGTTTTGATTTCAATAGGTCCTTTAGCAAAACCCCCCACTGAACAAGTTAGAGGGAAGGTTTTCAAACCAAGAAAGATTACTTTAGGATGTAATAAACGTTATCTATTCAAAATAAAACTGCTTTAGAAAGGCTACAAAATATGTCAGCATGGCTTATCATGCTAGCATTGTGCAGATTGCTGCAATTGATTTGCATAGCATCTTGCTGGAGGAGGCCCATCCAGGCTCAAAGCAGATGGTGATAGCAAAGAGGTGGACGTAATTAAAATGGCTGATCCTCAGCGAGACGTTGTATTGATACCTTCTCAGGGCCTATACGACGCTAAACATGCGGCAACACTCTCTAAACAACCTCGACGAAAGGAATACATCCACAAAATTGATCTTATCATGCTCACGTTTGTTATGAATTCTTTTTTCAGCTTGGCACAGTGACAAAGCCTGAGGGCACAATTGCCAGACACACTGCGGTTATGATTTCGGAACTAGTTTTGGATTTAGAATAGTTTCCATGGTGAGACTGGGTTATTAGTCAAGATTGATCCAGTAGGTGGCCTGCTCTTGTTCACTGTGTGCTAAATCTGCTCAGATCAAAATAATGCATATTGCTAGATGTGATTTTGCCTAAAATTCCAAACTCACTTACATTATTTTCCACTTATAGAAACTTGTAGAATGTGCACTTTTTCTGATAAACTGTTTGTATTCATCACTCCCAGCTGCTTCCTTTTTATTCACAAAAATGCTTTCTTCCTCATGCATAAGTAGTATGTTCAACACTACTGCTTCTTTCGAGCTTGCACAAATTACTTTTATGAAATACATCATATACTCTTACCTACCTCCACAGTTTTTATTATAAAGCTGTAAATCAGGACGCTTTGGTCCAACTGAGGTCTAGTGGCTCGTGAAGGGATGAATACAAGACATCATTTCCTCTTTTACAATGCTGCGAGCAACATGTTAACACACCTGTGTGGTCACTAATGAGACAAATGTTGGCAGTAGGTGGACTTTAAAAATGTTGTCGGCAGTTATGTCTCGGCTGAGTAACTATTTACATTCACATTGTGCGACCTTCACGAAAAATCCGGCTCTTGCTGGCCATTGGGAGCTTAGTGGTGTGTGCGATAGAACGCTGAGGTACATTAATCCAGCAACGAGGTGCAAGAGGCATTGTCATAAATGGGCGCTAACCTCTAAAGTGTGACTTCAGTGAGTCTCAGTGTGAAGTTTTGAACTTAATGGTGGCATTTAGTGTTGGAAAAGTGCCATGTTTTCAAGTCCAGAGCTAATATCTGTCACAAGAATATTCCATGAATATTTTTGCAGTGACCTCGAACTTGATTGAAGGATATGCACTCATTTGAACTCTTTATATGAAAAAACTTGCAGTTAGATTTGCCTGAAAAAACAAGAATATTTTACTGAGGACATTTTTTTCTGTTTTTTTCTCCTCCTCTCACCTCATGTTATGTATTTTCGTTGGTTTTTTTGTTTTTTCCCTATCAGCCTACCTCTCTGACATGTCTTCCCAATGTGTTGTTTGTGTTTAGTTTGGTCAGTAGGTTCCTTTGTAAGTGCGCATGCGCCTTTAGCGTGCTGCCTGCTGTAACCCTAATTTCCTTCGGGATTAATAAAGTATTCTGATTCTGTCTGGCAAGGTTTTATGCTTTCTCCTGTTTTTGTCTGAGATATTGTGAAGTTGAAAAAAAAATAGACCGGGCTCCTGGAAAAGTAGAGTATGTTTGTTTTGAGTAGGAAAGCAAAATCAACAAGCACAGAAAGCTGAGATAGTAGTTGTGTGATTTTTGCATGAATGCAAAAGCTAAATCATACTTAAATGTATTGTAGTGATAAAAATTTTTCCTGACCCCTATAGCTCACATTTAAGATGGTCCTTGCTTGTTGTGTCAGACCAATGGCTAAAAATGAGCTGTACGTATGCATAGGCATACAACTCTTTTTCTAGGACCTAACACTAAGGTGCTTTGGCTTTCTATTCCACTATTTTTTGACTTTCTTTCCACACTATTTTTATGCATTTTTAGAGACAGTACAACCTTAGCCTCAACTGATAATGTGATTTATTTGTGAGCTCTTCATGAAACCAGGAAATTATAAATGCTTATGGTTCCATACAGGGTTCTTTGAATTGCTCTGCAAAATTAGAAATACATTTTCTCCCATGGGTCCATGATAGCACAGAATAACAGTCACCAATAGCAGGGAATTACAAAGCTAAAAAAAAAAGTTGATGTGGAGGTGCCAGAAAAAGGATGTTTTGGCCACTTGAGACTGACTCCAAAGGCAAGTCAATCACGAAAGACTCCCACTTCAAATGCCCAAGTTAACTGTATCAAAACTCTTTGGTTTCTATGAATTGTTTCCCCTCACAATAACTTTACAGAGAGAGATTTTTTTTTAATTACTTATTAATAACAGTAAATACAGTAGTATACCAGTAAGGCTAACGGTCGTGAGCATGACCCCTTGTTAATTTGAGTCACTGAACTGGACGCCCAAGAATTCATTCTTGGAGCTTGTGCTTTGTGCAGAACAATGTGCTTCCACCTGGAAACAAATGGGCTCTATCAATAAAACTTGGCTTGCTTGCTCAGTGAATTCAGTTCCCATATTGTTTTTTAGATTGTCTATCCTTATTATGCATACCTACAGCTAGGGATGGGTATTGATAAGATTTTCACGATTCCGATTCCGTTTTCGGTTCTGTTTAACGATTCGATTCTTTATCGATTCTCTTATCGATTCTTTTTTTAAAAAAAAGGAGAACACTAAGGTCGAATAGCTTAGAACTTTGTTTTATATCTTCTCTTTGAACAAGATAGAAATTTAGGAGTAACATGGCCTTACAAACCCAACAGTGAGATCTTAAGAGATCCAGCCTATGGCTCTTCAATGGGGTGTCACAGGGTCCCCAGGAAAAAAAATTGTAAATGTAAAACAATAAAATAAATATTCTTCTGTAGCAATTACACAAGAATATCCAGTAATGTCCCTGCCTACAATTAAACACATTCACTTAGCAAAAATCGGGGGCATCTGCTGTGGCAGCCTTTTACCACAAACGTAGTCACTGCTCGGTGACATTCATCTATCCTGGCCTGAAAGGAGACGCTACCAGTAGACTACAGTGAGAACTGCCAGCATCTGAGCCAGACTCTGTCTGTCTCTCTCATCATGGTCACCTAAATGCACAGTAATGGCAGGTTTTGTAATAAGGCAGATCGCGCTAACATAATATGCACTGATAGTTGATTGCATTAACGGGAGAGGACGTGCAAACATTACCGCTGCTGCTGGGTTGAGATTCACGAGTCCGGAGCGGAATTAAAAACACGACATTCATTTAAGGTCATCGTGTGTTTTGTGAGCAAATGCTTTTGCATATTCGTAGTGTTTCCTCCCTTAAATGAAATATCTACTTTGCAAGTATTGCAAGTTGCCCTGTTGTCATCTGTTCTCGTAAAGTATAATCAAACTTTTGAGCGTTTGAGCCGCTTAGGCGTCGTGTTTCCTGCCAGGTAAGCGACACTCCGCAATGTGGTGACGTCATTCGGGGCGACTAGAATTGATAAGGGAATCGTTTGCAAAAATGGCAAACAATTCCAAGGAACTGAAACAGTGGGAACCGGTTCTCAACAAGAACCAGTTTTCGATACCCATCCCTACCTACAGCTTGGATGAATGCAGGTTGCTAACAAATCCTGCTAGTTTTAGCTGATAACACTGCACTCCAACCCTTTGATCCAAATATGAACACGTCTGGCTTCACAGACATCACCATGGTGACAGCCAAAATGCTGAAGTTGAGCCTCCAAAATGTGACCTCATGAAATAAACGTTTGTCATCGCGTTCACTGTGTGCATCTTCTATATACAGTCTCAGGAATTACTTGTCTGTCCTGCTTTGCTGCTTCTGTTTTATTTCTTGTAAAAAGACAGTGTGATTTCAGATCCAGTGTTAGTGTTTTTTTCCCCATATTGTGCATCAGATCAACAAATCAGAAACTTAGTCTTTGAATACTGAATTGTGATGAACATATGAACTGGCATACTAAAAAAAATATCACACTCTAAATATATGAAGTGCACTCTATACAGCTATAAAGAGTGGGGCCCAGACAAAGACAGACAAATCAGGCTATTCTGGTAATTATGCCTCATGATCATGAGACATCATCTGATCTATAGCTGCAATACTGAATGTCTATGTAGGGACAGTAAAACACTCTGACAGAGCTGACATCTGCTGTTGTGACAGGTGCAAGAGTTTACATCCATGAGCTGCATGAGATACAAAGTCACAGCTACATTATAGGACCATGATGCACTTGGGCTCAGCATGAACTTTTGTTGAAACAGCAGTGCATGCCAAAACATGAGAGTAATGCTAAATAACCGGATTATTAGTTATGCACGCAAGCTGATACAAAGTGGGAAAAAAGAGAGGGAAGATGCATGCTTACAGATGAAGAAGAAGCTCTTCCGCTAACATTATTTATTAGTTTTAATCCAAAGACCGAATGTGGCCAAAAGTGTTCAAATCCTTCTTCCTTTTAATGATCTGTCAGCTTATTTTTTTATATAGTGGATATGGTGTCAGGATTCGAGACACTGACACTTCTTTGCTTTGCTCATATGAAAAAGCCTAACGTTTTTCAACCACAAATAACTTTGAAGTGGGAAACTCTCATTAACTCCCAAACTCTTAATCTTAAAGAGGATGAAAACATGAAGAAACTGAGACAAATCCATTCAATGACCAGTAAAAGTCTTGCTCTGCAGTGAAGCAGAATAACTGCAAGGCCTCCCCATTTAGCTTCGTTTATTCTTTCTGTGCTTTGCACAACAGTTGACAGGGTTTTCCATGCAATCTCAGCTCAAGGTCCATTTAGTAAGTATTCAGGTGCTTTCAGTGATACAACTCACTTTTATTACTCTGAATGTAAGAATGTCATAAGCATTATCCTGGATTTCAGCTTATCAGTTTCTGAACTATCATTTAAGATCTGCTCAGTTTTGTGTTTTATTTTGTTGAAAAAGAAACATTTTCATCACCTGTTTGACGACTGAACCATTAATTTAATGACAAAACAATATCTGACAGTCACAAGTGTTTTCACATGACTTTGAGCAATAGTTCAGCAGTCTTCCCAACCGTTATATGTAATTTAAGGTCCCTCAAAATCGTCTTGAAAATTTGATACTGAACTATTTTTTTAATTACTTATTGATTTTTATTTGCGTGCAGTAGTAAACAAAGGTTTTGTTTTACTGACAGAAAGAGAAACAGAGAGACAGAAGGAAGAAAAACAAGAAAGAAAGACAGCTGACCAAGTGGGACATAAACCACTTATTGATTTTGACTGCTGATCCGTGTCACAAAATTGTCAGGAGATGCGTCTTACTGTTCGACTGTGTGAGAAATGACAGAAAAGAACCTGGGAAACAGAGTCAAGAACCAAGTAGGCTACTTAATTCATGAAAAAGTGACAAGTCTGAATTAAATATGATAGAATTTAATCAACAACCAAAAGCCCTATAGCTACATTACCACTTAGATAATGAATTGCCATTCTGAGCCTTTAGTAACTTAGTTTACCGACAAACACTTCCGAAGGGCTTTGAAATTTGGTTTGCACATCTCTAAACGCAGATTAGACAATTATAAGTCTTTTTTTTCTCCTTCATTTTGTCAGTCTTATGTTTTATTATTGAAATGCATGATAGTACGCTATTTTTGAAAAATTCACTGCCTCTCTTTTCTTCCAGGCACTGGAATGTGAAGATATGCTGAATTTTGAAGTCTCATTCCTTTATCTGACTTTTTTGGCCATTGCTTGGCTGCTGTGATGCACCTTTGTCTCGCACATTTTTAAATAATTATTTTACTTGATAGGTTAATAGATTAAAAAATAAATTAAAATATTAATGAATAATGGAAATAACAGTTGAAGCTCAGTGTGAAACTCCATAATGACCCACTTACTGGAGTCACGCTCCCTGAAGTGAAAGATAATGGCTCTCTCTCTCCTTGTGGTACAGACCAGACTGTTGTGTATCGCCTCAAGTGAGAGAACTCTATTTCTGTCTTTAAAGGAACAGAAATCACAGTTATCTGTATCTGTACTGTGTATGGTATTATTACTGTCAAATCAGGAATATATGCTAAATCTAACAACTCCCTTTTTACATCTTCTGGGCATGCCTAATGAGAGGAGAGCATAGGGTCGACTTACAATTCCCCATAGAGACTATATATTTCGTCTCACCTGGGAGATCTACATCTAGATGAGATCTCCCAGGTGGATCTAGAAAATGACCTCTGCAATACCCTCATGAACTGCTGCTACTGCAACCCAACATGGGAGAAGGGAACAAAAATGGATGAACGATAAGTAGATGAATGAATGGAGCAACTCCCGGCTTCTAAGCTGGTCACAAACTAGCACATTTCACTGGGCCCACTGTATCTAAATGAGCTAATTAGTCACAGCTGATGGCTGTCCCTTCCCGAGCCTGGTTCTTCTGGATTTTTTTCTCATATGGGCTTGTTTGATTATTGGGGCTTCTTTTGAATATTGTAGGGTCTTTACATTACAATATAAAGTGCATTGAGGTGAGTGTTATTGTGAATTGGCACTATATAATTTTTTAATTTAAATTTAGTGCTTTAATTGACTGTTTTGGTGGTATTGAAATGCAACAAGATCAAATCCATTATGCGACAAGAAGCTCTGTGGTTTGTGAAGGATTTCAGTTTTCCACCACTTTTCATCTTTACTTTATTTTTCAATATACACAAGTGTCACTTTTTTCTTACTAGTGATAGTGAAGGGGACTGAGACACAGGCAAAAACAAAATCCGGGCTCAAATCCTATGAGGGAGAGAAGGAAAAGTTGAAATGCACACTATGTTAAAAATAACTTGGACACATCACTGAGTCATGCTGGGAATAGGGAGCATATACCTCCAACAGATAAAATGTAAGTCCAAATGGAGCTGATTGAAAGTCTGTTTAATTTGAAACAAGAATTTTTTTCACGTTACAGCCTATTGTGTTAGACAGGTTTCCATTCAACTGCCACCGGTTTCAACCTGCACATTATAGTCCTGAGTGGACTATCAGACCGGATTAGTGTTTGCATTATTCATAATCATAGGATAAAAATAGCTTTTTCAAGCTAGACAGAGGGCGTGAACTGTGAAGTGCAGGAAACATGACAGGTATGACTGCTCTTTAACTACGATTGCTTGTTAATTGATAGAACATTGTGTTCTATCAATTTGTTTTTTTCTCACTAGTTAAGTGCACATTTTAGAGGTATAGGTTAAATTATCCTTTTGTCATTTTTTGAACTTTTCTGACTAACCTCTGGTCCCTTTTGGAATGAGAAACTGGAATGAGAAACTCAATTAAACTGAAAATATTCAGTTTAATTCAGTTTTATTTACATAGCACCAAATTACAACAACAGTCGCTTCAAGACAATATGACAATCTGAATCAGTGTGTATAGTTGTAGACATTTTTGAAGAGTTTAAACTAATTGAACTACTTTCATCTTTAATTTGATATGTTTTAAATACACCTTTATATACATAAATTGGGACATGACATCAATTACTTGGCTGTTCTTTTGGACTGAAATATCTTGTTCAGTGGGTGTAGGTTCAAGGTCCCTTTATTTGTCATTGTACAATATAAAATAGAATTACTCTGCAGCACTGCTTAAAAATGTCTCTCTTTATAAAGTATAAAAATAGTAAAAGTAATAATAGCAGAAGAGATTAGAAGAGAATAAATAAATAAAATTCACTCAGGCAGAGTCATTTCAATGTGCCAATATATGCTACAAACATAAATGTCATTCCCAAATCATTGTTTGGGTGACTTCATAGTAGCATTTAGGGGAGCGGTGACATTTGTGTAAAAAGTGTTCAAAACTGGAGTCATGTGTGTTGGTGATGTCCTGTCTGCCTGAGGGCAGAAGTTCAAAGAGATGGTGGGCACAGTGTGATGAGTCCTTTATGATGGTTGTTGCTTTCTGAAGGCAGCAGGATGTGAAGATATTGTTCAGGGCAGGTAGGTGTGTGTTTGTTATTTTCTCTGTAGTTCTGATAACTCTCAGCAGGGCCTTTTTGTCCTCCACAGAGCGGCTGCTGTACCACACTAAGATGCCATAGGTCAGGGCACTCTCAATGGAGCGGTGATAGAAAGACACCAGCAGACGTGGCAGGTTGATCTTCCTGAGAGTCCTCGGGAAGTGTACTTGCTGCTGTGCCTTTCCGATCAAACAGTCTGTGTTGTGTGTCCAAGTGAGGTCCTCCGCTATATATGTGCCCAGTAACTTACATGTTAACACCCTCTCTACACATTTCCCATTTATCACCAGCGGCTGGTGATCCACCCTTTTTCTTCTGGAATCAATGAGGAGCTCCTTTGTTTCTTGTTGTTTGAAGTCTGGTTGTTAATTGCACCCAGTCTGTCAACTTCTGCACCTCCTCCCTGTATCCTGTCTCATCTGCTCTGTTGATCACACCCTCCAAAGTTACATCATCTGCAAATTTAATGATGGCATTGGTATTGTGGGTAGGCTTATAGTCGCGTGTTTACAGGGACTACAGAAAAGGACTCAGCACTCAGCCCTGCGGGATTACTGTATTGAGAGACAGGGAGGAGGAGCAGTGTTGGCCCACCTTGATGGAGTGTGATTGGTTGGTTGAAAAGTCCTTTGTTCCAGAAGATTTATAACCTAGGCTTCCACCACACTATCTACCTTTGGACAGTTTGCCTGGAAGGATTGTATTAAAGGCAGAGCTCTAGTCCACGAATAACCTTTTATATGTCTCTGGTTGTTCCAGGTGGACCAATAGGATTTGGAAGGTGGTGGAGCTGACATAATCTGTTCATCTGTTGTTGTTTAAGCATATTGGTAGCGGTCTATTTCAGGTGGGAGAGCAGCCTTGATATATTTCAGCACAAGTCTCTATAAGGATTTCATAAGGTGTTAATGCCACTGATCTGTAGTCATGGAAGTCTGTTATTGCCGTATTACAACAGTTTTAGACAGGTGGAAACAGAGCACCGTGGCAGAGATGTATTAAAGATATTAGGTGTACATGTCATATGTTGTATTTTGATGTAAGATGCATGTTTGAATAAAGACTTAAATTTTGTGTGACAGGATGGTGTAGCCAAAATCTGAGGTCTACTGTGAAATTTGACTTTGATGATCCAAAAGTGATCATAACAGGATTTCCACAGATCAGTCTAAAAACACAATAGCTGCCACAATGAAAGAGATCTTGACATAGGCAAGACGATGACCTTGACTGAGAGTATGACCAAATCTATATCCGCTAATATTTTTTTAATTTTTGTTGCCTGAGTCCCAGAACTCATAAAGTTTAAGTGTCGATGTAAATGTTAACTATAGTGCTCGTTTGAAACCAAAGTTCCAATTTCTTTTCTGAGTTCACTGCAGTTTCTAACCCCCTGGATCTTGTTCAATACATTTACATAATTTTTAGATGATCTAAACCACAAATGCATGTAAATTATCAATATTTTTCAGGAGATGAATTATGCCACATTGTTGGCGTGAATGCTTGTGTGTGTTAGTAGCTTCAAGCACTGAGGCAATTTCTGTGCCAGTGACAGCATTTATCAAGTCTTTCATATCGACTGTGAAGCTATAATGTGATTTCAAAAATAAAAAATGATGCACAGTATAATGCACCTATGGCACACTGCATTTTAACCCTATTATTCACTAACAACTTGTCATCAATAGTCATTTTTCTACCTGCTTAGCGATGTTAAATGGCAACAATAGTTGCATGAGTGTCAGTGTAGAGTGTAGAGTCTGATTCACGCTAGTTTGCGTGGTGCAGATGGTCAGCCCTATAAGCTTTTTTAATTTCTTCCAGTGAAGGTAAGACACCAGGAGAAAGGTAACACAATTACACAGAAGGCAATTAGTGCCTTGCTCTCAGCATTATTGAACTGGGAGGTGTAATTACGCAGATGAAGTTTGTGACGACTATGAATATCTTGTATGAGACAATGCCATTACCCAACCCTGTTTTTTTTAATTAGTATTTTGCTCATGTTTGCTGTGACATTAGGGGTAATGTTGCAGAGAGGAGAGCAAGTGGAGGACACGGGCATACTTTACATACGTTAAACCATTAAAACCTGGGATGCAGTGTTATTCTGAATAACAGACACCATTAATTAAATCAAATTATATCTTTACACATTTCAAGAGTGTCATGGACCGTTCTATACATATTGCAGCTTTGTACTGTCACCAAAGGACATTCTGAAAATATGCAGAAATCTGTAGGCTGGTCTTGTTTGTGATTGTGCTGCTGCTGGTTCTTTAGTTTAGGCCCTGCCTTCGAGACCACAGACATTATAACAAGTAAACTCTCTATAATGAAATAATTTTAAGGTTGTTTTAGCACATAAAGTATAAATTTTTTACATGTCTATCTGTATAGCACTATGTTCCTTTGCAATAATAATAATAATAATGGATTGGATTTATATAGCGCTTTCCAAGGCACACAAAGTGTTTTACAATGCCACTATTCATTCACTCTCACATTCACACACTGGTGGAGGCAGCTACAGTTGTAGCCACAGCTGCCCTGGGGCAGACTGACAGAAGCGAGGCTGCCATATCGCGCCATCGGCCCCTCTGGCCAGTACACAGATATATGACACTCCCACAAACTGACATGAGGGTGACTCGGTGCATCTTACATGGACATTTAATGCTTTAATTGTTAAATCATAGAGTGAAAAAAAAACAATCAAATAATGCACTGCTTGTGCTGGGATAAGCTGCGTAGTGCTGTTGTGTCAGTAACACATTAAAAGTGTTCATTTATAGCTTCAGCACTGTAAGATAGTTTGAGTATCCAAAGTATTCCAAAGAAAATTTAATTATCTTTTTTGCAAAACAGTTTTTAGCCTTTATACTTAAATAAGATCTATTCTCTGGATATCCACATCTTAATACTTAAATGCGTTATTATGCAAAGAATGTAAAACGCAGTACACATTGACTGCTTAAAGTCAACACAACTTAAATATATTTATGAATTAAAAATATTAGTAGTAGTATAGATATACAGATATGTTTATCAGTATCCAAACATTAAACGCTATCAAGCAGCAGTGGATCATAAACGGTGACATCATCTACCCTCCCAAGACTTGGTGTGACTACCCCCCCCCGACACTCAGAGTTCAGTCCACAGATCTGAAAGCCAGGGGTCCCGGCCTTTTGGAGGGAAAAGCTTGTGGCGTCTCCCATCTGTCATCAGCACAGCGGCCAAATGAGCCTGTTCTTTACTGGGAGCCAACAAGATAGATTGAGCCACTTCATCATGGCTGTATGGGGCAGAGTTGAAGCACTGCACTGCATGCCTCTTTGACAGCCTGCCCTCCCCCTCTGTGCCTCTCTATGGTTACCATCAGGATAATATAGAGTACAGCAAACTCATTAGCAGTACTACCACTGTGACTGCAATTTTCAATTACTGAATAATTATTTGCACTCATCAACATAACAGGGAAGCTTGATCCACAGCTTATATTACCCATGAAAAGCTGGTTTGTTATGAAAGACCATGGTGGTCCATGAGGTTTACTTATTTCTCTGAATCATCTGGTTTGTTTGTGCTTCAGTCACTGACAAGCTGCAGGTTGCATGAATCTGAGACAGAATTTGTGAACAAGAAATTCAACCTTACGATAAAACTTTAAAGCAAATAAATGAACATTAAACACATTGCTTGCTTCCTGGGAAAATCATATGGCTTAGACAATTCTGCACGATTTACATCAAATGCCAAAGCAAAATTTTTGTAGTATGAAAAAGAGAACTGTCAGGTCACACATCCAGCTCTTTTCATTACAACAATATAAAATTAGAAAGCAATTATTAATAATATATTTTTTTAAAGGCAATGCATGTTGAAAGTGGGCATAGTCCGCAAGTTAATTGGAACACCCACCTTTAATGTTCTTGTTTGGTGGTGCTGATTTATTACCCCCTTGACGACCTTTCAATCCAACCAACAAAATTAATATAATTTCAAACAATGTGGGGAGGAAAATAGTGTTCTTTATTATTTATAATAACTAATGTTCTTTTGCCTCTACTGAAATAACCCTAAAACAATGAAGATAAAATCATTTTTTTGGAATGATTTACTAACATAAACCACAGTTGACATTATAAATCCATCTGTCAGCTTGTTGTGGCTGAAATTATTGCAAGTAAATACTGAGAAAATGGTACAGCAGTTTCTCTTTTAAAAACTAAAGGAAAGCCATATGAACTGGAACTCCACTAGCCTGCAATTGCAGGAAGAAAAATAACTGTGAGGGGTAGGGAAGTGTGTTCTTCTTTACCTGCTATATTTGGCTGATCATGCTATACCAACAGTTTTCTATACGACATGAAAAGATAAGATAGACTCATAGATAGACGAATGCTGATGGATCCTTGATGTTGTTGGGCTTAGTCAACATAATCTTTCCTGTGGAAGTCAACCGCAATCCCTTTTGACTTGCTGAAATTCAAAAGAGGAACATTTCTTCTGGACCACTCCACAAATGCCCCTTTTCCACTAGTGCCTACTAAGCTCTGACTCGGCACGTTTTTTAAGGCAGCGGTCCCCAACCTTTTTTGCGCCACGGACCGGTTTATGCCTGACAATATTTTCACAGACCGGCCTTTAAGGTGTCGCGGATAAGTACAACAAAATAAAACTAGTACCGGTACCAAAAAAAAGAAGATTTATTCATAACACATGTGAAAAGACTCAGGAAAACCGAGTTAACGATAAAAACAATAACAAAATAACGCTGAAAACCGATAAAAACCCTGAAAACCATACATGTCACACCTGAGCCTCTACTCTCGCGGCCCGGTACCAAAAGACTCACAGACTGGTACCGGTCCGAGGCCCGGGGGTTGGGGACCGCTGTTTTAGGGTACCAGTCCATGCTCCTTTGGGTGGCAATCTCACTTGTTGTTGGCTCTTTCTCTTTCGGTAGAGCATCACTTCCTGATCTTATTACAATGCACAGTGGTGTTTCACTAACAGTATTCACTCACTGTGTCTTTAGGGATTTGCTAGCTTATCTTAGTTTGTAGCCTACTCGCTGGCAGCATAGCCTCTTCAGGTCCCTCCACTACTTTTTATTTATTGTGTCAGATGTTTAGTTACTCCTCTGTTTCCATTAGTAATAACGATACTTGTAATACTGTACATGTAGCCTATTTGCACCTCTGGAGATCACTGAATTGGAGACCCAGCCTAGACACCTTTGAAAGACCTGTAGCTAGCCAAGATGTTGGTAAAATCCAAGTCAAAACATCAGTTTAGCTGGAAAAAGAGGCATCAGCTTCATTTGTCATGGTTGAAAATCAGATAGATTATCCATCTACATGTTCAATGACATAAAGCATAGGTGTCAAACTCTGGCCCAATTACATTTGGCCTGCAGCCTAATTACATTTGGCCCGCGAAGCCATACCAAATTATTATTAGAGCTGGCCTACTGGTTTTATACAGCTAATATATATATATTGTTTACTATTAAGCTTTGCTTGTTCCATATTCAGTTTTTCAGCAAAACTTGTTTGAGTCCATGAGAAGAGATTCATTCTTAAATCTGGAGGAAGATTTTTTTTTTTTCTATAAATATTAATGTTAGCCCGCAACCTTGTTCTAGTTTTGAATTTTGGCCCACTGTGTATTTGAGTTTGACACCCCTGACATAAAGGGTTATTCTGTTATTTTCATTTAGCTACAGCCACCATCATTCGAGGTGGTAACACCCCACCATACCAGCTAGTAGTTGGTGGGTGTGGCCTACTAGCATTAAGAATTGGAGTGGCAACAAGTCATATCCGTAAGTTCATTCACTGAGTTGACAAAAATCAAAACTGCTCTTGTTTCTTTCAGGAGCTCAGATTTGTGTTATAATTAAACTCCGGCAGCCAACCCATTGACAGACTAAAGGCACAAACAAACTTTCTGGGAGCCTTTGTTTTAAGTTTTACTCATTAGTTAAAGACACAAACTCACACAACAAACTCTGACCAGCAAATGCTGCTGAAAAAGCATGTTACTTAAAATGAACCCCTTTGCTTGCACAGTTTGTGATTATGATTGCATTAAAACAGATGCTTCCATTGCATAGGCATGTGGAAAGAATAATTATAAGACTCATTTCATTCACATTAACATAGTTATTCCACCTGCCTCGTACCAGGTCTTTGGAACTGCTTGAAGTAAATTATTACATTATTACATTATGAGTTTCTATTGTTAACTCATTGTCAAAATGAGATTTTATGAACAATTACCACACAACGATATTAAGTAAAAGAGATTCAATTGATGTTCAAAACTTGCAGTTTTACATTGTAATCTTAAGTGCTTCTGCCTTGGGCGTTTGCTAGGTCTCTAACCCTTTTACTATGATTTCATTTATATGCATGACAGACTGCAGTCAAGTGCTTAGTCATCAGTGAGCTTATAGTCCAGCTTGAAGTGATTTCCAGAGTTTATAATATTCCAACTAACCACAGCTAGGCCTCAAAATGTGATCATGTCACCGTAACCCTGACATCATTTTTATTTAATTATATTCTTTATATCTTGTGTACAATTATCCAAATTGCAGTCTGAAGTACAGAGTGCAGAGAAGTGCACTATCCACTGTGAAGTGCTGAAAGACAAGGTTTTTTCCATTGGAATTTTGATGGGGTTTTGTGTTGTTTTTGTTGAAATGAGATCAGATACTACTACCAGCTATTTTGTTAGTTAACATGTTTTATGAAATTTCCATCTTAAACAAATATTAAATTACCTCAATGGTCAAAGCTTTATACTTAAAAGAAACAAATAGCCCATGCATCAAGTCTGCGTTTGTGTGGTTTGTTAAGATTTTAAGTGTCCTTCATTAATCCCATGTTGATAGAAAAAAAATGAGCAACTACACCTTCAGCAGCCTGTTCCTTATTTTTTCACTGCTTCTTGTCTCTCACCATGCTGCAGACACACTCAACTTTTCACCATGAATTAGAGTTCACAGTCAGGCATCAAAAAATGGCTCCTTTCCTTGTGGAGTCTCTGTCAGCAGTCAGAGCACTCTGCTGTCCTCGTATTTCTTTTTTTTTTCTCCATTCCTTTTTGGCTCATTGTCCCTCTTATCTGTAGCTCTGTCTGCTTTCTCTTTTTGTTATCTGGAGCAACTATGAAATAATAAAGGGGAAGAAGAAAGCAGGACGAGACATACAAGATGAATACTATAGGTGCTGAGGACACAGAAATCTCCAGATGGCTATCGCTTGTTGCCACCATTAGTCTGTGTGCACTTGAAAAAATAAGCATGGGGCCTCTAGCATATTGTTGATCCTTTACAATGTAAGTCTTTTATTTTTTTTTCTTATATTCAGTGTCACTGTGAAAAAAGAAAAACTTTATCTTAATGACTAAAATGTCTAAAAGCAGAATGTACATAATACACAACCAGATTTTTTGTTTTCTGCCGCTGAAAAAGATAATCATGATCTCTTGATCTATAACATCCCTAAATTAAGGTAAGGTAATAAATTATTGTTGTTGTTTGCAAGAAGTATTTTGACCTCATTTTGTGGGTCTTTGTGAGTGTAAGTACTTTAAAGCAAAGTGTGAACCTCTCAGTGATGTATACATGTATTGCTTTATATTTTAAGCACACATTGATTGTTATAGCATTTTCCAAAACCATCAAGAATACCCATAATAAAAAATACAACAGTAATCTGGACGGTCAAAGCTAATAAAGAAATCTCCCCAAGCACAGACATTTACACAAATGTACATAATGTAGAATCTGAAATCAAAGTGGAATAAAATAAAAGATTAGGATATGCAAGTAATGTGGGTGCACCACACACAGCAGTAGGAGATGCAGTCCACAGGAAAACTCGGGCTAAAGGTGGTGGCTCCTTGCTTATTCAACACCCATAACAATTTATTTACAGATACTAGAAATGTACGTTATATCATTGCCATGCAATAGAGAACACATATAGAGTAAATACTTAGAATTTACCTCTTTTAAGCACATTTATAAATAAAATTACTATTCATGTTTCTGACAAAATGTAATAAAAAACAAAAGTCCATCATAACCAAGAAAAAAGTCGAAAGACATGTTTAGCATTAGCAAATATATATATAGCAAGGTCTCTCATCACTATTAATGTTTGTTGTTTTTTAATGAAATAGAAGCAGATTCATGTCAGTCTATATCACAGAAGGCCATTCACGCTCAGCATTTTTTGACATCGATATTTCTCCCCTTGCTGGCTGCGATTGGCTTCTTTTGGAGCTGACTGATGATCAGTCTCAACGTCGTCTGCAAACTGACTGTCAGACTGATTAGACAGTGGTTCTATAGCTCATCTGGTGGAGCAGGTGACCCGTGTACTGAAGGCTAGAGTACTCACTGCAGGGACGTGACCCAGACCATTTCCTGCGAGTATCGTTCCCTCTCACTCTGTCCCCAACCTCCAGCATACTGTCTGCTTTGTCCTGTCCAATAAAGGCCCCATATTCTGAAGTCTTCTTCATCTTTCTCTTCTAAAATCCCTGAGCTTCTCTGAATAACGAACATTTTTGCCACCTTGATCAACAATGAGCAACACATGAAAGATATTTCTCTGTTGTGTCACACCCCCGAATTACAGCTGGGACAGAACATGAGGAAATATAGAAAAGATCCTGAAAAACCGAGACCAAAGCGTGCGGGAAAGGGAGAGCAGAAAGGTGTAGGTGTTTAAAATGTAACAATGTAGGAACCTTGCACAGGAAACACAGGAACAGAAAGACAAAACACACAGAGGCACAGAAACAGGCATAGAAACAAATACAGCCCCATTTCTCCCCCCTCATCTTTCTCACATCTTCCTCTCTCTCACACACAAACACACACACACATATAGATATAGATACAAATACAGCCCCCATTCCCTACCTCATCCCACAAACACACAAAAGCTGACAACAGGCTATGCAGGTTAAGGACAGAATGAAAGGACACATCTCCTCCAGACTTTTATAATCCATGGGTACACTGGATCTGAACACCACATGTGTAAGTGTGTGTCTGTGTGCATAAAGCATGTGCTTTCAGTCACACTCTATAGCCAGGACCGTAAAGCTTGTAAATTCTCTTTTGTTGTTATAAAACCCAACAGAACATACACATCTCTGATCAAATCATCCTCCAATTTTTGCATTTGTAGTTGTGTTCCCTCCAAATATCAAGTTTGATATAGAAACAGAAAAAAAGCCCCGGGAGGCATGCAGTTTTGGGAGTACAGTTTGTAGTTACCCCAAGAGAGTGGTGGGTAGTGTTTTGTTCAGTATAACCAGTATTAGTGAAAACACATTCAGAATGTCCAGAACTAAAGTAAACAGAGGATATCCCACCATTCCCTATGCGAAAGTAATCTCTTGTGTACTTATTATATGTACAGTACGTCTCATAAGACTTTTGTGTCTCATGCTGTGAGAGACTGTGGGCCCTTTAACATTTTTCTCACACAACACAATTAGAGATGAATGGATTGCAAGTTTCTTGACCAATTCCAAAGCATAACCTGCTGATTCTAATTCTCTTTCCACTAACTCGCAGTATGTACAAGCAAAAATCAAATTTTCTTCAATGCAAAATAATTTTTTTGCAATAAAAGAAATGATTAGCCTTTACAGTTTATCCTAAACTGAAGTTACAGGAGCTTCTCTGACTTAGACAACAACTCTCAGCAATTTCTGTGAAGACGTACAAATAATGAACTGAAGATGAGTTTTCGTACACCCACCTTTCCCTGACATACAGCACCTTACCAGAAAAAAGCAGATAGGCAGCTGCTTTTCTCTTTAACTTTCCTCATAACTACTTTGATCCTCTGCTCATACCGAGGCTCATACCAAGGCATTTTGCTTGTGGAACTTTAGCTTTAGCCATTTTGCCTTTGTGAGCTCATTTAAAGGGTCCATGTTCAACTGGATAATGGTGATTTAAGTGTCTTTATTCTTTTGCCAGTGTTTTCATGAGGGTTCCCTCATAGTTTAGTTTGGTGAACTTCGTGTCTACCCTCACAGTAATGAGCATTACGCTGACAACGTGTTAGCATTTGGCTGCAAGTGTGTCACCAAACGTAAGTCGACAATACCGGATATGCCTATTCCAGTTCCTGGCTGGTCGATCGGTGTATTTCTAATCATTTTCTTAAATCATATTTAATTTGCATGTTTTTGGTGAATAAAAAATTGTGAAAGAGAAAGCTTTATGAATAAAGGACATAAATATAGTTATAAAATAGTTATTATTTTTTCCTCTCGGTCACTTTTATTATGCACAATGGTACAATTCCATTTTGGCAGTTGTTTTAAAACAATGGTGGCTCACAGTTTGTGTTTTTTATTTTTTTGCTGTATAATTGAGATTTTATAATAGACACTTTGCGTGTGTTTGCTTTTGATTTCCCCTTCAAATATGCGGTTCAACCAATAAAGTGTCTGTTTGTTTACCTCTGGATGTTTGTCTGACAGCTCTTCTTTCTCATCCTGTTTGACTTCTTGTTGAACAGATCTCAGCAATCAGTCTTGAGATAAAATATTACGAGTAAAGACAGAAATGATGGCCACAAAATGAATGTCCTTTAGACAAAGACACCGCTTCTTTTATTCCTCCACTAAAACCTTCTCAGTAGGCATAAAAGAATCTCTGAGCGTCCTAACCTTCAGACTGTCTCTTCTCATTTTAATTCTCTTCTCACAACAGCCTGTCAGCTCAAGAAATGTTCTTCAGTAGTGTATCACAAATCGCCTTGATTTTCCATTTTTAATCCACAGAAATATATCAAACACCACCTCCCAGGTGTGCAGTAATCATGGATTATGTTCACTAAGCAACCACTAAGTCATACATAATGGATTTGGTCAACAGCCTAAAAGAGACAGCATATCCTTCTGTATAATTACTTAGATCTTCTTATCTCAGGCGTAATCACATTCCATGGTTTTGATAAGACTTCTTGATGAGTGAGAAGGATTTCAGAGGACTTTTTTTCCATCACTTCGTTTTACCGACTCTCTTGGGAGGGAGTATGGAAAGGAAGAAATGGTTTGCTTAAAAAATAAATAAAATAAAGAAATCGTTGTTGGAAATTAATCCTTCTCTCTGTATTCCAGAGAAGCCTCCACAATTTCAAGCTGATATGTTGCATTGCTCCACCAGTTTTAAATTATCATACAGATAATGCAAGCCTATGTGACAGTCTGTTGCTTTAGTTCACTTTAATGGAATGACATTAAAGCCCTTTTACAGTCGAGTGGAGAGTGAATGCAAGGAAAAGTGTACGATGTCATTCTATAATGTTCTCGCCTGTGCAGAAGGGCAGTTACTTAGGCAGTGAAGCTCACAGTCTGATTTAATTCATTACACACACCTCACACACAGAGGAAACCCTTGTCTTCCCAAAACGCATATATTCAACTCGGGGGAAGGGAGAGAAAATGTACACCAGCCTTTGCCAGGTACAACACTGTGTATCTGCATCAGCTAATCGATTGGTACTGTGAGACTGAGTCAACAGCTGTAACTGGACAGATGTACTGTCAGCCTCTGTGGCTGTTTCTCCTAGTTCAACTTGGAATTTATCTTCCACCTTTTGTCTGCAAAGTCTTTTTTTTCAGTCAAGACTTGGAAACACTTCTTTTGTTAGGAATGTATTTCTGATTTCAGTATTAGCTCTGACTGGCAGATTTAACCTGCAAATCTTCAAGTTCAACAAAAGAAAAAGTGCTGTTATGATGGGTTTTGTCAAATCAATATTTGACAAGACCACCTTTAACCTCCTCCCTAGATGATCCAAAAATGCTACAACATTGCCCGATAGAATTCCTGCTCATCGATTTGCAGAACTGGTCAAATAAAATTAGACAAACTTACCTTTCTACACGTCTCTCACCATTTATGATTTATGATATACGGTTCTGAGTGGGCCCATTCAACATGCAGGAGTTGCAAGAGTCATTGCAAGTGGCTAGTTTTTGGAAGATTTCCTAACTTAGGACACTACAGAAGCTTTGAGTGTATTATTTAATAAAAAAAACATGAATGTACACCTTGAGTCTGAAAAGTCAAGTGAATGCAGAAGTAACTTAAGTTTTTTTTCTAATGGCTAGCAGGTGGCAAAAGAAATATACTGTATTGAATTTGGTTGAAGTTGAAAGGTGTTTTTCATTATGCTAATAATAGAGGAATAATCTAAAGCCTTATATGTATCTGGAGAAGATGAGCAGGGAAACATAACCATTTTCTTGGCAGAGGTGTTTTGATTTTGATTTTCAAGTGATGTAACACATAAACCCTGCCTCTCCATATTTATATATGGATAATGTAATAGACACTGTGTGAGAGAGATGCAACATAAGTGTTATAATAATGCATATATTGCATACATTCTTGCACAGCTATGCAATGTTTTTAATTGTTTTGCAAAGTCTAAGAGGTGCAGAATAAGGCTCGTTATGATTCGGCGTCACCGCTGCTGCTTTGAACTGTTGTCTGCTGAAGGTTGGAATTTAAGATTTCTTGGACTGGGGCCACACTGTACAGATTTGTACACCAGGCGTCCTTCCCTACTGCCTGGTCATGATCAGCTGGCAGTTCAGCTTCTCTCGTCACCTAAGGGGCCAAAACATACCGTCACTGCACACGGTGTGCTGGTAAAAAACTGCACCAATAAATAACCTCATGCTGGAACATGATGTCCGTTATGAATAGACTGTAATCAGCACCCAGGTCCAAAAATAGAAACCCAGTTGAGTCCAGATCAGGCAGTGTATTCCTCACAATCATACCCCTACAGATTTCCCTGTCAGTGCCAATTGAGGCTTTGTGATCCCTCAACAGAAAAATTGCATCCCTACACGCGGGTGCTTTGCACCACATCCCACAAAAGGACATCTTGACATTAAAGGCAGTCCCTGTTGTCAATCAGACACACATTTTCCTCCATGGCAATAAAGTAACACTTGATGCAGGGGTTTGTAGTTGTGGAGTTCAGTTTATATTTAACAATGTCATTCATTTCCAAGGGCTCAGCACTTTTCTTTGATGAGTAAAAACTGTAGTTAGCCAGCTATCAACAGAAAGTTCTGATCAGCAGTTTTTGCACGATAATGTTCCTTATAGTCCCAAATCAACTCTCTTCATTATTGACCACCTGTGAGAACAAACATTATTTGTAAAGTAAATGTAGCGCAGGTGCTGAGGTGATCTGCAAAGCTTTTTATTTTGGCTTTCGTTCATTTAACACCATAATTTCTGGTCGCAATTGTAAATATACTCTACAAGCAGTGACACGTCAATTTTTCTTTGGAGTCTTGTGTCTCCAAAGAAAACTTTTCGCACAAAAGGGGTCCTCCATCTTGTTTCTTTACTTGTCCCATTGCTATAGACCAACACAACCTGGACCTTTGTGATAAAAGTAAGCCAGAAGCAGGGGGAGATCTGTGTGTCTTTTCAGGCACCGCCCTCACAACTTTCCATAGCTCAATGAAATGTGATTACAGAAGACTTTCAAAGAACACTAAGAGATCAACCATCTGATAGGGAGCATTGAAATTCACACTGGTTTGCTTTCGGAGTGAGTGATGCTTATTGCATATCCTCCCATCTGCACTGCTGATAGTTGAGACATAATGAGAAGTGCAAAGACAAAGTGTGTTGAGAGGCTGTATCATTGCTCCAACTTTGAAGGGTATATCTCTCATCCTCTCCCTCCAGCTGGCGACTCCCTCCCTCTGGCACTGTCTCAGCTGCTGGTAGTGGTCTAGGGCTCAGGGTTATGGCCGTGTCACTGGCATCACAGACAGGCAGCAGATGAGCCACGTACACTCATACAAACACAAACACAGTCATATAAGCAAAAAATCACACACAGACGTGCCATATGCAAATAGACCTATAGATGAAGAAAGCATATGGCTCCTTTTTCTTCTTTTTGTATTATTTCTAAAACCCCGTTGTGGCTTTTGCAGTTTGCCTACATTTATGAATGTATGTTTGATTCTAAATAAAATTATTGATTAAATGTGATCTTGAACTCCTTCCTGTTGGCAACGTGTTCATGTGAAAGATTTAATTCAAGATCAGTGTTTTGGCCTATTTAAAACTGTTAACTAGAGCTAGCGGGTTTCTAGTGCTGGAGGCAAGTTAGCATGTAAAATATAAATTTTTAGACAACTTCTATTTTCTTTTGGGCTTTACCAAAGCAAATATTACTACAGCTAAGAGCTTTTCGCCGCCTTTATCAAACCTTTCTGAATTAAATTATACATGTCACATTTCAAAATGGGATAAACAGCACAGTTAAAATTAAATAAATTGTGGCACTGACAGTACTTCTACTACTCCTGGCTTGTTGCTGACTTACGAGCATATTAGCGGTTAGCTCCCTATCTTAATTAGCATTTAGCACTGCAAAAAGTCTTTCTCCTCTAAGCTTTACAAGCTTTTTTATAACACACAGATGAACCTTAAGTTATAGAAATGCAATACACTGAATTAACCAACAAATGTTTTAATGTTCAGCCCATCAGAGACTGCTGACTGACTCAGCAAACTGAAAGCTTTGACAGAATAAAAACTAGCTTTGCACCATGTACAGCACATGCCTTCCTTGTCTTGCCTCGGTTAAGATGGGGAAATTATCCCCTTTAACTGGAGAAAGATGACAGAGACACAAGGGGCATCCTTCCTCCAGAAGAGGCAGGCATGTTATCTGACTTTACTTTTTGTCTCAGGATTTAGGGGCTTGGAAATTCATGGAAACTCAGCACAAGTTCAGGGAGACAAAGATGTGTGTCTTTGGTCATGCATACAGATGTGTAGTCATGCTTAGTGATGCGTAGACAATGAGGCTGAAGAGTCAGACAGTGATTGAAGGAGCGTGAGCAGGGCTCACTGATCAGTCCGTCAAATCACATCTGCGTCAGCTCTTTTGAGACTTTGCTGTGACTTTATCTACCGAAAGTGCCCATGTGCCTTACTAAAAGAATAGACGTGCATCCTTTTTTGCACTAAGCAGCAGAATTGTATAATCCCTAGGCTGGTTGTAACTTAAAGGAAGCTTAAATGGGGGATGTTTAAAAAGCCTAGCCCTTTCTTTTGTGACGTTACGATGTTCAACATGTGTCACAGTGGCACCTCTTAAAATGAAACGGTCACAGGAAATTGCGGATCCGACAGTTTCTTGGATAGACCAATTAAATTGCTGTAATCTACATTAGACTTAAATTAAAGTTTTAGCTGAACGCCTGGACATTTGCCTGACAGTAGAAGAGGGTTTATGGCTCAGTGCATTGTACTTTTAACGAGTGACTCACACAGTCCCATAAGTCAGCAACAGCATGGTGTCACTTTATGTTCTACTTTTTCTCAACTGTTGTTTAATTGTGCAAATGAACCTTATGAACTGTCCTGCTCTACTCTTTTTACGCTGTTGTTTCATTTTGTAGACAAACTGTGTAGACATAGTTATATGTTTTTGTTTTATTTTTGCATTTGAATTCAGTTTTAATTTTTTTTTTAACTTTATATATTTATTCTGATTTCTTTTTCAGTTGAGCAGATAATATTATTGTTGAGTCTCTGATTCCATTATTCTAGATTCAAAATCGATATCTTGCATTTTGGTTCACATTTTGATTTTTTTAAATGGTAGATTAAGTCTTTTCTTGTCTGTTCCTTTTGTTCTTTAAATTCTGTTTATCAGTCTGACGTCTGGTTAACTGTTAATATTCTGGATTCTGCATTTCTGTTTTACTTGCTTCCTGTTTGATGTTGATAATTAGTTTTCTCTGGTGTCTTGTGTTGGGCTGTACTTCAAGTCTTTCCGGCTGTCTTGACTATTTTCTTCTGTGTCACATCTCCCTCCTGTTTTCCTGTGTTATTTTTTGCAGTCTGTATCATTTTGAATTTGTTCACTTTTTTCCCTGAACACTAACTGCCAGCTATAAATCTCTATTTGTTTTATTGCCATTTTTATTCTGCATTTGGATCCATACTAAACTTAACAATAGATTTCAGTGCGGTTGTCTCTCCGAAAAGTGCACCATAATGCTTTTGTGTTATGTAACTTTCTGTCCAACTTCTTAACTCTTTTCCATAATAAGAATATTCACATGATAATAACTCATGACATTTAGAGGAATGAATGATCCATTTGTTTAAACTGTATGAAAATAATATGATGTATTTCAGAGGGAGCGTGGTTATGCAATGCACCCTCTGGCAGCCATTCTGAAGGTCTCTCAGTTCAGCAGCAGGAAAGAGGCACTGCAAACAGAAATATTAAGAAGGTTTGAGGATACAGAAGTTTTCAAAAGTACTGACAAATAAATATTTATGTTAACTAGCATATTGATGAATGGGAAATATGAAGGTTTCCACTTTGGTTGCCTCAGGATCTTGTTTTTGTTTTTTGCAGATGACGTGGTTCTGTTGGCATTAGGTGGTGGCCTCGGGCTCACACTAGAGTGGTTCACGGCTGACTATGAAGTGGCAGGAATGAGAATCAGCACCTCCAAATCTGAGGCCATGGTAAAACTAAAAAGGGTGGAGTGCCCACTCTAGCTCAGGGAGGAGAATGTTGACCACCATGGAGGGGAAAGGTTCAGAGACTGACAGATGGGTTGGTGCTACATCTGCAGTGATGCAGATGCTGCACTGGTATGTTGTGGAACGTAGAGGAGCTCAGAGTAGAGATGCTTCTCCTTGAAAGGGGTCAACTGAGAGGGTTCGGGCATCTGATTAGGATGCCTTCTGGGTGCTACCTTGTTGAGGTGTTCTGGGCACGTCCTATCAGGAGGAGGAGGAGGGTAGACCCAGGACATGCTGGAAAGATTATGTCTTTTGGCTGGCCTTGGAACACCTGAGTGTTCTTCCCATCCATCTCCCATGAGGTGGAAGAGGTGGATGGGGGGGAGA
>NW_005187491.1:1406215-1434707 GCF_000239375.1 Pundamilia nyererei
AGTTGATAATCTTTGTTATGCTCTTTAGAAAATCTTAGTTAGGACAACAATGGAAGAAATTTGTTGGGCAGACAAGCTTTTTTAGGTTGTAAATGGAAAATTTTATTTCTAAGTCAGTTTAATTTGAAAACTTTAATCAAATCAACAATTACTAGTTATCGTTTTTACAGTGCAGACGATAGGAACAGGAATTGTATTTTCTTTGCTCTATTTCCATTATCTTGAATTTACGGATTTTTGTATTTCTTAAAACACAAACTGTTACTCATTCTCAGACTGGTCTGATAATAGCCATAGATTGGCACAAATGAATGCGAGCCAAGGATAAAATAAAGGCGGATGAAGTCATTATACATTATACCAAGTTAACTACTGTTAAACAGTTTGTCTAATTTCCAGTTTTTAATTTATTGTTATGTGATGTTTTGCAATTTGTTTTAAGATAATAATTCCAATAAAAGAAGCCAAAATGGCACATCGGTGTGCCGGTGTCACCCTTCATGTCTAGTTTAGTGTGCCAGAACATGCTTCACAACAAAATATTGTTAAAAGCAGGTTGTTTCCACTAAAATGCTAGAGAGGCATGTAAACTGTTCAACTAAGTACAGCGCAGTAACTGCAGTAACAGGAGCACATCAAAATAAAATTCAAACAAAACGGCAACAAAAGCAATCAGTTATATTTATTAATCATAGGAAATCAAAAACAGATGTGCTTCTCCTTCATATAAATGCTTGTCCCCTTCTGCACTTGAGAAAAATAAAAGCCAGTTACTGTTTGAGGACATCAGGTGGTTCTTCCAATGCACAGCTGGCAGCTTTTATCACTCCTGACAAATGCATCGATTTTGTGACTGTTATAAATTAAAAATATTGAATCACAATTTAAAAGTACAAAAGCTAGACAACAAATAAACACGTAGCAAGTAAACTTCTCTAAAAACTAACAGAGCTCATTTCATAATCTGAAGATACGAGGCTGTTCAGGTAAATATGTTTGATGCTCTGTAAATTGTAAAGGAGGTAAATCTTTAGAATTACAATCAGTGTAATCTGAAACTGTTTTATAACTTACCTCAAGGTTTTTTTTTTTGTTTTTTGTTTTTTGCAATTATAAAACCCACCAAGAGCTTTCACTAAAGGACACCCTTGGTTTCTTCACAATGGAACATCAAGCAAGACAGAGTCTATCAAAGCCTTGATGTGACTGATTTCACAGTTACCAAACACCTCCCCTCCCTAAACCTGGTTCTGCCAGGGGCTTCTTCCTGTTAGAAGGGAGTTTTTCCTTCCCACTGTCCCCAAGTGCTTGCTCTTCGGGGATCATCTGATTGTTGGGGTTTTCTCTGTATTGTTTTGGTCTCTACCTTACAATATAAAGCACCTTGAGGCAACTGTTGCGATTTAGTGCTATCTAAAAAGACTAGAAGTGAATTGAATCCAATCGAGACACTCTAAACACTCCAAAATACATAGATATAGACAACTCAGTATTCCACTTTAAGCCCTGATGTCAATATTTGGGCTTTTAAATTAAGAAATCAGTATGTAATAGGCTGAAAAGACTGAATGCAGTTTTAGTACACCAACTCACGATCTGTGTTTCTGAATAAAACTTAATTTATGCTTGCAAATGGAGGCCTCTGTGTCATTCACACTATATAAGTAATTAGTACTTTAGTCACACCATGCAACCATTTTGATTCAGTAATTGGAAATGAATAATTCTGAATTACAGCCAAAAAGCTGCAGTATGTAAAGGTTTATGAACTAATTATTTTCCCTTGTATGTCCATGGATAACCACACTGGAATGAAACTGTGGCAAGGAACAAACTTAAATGACTTTCCCCCAGGACAGTATTTCAACAATCCTCACTCATACTTTTCCCTCCCTGTTCATCTGTGTTCGCTGCTTTTGCCAAATGAAGTCTCTTACTTTATTCCTCTCTCTGCCTCCCAAATGGCTGTTTGAGTCGCAGACTGTGGCCTCAGCTGTGACAGAGCACATACGCCGCCATCAGAATGTTAATACAGCTCCACATTAATGTTGAATAATGTCATAAAATTATTGCTCATGTTTTTATAACCACATTTTACTGTTGCTGCAGATTTTAAGAAGTCAGCCTGAAGGCAGACATATTGTGTGAGCGGCAGAGGAAGAGCACGAATCCTAATGCAAATTTACCGATGTCGCCTGCTGTGTGGACAAATAATCCTTTTCCTGGTGAATGTGTCCTTGGTGGAACCATCTCCAGTGGCTTAAGATGTTGACAGAGAATGGAAAATGCCATGCACAACAAATATTGATCCACCAGATGTGCCATCAATAAGCTGTGATTAGGGGAAGAAAAAGGCAGGTGATGCATGTGAAGGTTTGTCCACCCATTGATGGGCTCAGATACCACACATATTGAGCTATTTTATCTACATGCACAGAAAAAAGAAAATGCAAGTGGCATGCATGCAGTGGTTGTGACCCTGGAAGATGAGATTACTGAACACTGATGCAGCACATCCAAAGGTGCAAACACTACCAATTAAACACACTTTCTCTGTCTCTCACTCAGACACTCACACACACACACACACACACTGCAATCAGATACATGCATGAGATAAGAATCTGTGCAAACATTAGAGCAGCCTCTGCAGCTCTGCCCTATCCTTCACAATGGCACTGTGACCTTTCAGGAACATTCCACACACACAGAAACAGAAGGGAATGATCAACCGCTGCATGGGATGAAGAGAGATTACACGCTCAGTCCTGCTAATCAAATGAAAGAGCAGAAAAATTGTATTAGGTGTTCAAATAATTGAGTTACACCTATTGAAGGACACTAGCGGCTACAGCTGCTCGGGCTCAATACTGAGTACAGTGTCCCACAAACACAGTGTTTGTAATTTCCACAAACAACTAGAAAATACATTTTTCTGCATCAACTATATAACAATGCAAAAAGAACAATCCCATCAGTCACTAAAAATGCACATCTGAACACACAGCTGTCTGCTTCCAAATAGCCCGTGAGACTGTTTATCAGCATCAGTTGCAGCAGTTTTTTATGGCTGTTTGTTGAGTTGTTATTGATTATCTTTGTCTGCTGCGAAGACAAGCTAACAGCATGAGCAAAAGTCAGAAGGCACAGATTTGTAAAGATAATGTCTGAAGGCACTTGTCGGCTCTCTTTCAAGAAAATATTTTTATGCTAAATTTATGTTACAAAGGATGCCAGTTTTGTCTCTTACCACAATCATACATGTGTGGGGACAACTAGCATTGAGCCTCTTTTTTACAGGCCTTTTGCCTTGTTCTCTGTCATCAGTTCATCACTTTGTAATCCTTACCACCTCTTTTCCTTTCTCCTCCTGTCAGTTTCTGTTCCTCCTTGTCCTCTTCTCTTCTCCATGTCTTCTTCACTCTTGTGTCCCTTTAATCTCTTTCTCACACTCTCTCCTGCTTTCCCTGAGTCACCTTCTCCGGGTTTGTAATGGCTCCTGTCATCCAAGTGGATGTGATGAGGGACGGGAGCAGGGAGGTTTTATTCCCTGAAGCACAGAGTCCATCAGATCCTAATTTTTTTCTACTGTCAGACAGGATATTGTATTGTTTAAGCAAACCTGCAACTTTGGTTTTTCACTTTTGTATTCAGGTTTAGAATTTCATTGACTTTTCAATGGTTAAATCTCAACAATGAAAAGAATAATATTCTTTAGAAAAGCCTAATACACACCATAGCTTAGACAGTTTGCATGCAGTTTGCATTGTAACTGATGCAGTTCATTGTCTCTCTTTTTTTTTGGAGGGGGTCTCAGTGTTTAAGCAGCATCACTCTTGTTACCAGATCTGACTTCAAGAGGTTGTCACTGAAGCTGAAGGTACTTTTCCTGCCTTAAAGGGCTTACAAATGTCACCCTATTTTGTGAAAAAAGGTGTGCTACCATCTTCAGTGCCACTTCTTGTCAAATTGCTACATTGTGCCTTAAGTGATTTCCAAAGAAGAGTCTCCTTTGTCTTTTCCTAGTTTGTCAAATTCAGCAGAAAGCTGGAGGATGAAAGTCTGTCTTTGAACTGTTTCATTGTTCATATGCTGTGAAATCCACATAAAGTTGTATTGTGAAATTTAGGATTTAAAATGTTTAGGTTGAAAAAGGAGCAAAATAATAAACAAAAAGAAATAAAAGAAATCAATCTCCATGAAGGAAAACAGTGGGCAGCTAAGGGGACGAGAATACTTAGTAATAGGTGAATAGAAAGCACAAGCGTGCATGCATAAGAGTCCTGTTCATTTGACTTCCCAAAGTTAAATCAATTTCATTTCATTTGACATCACTTACTGACAGCTGCTAATTGTTTTAGAGCAATAAAAGAGACGTTTGGCCTGTGTGTACAAGACAATGGAATATATATTCATATTTAAACTGTAACCGCTGGTGTTCCCCTACATAATATATGAGTATCAGTAATACCATAAACACATTGTAGAGGGGGCAGCATGCTGGTGGACTGGTTAGCACTGTTGCCTTACAGCAAAAATATCCTCAGAGTAACAGTTGTTAGAATGTTAGTATTTGACCACCAGGCAGAGCTCTTCTAATGATAATGTAATTAAGGTATTTTATTTTATATGCTTTATTTTTATGTGGAGCATGTTAGTTAACATTGGTCTACTGTTAATTTGATACATGGAAAATAACCGGTTAATTTTGTAAGTTTAAGGTAAGGGCAGAGGTCACTTACTGTTTTGGAAAAAAGGTCAGAGAAGTTGCTCATGGTGACGGTCTAGCCATGTAAAAGTCAAGCTAAAGAAGAAATAACAAGTCCTAAGTTCCAATTACAGCGGTTTGTCTACTTGCAGGCCAAAGTGGTATGGTGGTACGTTAAGAGAAGCACAGTAAACATCAGCGAAGAAGAACTCTCGTGTCTCTCACGTATGTATAGCCGGCATACTCAGTTCAAGTCCACCATCTGTCCAGGTCCTTTCTGTGTGGAGTTAGTATGTTCTCCCCGTATTTGTGTAGACATGCAAAAGCATTTAATTGGTGGGGTTAGGTTAATTGGAAATTGGAAATTGCCCATAGCTGTGAATGTTTTTTGATTTAATGCTTCTAATACAGTGGCACCCAATTTTTCTCAGTCATTAGCAAATAAAAAAGGATTTTACTCAAATGAAGGGCATCGTAGCAGCACTGACAATGTCCACTTATTTTTTTTTAATTACTAACTTAACTATTGATGATGTTTTGTTTTCACATCCATCCACCCTGACCTCCTCGCTGTGCAGGTATGTGGCTTCACTCATCCTCTCCCTTTTGTCCTATACAGACACACACACCAGGGTGTAATTAGTACAGCTTCAAGAAAGCTCTTCTTTCAGTTTTAAATAAAATGTTCGGTAGCATTTTCTATTACAGCTCAGTAATAAAGGGGTAATAGTTGAGTAATAAGGGGGCAACAAGAGGGTAATAATGTGGTCATTCCTAAGTTGTTACCGCTCAATTAAATCTGGTATTTCTGTGTAATAAGCAGGAAACAGAGCTGCAAAATACAAAACTGCCAGTTTGTATTTAATAACATATGAATAACCTATTAAAAGTAACTTAAAGATGTGTGGTTATTACCTGGCAATATCTCTGATACTACCTGTGTAATAAGGAGGGAATAGCACTGCAAAATTCAAATCTGCCTGCTAAATGTTCTCTTAAAAGCAAAAACTGATAACGTGACCAGATGTCTTCGGTTTTAAGTTAAAAAATTAATTAACTAAAAATTAAGTTAAGTTAAAAAAAAATAATAATAATAATAATATAAAAATTGATACTAAAGCTGTTTTCCTCTGTCTCTGTATGCACACACAAACACAGACAGACACACCCACACTGGTGAAACAGTTTGTCTGATTGAAGTTGCCACGCTATATTTTCAGAGAGTCTGGATCACTCAGGCTCACTGGAAGGAAACATTTCTCAGAAAAAGCCTTGGCTCAGTAAAGTTTATTGGGAAGATCAAGTTGCCATTTCTTCGTGACACCATAGAGTTGTTACGTTTCTTTTCCATCAAATGGAAGCAACACTTGAAATGATGAAACTGTAGAAGTACAACTGCTTCTTTGGTGAAAAACATTGCAAACAGCTGAAATGCAATGTTCACAATATATTGCAAGACATAAAAGAAAACACAAGTTCATGTGTATGTTGACAAAGTTCAACAATTTATGGCTCTAAGTGAGAAACATCAAGGAGTTTATAAATATTTATTGTTTTAAGTTTTTCCATTTAGTACCAGTATTCAAAACAACAAATCTGAATAGCTAAAATATATGCGACACAAATCTAAAATCGATAAAATGGTGAAGATGTTTATAGATTGTTATTACTCCTCTGAGATTGTCCTTCTGCAGAAAATGAGTCCATAAGTTAACTGATTATGAGCTACAGTTAGCTAGGGGATGCTAGGGGAGGTAGCTAGAGGACGAATTGATGGATGGATTTATTTTAGACAGACTGAAACTACCGTTAAAATCACTTTTTCTACATTTTGACTTTCAAACCAAAGGCATTCTGAGATGCTAAAACATTTTTAGGGTCAGCCTCAAAACTCCCATCAGCTCTTCTTGTTTTTAATTCAGTTTAATTCAGAGTTTGAGGGATCAAGCAGCAAAAGCATAGAGGACAGAGGAAAAAATGTCTTCAAAATGTTGTTGTTTTTTTAACCTCTCGAAAAAGGTAAAAAAGACAAAGCTCAAAACATAATTAGCAGACCCATACAAGGTCAACTACATATAACTCTACTCATAAAGTAACTTCCAAAAACTTAACCAAACAAAATAGACACAAGTTAACTCACAAACTGACCTGAGCACAAAGACACAGGAGGGTAACCTTTATAGTGGTTTGGCCAAACCATTTACACACAGTAGGGGGAAACAAAACAAACGCCAATACTAACTAAACCTAAAATACCCCCATTTTTGACAAGCACTTGGTTGTTCCTGCTCAACAGCTGTTGCGTTTTCAAGTCCCCAGCCCTTGGCCACACATTTTGCCCAGACAAGAAACAGACCCCTCCCCAAACCCAGTAACTCCAAGAAAGAGAAACATAATTAATATAACAGAAAACATTTTTAAAAACCACACAATGCTACTATGTACGCTCTTCTTAATATCACTGTTTGGTTTAAGTAAAGACATTACTGAATAATATTACTGAAATAATTGCAAACCAAACTAATGAAGTGAACGAATGGACTGATTTTACTCATGTGTGGCTGATGCATCACAGGCGAGAAGCCTTTAATTGAAAGAATCAAGAAGGCTTTTCTGGCAATGTTTTACAAGGACAGAGTCGGAACACAGAGTTTTATGCTCATCTAAACCAAAATTTTAAAACTAAAAAAAAAGGAAACATTTGTATCTGAATTGAATGGCTTTTTCACCTCATGAGACATTAAAAATCTTGATTGTGTTAAAAAAAATATACACTTAAGGACATGAAAAGTGGCTCGCTAAAAGCTTCTTCCAGTGATCACAGAGACATGCATTTAGGATGATTGTAAAACTGAGTGACAGGCAAATGATTACAGTGCTCTATCTTTGCATTAGCAAATGGAAATGAATGGCAAAGGATAAAGAGACCTAGGATAAAAGGTGTCTTTAATGATGATGTATGTCAGTGGCATTTGAGGGAAATCCAGCTGTGCAATCCAACACATCCTTGTTTGTGTGAGTTTATTGAGGTCAGTGTAAATATAATGAGAGGGTTATAGTTCACAGAAACCTTTATAAGTGTGGTGTTTCAGATTAATATTTAAGATGTGTAACAGACACATGGGTTAACAGAGTTGTGCTGCACATACTGCACTTATTTTCCTCACAGCCATGTAGTTACTTTGTTTAGTTTCTTGCTTTTAATTTGCCATTGTGATGAATAAATAGGCCTTGTGCATAACCAGGGGACTTTTAACACAGACCAACCCAGTATCATGGCAAAACATATAATAGATACGCTGGTCCACCATGTCCATTTCATGCTTAGCCTGTTCAAAATATGAAATGTGCATGCATGCAGAAGTTGCCTTGCTCCATGCAGGCAATGCGTGAAATGGACACAGTAGACTGGCATATCTATTACACGCTTTGTCGTTGCACAGACAGCAGTGGCGAACAATGGTGTGCCACTGAAGTTGCCCAGGATAAGTCTTTATTCACACCTGAGAAGGCAATAGCACCCATGCGACACCCAAAGACGACTTGGGTTGTGTTCAAACTTATTTACTATAACGGGTTTAAAAGGTAAACTTCAAACACTATATAGTGCCCTATGAAATTGTCACATGACACATCAAAACCCTGACGCATCAAAAATTTGCTCCATAATTCCATTTTAATGTGGTTTTCTTCCCCAGTGAGAGCACCTACTCATTAGATATCCCGGCCTTTAATTGGCTCATCGTCTCTGCCTCACAACCATGACTTAACAACAGTTATTTAAGCATAACACAAACACATTTGTGAGACTTTAGCTGCGCATTGTAAGCTGTAATTGTGTTAGAGATACAATGTTAAGAAGCTTGCTCATGAAATATTTGCATGCAGGTTCTAACAATCACAAAGCTGCTGCTGGTTCAAAAATACAGTTTTTGTTTTAATGAATTTGGGGCATTAGGGACTGGTTGAAAGGGATGACATTAATTCGTATTTAATATGTTGAAGAATATTATATAATAACACAGTCACAGTTGCTTTTGTGGGTCGTTCCATTTCGTCCAAAAGTATGTCATGAATATGTGTTGTATGTTTTATTTACATTTTATACAGAAGATTTACTTTTAAAGAAAAACACACAGTTGGTGTCCATGGCCTGAAATGTGGTGCAAATACTGTGCCACTGTTTTTGGGACAGAGATAATTAGGAACAGTAGCAGTTCAGCATTAATGATGTGTGGCATTAAGTGTTAGTCAAAGTGGTTTGTATGTTTATCATGTTTTGTATTGAATTTGTGTTGTAGATAGTAGACATACGTGGAGTACATTAATGGACCGGCTCCACTAAAAGGAATGACAGGACTCCAGTTTAAGGTTTTAACTAGAGAATCTTCCACAATTCACCAAGTATATCAAATTCTGGCAACTCTGTGAAAACAAGATTAGAAAAGTTCTACAAGTTCTAAGTACTGAAACTTTCTAGACAGAGGCTTTTGCTTCAAAAGCGGTTCCACATTCACTTTTCCTGATTAGTTAGAGCTTGTCATGATTTTCCATTACAAGCCTGTCATTTCTTTGAGTCAGTTTTTATTTAGCCTCAGAATCTGAAAGCTCATCAGTCTGTCTGCTGTCAGGACACTTGACAAACACAGACCAGCCTAGAGTCTGTATCAGTCTGACATTAATCTTCTCTCTTTCATTCATTCATTTTGCAAGGAAATACAAACATGCATTGTATATACATGCACAAACACACATGCAGCCATGCTCTCTAGTTGACAATGGATTAGTTCTTGTCTTTATTACCTGTCTAAAATAGTCAAATGTGACAGTGCCTTGAAGATTCTCTGTGAATTTCTGTACTTTCAGTTTATTAATCCTTTTACTTTTGACATACTAGGTACCTGTGTGGTGTACTGTCCTCCTAATGTTAAATTAGACTGTTATACTGGTCTATTTTGTACATTTTCCTTCAGAGCAGCTGTCAGAGCAGTAGGTCCTCTGAATGGTCTTTAGCATTCAGAGCCCTGCTGCTTTTGTAATTTTAGCCACTTAATCAGGAAACCAATTAACACCTGAGGTGTCAGGTGAACGCAATTAACTAACTGACAGGACAGAAAACAAAAAAGAACTTACCGCAGTGCATGCAATATAGACACAAGAGGTTACTACAAATGTAATAGTCAGAAATGTGTTGTATGTACATGTGCAAAAACAATGCCCATATTTTGCAATCACAATTTAGCATCTTGACCCTTAAAAGCAATTGCAAAAATATTTAGACTACTTAATAAAATACTAGGTCACATCTTTGAGTGGAGAAGGCTGTTGATTGGTTGTTGGTGTCAGACTGGGTCTCAGTATTTAAGAAACTGTTCCTGTCCTCTGGGATTTTCCAGTTAAAACAATTCCACGATTTACAGAGAATGGTTTGAAAGAAATATATATACCCTGAGGCAAAGTTTTATAAAATAATATCTTGTTGAAGTCAGATTGTAGGGAAGCAGCAATAACCCGAAAAACCACTGATTACAACTGAGGCATGCAGAAGAGCATCTCTGGACGGACAATAGCCCTGAAACATTCTTCCTTCCTTCTTTAACTAAATGTTGTTTTTTTCCGTGAAAAGCTTTTAAAGTCAAAACTCTCAACGCTGATTGGATTAAGCACATTTACTCATTACAAATTACAGTATAATAACCCTATCAACCTCCTGCGGGTGTACCGTATGGTTATTTTATGCTGCAATGTGAAGTGGCAGAGGTTAATAATAACCTATTTTAACCCCTTATTTTAAAACCCTTATTTACTATTTATTTGAACACAAATGTTTTTCAGTTTCATAAAACCGATGTTGTTTTCCAAAGCACTTTGTTAATCCCTATTGAAACTAGTTCTTTGGTGTTCATTTACACAGAAATTATGATCTTTGTATCGAGGTCTTCTTGTCTGCCAAAGCTGACTTCCCTGTTTTCTCTTGCCATGGATGTATTGAAAGCCAGGATTAACATACTGCTTTTCAACATAATACTTTATAGTTTATTGTCCTAATGTCAGTGTATCAAAAGCGGAGGGGAAAAGGACCTTCACTTCACCCGTAACAATCAACACATACCTTATTTAAATTTAGCTGATCTTCCCTTCAAGGTTGCTTCCTTGTTCACCTCAGAAACACTTCCAGCGCTGTCCGCTGCATAAAGACAGCAATTCTTAAACTTAATTTTCACTTGTAACGGGAAGACAAAGTCACATCTGGTAAGTGGGTCTGACCAGTGATGTTTCTGTTTACATGGCCAATTAACTTCTGCCTTTTTAATGTGCAGTCAGCCAGGTGGCTCCCGGCACACGTGACAACATTTTTGCCAACTGTTCTTCCTCAGATTTGAATAGAATTCACACCATCAGTTTGTCTTTGGGAGGAGAAATGCAATCTCTGTATCTTGGTAAAGAGAAAGCCCCATCACAATTCATTGTGAAATTTAATTTAAAGCGAATTTTTGATGTTTTCAGAACACTATCTTCATTAAGCAATCTGAAGCTCCGCATTCCAGAGGTTCACTAGGAGAGGGGAAGACCTGAATATTTTAAACACTTAAATTTTATTTTTGTAATTGTTTCAAAGATTTTTGATTGTATCCTTTTGTTATGTCATAAATGAAGCAGAGAGCATGACTCTTCAAGCACATCTCTACCTGCAAAATCCACCCAAGACTAGACCATTTTTGGTCGAAGCAGTGCCTCCAAATCTTAAATTGGAGTGTCCTAGTCTGCTGACAGCCCTGCTGCAATTATTTGTTAGAGACATAAAATATTGTAGATATTAGGTTTTACACCTTTTTTTGACGAGTTGCAGACCTAGTAATAGGTTACTTAGTTACAAACATATATACAAACAAACGGGTTGCAAAACAAGAGCACACACATGTACAGACTTATACCAACTTCTCACTCTTATATACCCCCTAACCTTTGATCTGTTCTGTCACTGTTTCTCCTCAGAAGCAAAAATACAAAAAAGCCCAAAACAAATCCAAAAAACTGAGTGAACTCTGAGCTTTATCTTTGACATACAAAACTGGCTTATCGTATATGAATTGGGAAAAAAGCCTTAGGTGTGATAGGGGCAATAAAAAAGGCCAGTGAAAGACTATAGGTCTATGAGGAGTTTTATTAAGTTGTCAGAACATGAAGAGACAATACTGTGTGCTCCAATTCACCTTGGTGTAACAACACAGAATGATAATGCCTCACAAATATTTTACAACAGTGTTTTCTGTATGTATGTGTGTGTGTGTGTGTGTGTGTGTGTGTGTGTATATATATATATATATATATATAGCTTACAATTCAGTTTGGATGTTCAGGAAAAAAAGGCAAAAACATTCTGATCCTTGTCATGCAACAGTGTTTTCTTTTGTTTATTTATATATTTATTAGGATAGGTTAATTTACTAATCCAGCACTATTCTTAAATTGATATTAATTGATTACACAAAGAGAGAAAGGTCAAAGAGCTGCTTTTCTACCGACTGAACTCCCCACAGCGTGCGTGACTTTACCGTCACTGGTGTCACACAAGTCCCAGGAGACCTAATAAAAGCCCTTCAATTATTATTTTGATGTGCATCTTGTTGTCATGTTCTCTCAGTGCTCAGAGCTGCACAGGCGTGATTCAGCTGGTGCTGAACAATACATAAGCCCACGAGTTCAAATTACAGCCCACATGTGCGTGACAGTCACATTTCATATCTGGCAACGTTTTGGGGCCTTCTCTTAGGGATGGAATCTACATGTTTGTTTACTGTCAGCATCTAATGAATTCAGAGCTCTGTTTTCTCTCCTGTCTTTAATGCGTGATTGTTCTGTAGCAAGAAATTATGATGACGAAGGCTATAGTGCTGTGGTATGATAATTGCTTCAAGATCCTGACTTTTCTTAAGCACAGTTTAGGTATACAATCTGTTGTGCACTATAAAATTGTTACTCCAGCAGTGTGACCGTTATTCTTTGCATTCATTCGGTCCCATATTTTATTTCAAATGTAAGTTTTAGCTGATTCAAATAGGTGTTGACTGTTGTCCGTGGTTAGATACAGGAACTAACCAGTCATTAAGGTGTAACATTAAGAATGGGGACTATATTTTCTAAGCTGTGGCAGCCAACATACATCCTTGAGGAAATTGTCCAAAAACTGGTAACAAGTTGCTGTAAACTGACAATAGAAATCATTTTAAACATGTCATTATGTCAATGTTTTTTTATGATTATTATTTCTTTTATTCAGGCAAGGCACAAAGTCAAACAGAGCTGCAATACTGGGAGATCAGCTAATCTCAATGCCAGCACATATCAGCTGATGGTTTAGCTGTAACTATACTACCCATCCAATGGACAAATCTTATATTTAAACAGTCCCTAACTCTTTTTAGCCTGCCTACAGTTCACATTTGCACGATGTTGTCCTGACTCAGTCAAGCTTAATCTATTGTAAGTTTTTCTTTGTCGCTTGTGTTCTGCTAATGCTTTCCCCACCTTATGCTTTCCATGTAAGCATGTCAAAGGGTGGGGAGGTCCTTGAACAGAGCAAAACAGCCAAATCGAAATTGCTGCACAGTCTTTTACTTTTATGACCTTGAAGGAAATAACAATAGTCCTGATTGTATTGTGTACTGTTGAGGAAACTGATCTAGAAAACAACAAAGCTTTGCAGGGAATTTCTAAAACACTTGAACAAGTGACACTTTAATATACTGGATCATTTCTAAACAAAGATGTTCATAAATCTTCTCCAACTTTAAATATTTACCACCATCAGATTATATTTAAGTAATTATATCTCAGGCCTTTATAAGGTCAACATCTCTTACAGACCTGCAACAATTCAGTACATTCAAGGCCATCGTGGGAAACTTCTCACCAGTGTCGCTCTCATGCTGTTAACTTGTTTAAATATTCATCCCTATGGTCCCCAAATAACTCTCAGACTTTCTTGCGATCAACTACTAAGCAACAACCTCCGGTAGGTTCACACACGCAAAAAGATACCAACCTCTGACTGAACCGCATGTTCTTCATTATATCGAACCACTGACATGGGGAGCCTTGGGCTGTTCAGTAACCCCTAATGGGACTGTCTGAATGTGTGTGAAATTTTGTGTGTGTGTGTGTTTGGGTGAGAATGAGAGAGAGTGAGAGAAACTTCGAGGTTGGCTGAAGCTGAGAGAGTTTGGGTTGAGTTAGGGAGATTAACTTTCTCTGTGGGGCTTACAGAGGATGTGCTGAAATGCAACCCATACCTACAAATTACAGACAGTTTTATTAATATAAACAAAAGGGAGCCGCATGTTAAAGGGTGTGTGGTTGCGAGTGTGTGTGCGCGTGTGTGTGTGTGTACTCATGTAAAGAGCAATTTGAGTTTTCTCACCTTGACTTTGGAAATACTTTGGGAAAGTGATTACATTTTGGCTGGTGCTTGCTCCTATGAACTGTTGAGGCATTAAGATTTCATTTTAAGATTACATTAAAGCCTGATGCTACCTTTAAAGAATGACCATGCTGTGCACTGTGTATTCATTTCCATTAAACTCCATTCTATGGATGAAGCCGGAGAAATTACTGACAGCAAGAGAAACAACACCAAAAACACAAACAAGCTACTCGTTTGCACACCGAACAAATAAGGAGACTCAATTTTCCTCTGTAATAAAAAGGTTTGGAGGGGGGGCATTTCAGGTGATCTCATTGTCAGTTTTACCTGGAAATACAACTCTTTGTCTTTATCTTATAATAAGTCGAAGTTTTAGTTTAAGACTGCAAGTTTCCATCAGCTTAATGAGTGAGGAGCCTCATTAATATGGCAAAGTGAAAGCACATGTGTGGCTCTGCCTTCACACAGGCCTACCTGTTGAGATATATACACAGAAAAGCACTATGTGTGTCTTTTATGTGTGTATGTATCGGTGCATTTACACTATGTGTATGTTATGTGATACAGGCTGGTGGCTAAAGACACTGCGTAACCCGAGAGCTGCTGTTTTATTTATTTAGTCTGGCTCTGCCACCTTTTTTTAACCGGAGAATCTCCTGTGGGATTTGAGGGTCGTTGCTTTCAGTCGGCAAGGCAGCGTGAGGTCAAACTGAAGTGTTTTTACACTGTCAGCTTGTAGTTTAATTACCTTTCTCCTGTACCAAAAATCCTCATAAGGTTGGAGCCTGCCTCCCACTCATGATTAAAGATGTGTCATTTCCAACGTGCTGCCTCCCATTGATAACAATCAGCATCAGAGCTGCAAGCAGAAGCGATGAGATTAGTATTAATTGTTAGCCTACTTTGTTCCGATCATGCGGACTGATCTTGTGTGTGTGAGATCAAGGTAAGGATAACATTTCATTGCACTAACATGCTCCACTTGAACCCCCATAACCTCAGATAAATGACTTACGATTACAGAGAAACAGGGACCCAAAAGTGCTGAATATTTATAGCGTTTTTGTAATATGCAAGGAATATTTTATTTCAATATTACAAGATAAATGGAGAAAATGTTCACAGATGATTAAAAATCCATTCCACAGTACAATAGCTGGTGTGATGTATCATTTTATGCAAAAGCCAGAGTAGCTGAAACCTTTGATTTTTAAAGTGGAAAAAACACTTCTGAGGGTAATTGTCACACTTTCCCCAAAATATCCCGCAAGTCTTTCTGAAAAGCTTGAAGTGAGAAGCTGATCATTTAGTTGCAGAATCATGATTTTCTTTATATCTACAGCAGTCATCCAGTTGCTAACAGACCACTGACCTCTCGAAAGGCAGAGAGATGCATCCTTATCTAACATGTTGTAATCTGTCTCTCATTGAAAAGGCAGATTGTGAAAGGTAATCTGACTTCATCAAGCTGTAGCAAAATAACAGCAGTTGTTGCTGCCATCTGTTTATCTCGCATTTTGACAGATCTACAGTTAAATACATCATTACATTTAAGGCGATAAAAAAAGTAGAATTAAAGGTTGAAAAAAAAGAGAAAAATAATGTGTCTATGATAACTGTTAGCAAACAGGGTTTTTTAATGTATTTTTTAATGAACTTTTTATTTTTATGTGTACAAACATGTATAGTACGAACATACAATGCACTAAGGTTGTTTATAGAAATTAATTTTGGGATAAAGAGAAAGCTTATTTAACCTGAACGCTGATACAGATATAGCACAAATACTGACTTAATACCAGTGTTGGGCAAGTTACTTGAAAAAAGTAATTAGTAACTAATTACTGATTACTTCTCCAAAAAAGTAATTCTGTTACTTTACTGATTATTTATTTTCAAAAGTAATTCGTTACTTGGTAACTTAGTTACTTTTTAAAAACATAATACACAATCTGAATACGTAATAAAGCAGTAGACCTTTCAGCCCAATTCTATTATCAATTCTATAATCCATGTTATCCGATCACAACACATCTGTTGCTGCCACGGACATCGCAACGTCATTGTCATGAGACACTCTCACAAACAAAATCATGACGGTTTAGTAACGTAGTAACGCAGTGTTCCTACTGGAAAGTAACAGTAATCTAATTACTTTTTTGCAATAGTAATCCCTTACATTGCTCATTACGTGAAAAAAATAATCAGATTACAGTAATGCCCATCTCCGGTTAATACTGGGCGACAAGGTGGTGTGGTCTTCACAAGGTGGCTTGAGTCCTACCTTGCACAGTCAGATAACATGCATGTCAGGTAAACTGGTAATTGTGAATTAGTCATAGGTATCACTGCGATTGTGAATTTATGTCTGTCTCTCTGTGTCAGCCCTGTGACAGACTGGCAGCCTATCCAGGGCATACGCCACTTCTTGCTCCAGGACAGCAGGGATCGGCTCCAGGCTTCCCACCTTCTGGAATTGGATAACCAGAAAAAATGGATGGATGATATGGATAATATCCAGTATTTGGTCATAACGTGATCCGCTGTTTGTTTTTTTAATGCAATCTATAATCGCATTATTTCCAGTTTGCTTCATTTCATTTCGAAACCTACAATATTAGCATTTGATTTAATCAGACAATGTTTTCTAGCTACTGTTGCACATTCATGAGTCCATGCCAACAGTTTAGCCACCATCTCCCCAGCTCTCACTCTAACTGGGTGGTTCAGTCATGTTGTGTAATACAGTACTTTAAAGAATCTTAATTCACCACACAGTCCCTCTCAGTGACATGGGACAGCGGCATCGGCAATGACAGAGGGGGCCCTGAAGCAGCGATGTGCGGCTTAAAGTAGCTGTCACGCTGATTTGCCGGTCAGGAATCAAGCTTCTGTGCTGCGTCACCGCTGCTGTTATTAGAGAGCAGATTCTGTGGCTGCCTCACAGCGGGGGTATAAGCTCCTTGAGTGCAACGAGGCACAGAAAGTTTTAGCCGAACTGATCAGTCTAACTGTACTGCTGCAGAGAGCCAAAGGGCAGTGACTGTGTCAAAGTAGTGAAACTGAGAAAAATGACTTCACAGTCTGTTTGCTGTCATCAAGACGAACTGTTAGCTAGGTAGACTGTACACCATTTAATAATTTACCTTTTTTTCTCTGTTTTTGAAAATAAGGCTGGGATTTTTCTTTATTAGCCAAACTCTAAGCTCATTAATGTGTTCCCTCGGAAGATGTTAATATTTAATGACGTGTTGGAGCTATACAGTCGAGTCCATAAATATTTGGACAATGAGTCATTTTTGTGTAATGTTGCCTTAATATACTATAGTGCTCAAATATAACATAATGTTAAATATAAAGATTATTTTTAATAGTTAATAAAATTAAAAACCTTTCCAGTCAATAACTGCCTGAAGTCTGGAGCCCATGGACATGGCACAAATGCTGTGTTCAGTGCCTTTACTACACCCACCTTCAGTTGCTGCTTGTTTTTGTCTTTTGTCTTTGATCACTATCAAGCATACTCTGTAGGGCTTAGATTAGGTGAGTTGGCTATAAGTATATCCCATTTCCTTGCTTGAAAAACTCTTGGGTTGCATTTTTTTACAGTATGCTTGGGATCATTATCCACTGACACTGTGAAGCACTGTCCATTTTGCAACATTTGACTGAATCTGAGCAGAGAGTATAGCCCTCTGCACTTCAAGATTCCTGCCACTTCTATCTACAGTTGCATCTTCAGGTTTCAGATCATGACCTTTCGTTCTTCATATTTTCATCTTTTCAGCATCATCAGCCCAATGATGCACCCACCAATCATGCCCCATAGATGTCCATGTGGGCCAACTGTAGACCTATGCACCCATCATGGGCCCACCATGGGTTTTTAATAGAAAACCCTCTTGGAGCCATATTTATGAACCTCATATTGAGCGTTCCAGTCAAAAGTTGCAAAATATAAGTTCAATACTTGCACTGAGCTCAAATTCTTTTATTTGCTTAATTTGGCTTGAAATAACAAGGGGCCAGGCTTCACCTGGTCATGAAACAGCCTGTTTGACAATTGTCCCATTTTGAGCCTTGGGGGGGGGGGATACTTTTGTTACAAGCTATGAATAAAAACTGAAAGTCTGCAATTCAATCAAACCTTGATTGTTTGATCCAATCCACTGTGGTGGTATACAGACAAAAATAATAACCCTTATGAGCCTAGCTGTAAATTGTACCACCCTCAGAGGAGACAGGACTCGCCACCTTGGTTGACTTTATTGCTTAACCTTAGCATGACACATGGGAACTACGGAGGTTTCTTCAAAAATCTATGATGTTTGTTTTGTTCATACATAAATGAAAGGATGTGCACCCAAGTCACAGTTATTTTTCCTGAAATGCAGGAACTAAACATTGTTGAGTGACTGATATTTCTGTTTTATTCTCACTTTTGTGAGAAACCCAGAGCCCAAGTGGCTGCAGATAGACACAACCTGACCAAAATAAGTACTGCGCATAGATCAACCTTAACGTGACTCTTATTTGTTGAGTTAAAACAATTTCATAATTGTAATTCTAAAAGCAATCCATGCTTCACGTTAAGAAAACAAAAGGGAGAGCAGCAGTGCCCTTGTTTATATTTACGGAGCATTACTCAGTTTGTGTAGTGTGCAAATATTTCAAATGAGTGGACTTTTGGGCACTTATTCCAGATTTTTAGGCATTTTGAATAAATGCCTAAATGTGGATTCCACACACTTGTTTTGTGACGTCTTCTGCTTTTTTCACTGACTTTAACAATCTACATTTCTATGACGAACCTCAAAATCTTTTAATGTGGAGATGCTCTACAAGCTAAAAAATTAAAGGAACAGGGGCTTTTAAACCTCATTTATGAGTCTGATGCAGTCACCTCAGATCATCTCAAAATTAAAATGTTACAAAGTTTGAGTCGGATAGTTTCAAACATTACATTTAAAGGTTGGCAACAGCTGTTGCTGGGAGCCAGGATAAATCAGAGGCAACAAACTGAATAAATTGAGCATAAATTGCTTTGTGTTTTGAGGAGTCAGTTGAGGTTTCAGCATTTTAGATGCAAACTTGGAATTTTATTTTATTTATTCATTTTTTTAAGCACAGACAGCCAAAAGGAAGAAGAAAGTGAAAATGTCACCATTAAATCATGTAAAGTATAGTCTAGTTCAAGTGATCTTAAAGAAGCCAATGATGATTTCCTAATCCTAGGAAAATAAAAGCATACATAGAATTATAGTTTTTATAATCTAGTTTTTAACTGCTTTTTTTCTCTCTTTTGGAATAAGCACCAAGTAGAGAACACCCTTTTTTGTATTAAACAACAAACTAGCTCTACACTCTAGCTCTTTGTTGTTGCCTTAAACTTTGATGGACACTAACTGCCTAATTTCATTTCATTTGTTAATACTGTTGAAGGCAAAATGCAATTCTGGTTGTGTGGTGGTGATTTCAAATTAGCATTTTACGTACCCAGCAACCCATTTGCTGGTTAAACAGTCATATAAGGCTAACTTTATTATCGCTGCTTCAGCTCAAACTCCACCCATCATCCACCTGCAGGCTCTGAGAGAAGTTTCCTTTGAGTGAAGGAAAAATTTATTATCATCACTCCCCAATCTCAGTGCCCTGCAGAAGGGACAGAGCAACAGCCAGGACACATTCGTCATACTTGTACCTACATCTTAATATTCCTACTGCATGTAAGTTGGCTGATTAAAATAATTTATCTGTAAAAATCCAGCCCTGAAGTACAACTGTATAAATCTGATGAAAAAAAAAACTGTTTCAATCAAGAAGCACCTGTTTAAAATTCTTGCCTGTGGTGCGCACGGCACCAAACTGCTCAGAGGCTTCAGGGGAGGATAGTCATTGCTTTAGTGCAGTGAGGGGTAACACTATTAACTAGATACTATGGGAGTTTCTTAGCAGCACTCCACACTCCTGCAGTGTGTTACATACATAAAGATGTATTCCTAATGATTGAGTATTTTTAGACTTTCCGCCTAGAAGATTAGCATGTTATGTGCAGCCAAACACTGTCAGACAAAAGTTCAGGAAAGGAAAAGAAGCATCACCACCTACACCTAACTCGAGTGTTCACTGCACAGCCAGGCACCTGGAACAATATGCTACTTCTACCTTCAGGGTTTAATCTTACTTCATTGTGCTATGTGCACATCAACATTTTGTTTCTTTAGTACCACAAATATTATCCAACATGACCTAATGGATGGATTGTAATTTGCCCTTCACAATAAGGCATCAACTTACCTCACATGCCTGTGAACACTTTCTCACCACAAGCATAAAACTTATTTTCTTCTGATAAATGTTATATAATGATATCGAGGCAAAACTTTGATAGGTACTATGATATTACTCAGACATAAATCGCTTTCCTTTTCCTTTCAGGTGCTCATTTTGAACTTCAGTGGGTCATCCCTGCCCTTAAGTACAGACCTAAATGTTGCCATGTCCATCCATCCATCTTCTTCCGCTTTATCCGGGGCCGGGTCGCGGGGGCAGCAGCCTAAGCAGAGAAGCCCAGACTTCCCTCTTGCCAGCCACCTCCTCTAGCTTATCAGGGGGGAAACACCAAGGCGTTCCCAGGCCAGCCGAGAGATATAATCTGTCCAGCGTTGCCATGTGATTGGCTGAATAGATATGTGTCATATTTGTCCCTTTAAATGGAATTCTGGTTCGGTTTCCCCCTTGGTGTGATGCCCTAAGGCTCTGAATCACTTTGTTTCCACATTTTCTTCACTTGGGAATGCACTCCCAAATTTTGTTGTTTAACTACAAGGGATTGTGTCCATGTTTGCTGTTACATGCTTTCACCCTGATATCCTGCCTGCTTTTTATTTTCTATCTCAGGTACATTATAAGTACATAAACAGTGCTTCTCACAACCCAAGCACTTACAGGAGCAAAACTAATTATATCATGAGCCTAAAACAGATGTATTGTTTACACTGAGTACGCTTATAGGAGCTTGTTTCAGTTCCTCTGCAGAGCGAGTCTTGTTTCCTGCTTCACTGGTTGCTTTTTTCAAATTCAATTTTAAAGTTGCTAAACTTAAGACATATTTGTATAACCTTATGTGTTATTTTTCCCATGACCCTGGATTGGATAAGTAAAAGGAAATGTATAGATAAAAACTAGTTACTAAAATAGCTTCAGTTATATTTAAAAATTTGGAAATACCTTTTGCGTTTCAACCCTCTCAAATTCCAGCTTTTTACGTGCAGAGAACAGCTATAGTTCTGTGTGCATCGTCCTCTTATTTGACATTTCACATTTAGGCTATAACTCAATTATCAAGCTCCTCTCATGTGTGCAAACTGCACAACATTAATAAGCCCATCTTAAGTGCTGTTTAATGAACTATACATAAAGTAAAGGCCATCTTTTTTCTCAATGCCACTGTATGCTAATTGTCCTCATGTCTCTGACACCGGATCAGACTGGCTTAGTTCAAGGTCGTGGTTTGCTGAATTACACCACCACTACAGTAATCTCTGGCTTTAAGCCCACAAGATTTATTAAAATATTCCACTGAATATAACCACTTTGCATTCATGCTGGCGATCTGTGTTGAAATGTCAAAATATTCTATTCTGGCCTTTGGCTTTGTTCTTTCCCCGGAGTCTCTCGGTTCGTTTAAATCATTACAAAAACCTTAGGCTACCTTTGCACACTGGCCTTGCACTCACATGTTGCTTTGCATTTTCCCACCCACACGTCTTATTTTTGGCATTTACTTCTGTGCCATTGTTGTATTACTGATTGTTTGCCTTCTGGTTTGCTTGTATCTTTCTCCCTTTTGCTTTGCTTTTTAAAATGAGCATTGCGTATGATTTTTACTGCCCTCGTGATGCAGAATGATCACATATCTGGACTGGCTTGATGGATTTTTAATTAACATGACAATCACTGGCCCAGGCTGCTGAGATTTCTGGCTTTAACTTTCTCCGTTGAAACAAAAAATCCCATCAGTTACCAGTGGCAGCAGATGAAAGACTTTATATGTGGGGCTATGTGTTTTCCAACTAGGACATTGCAGCAAAACTTTATGGCAGCAATATAACAGGAAGAAGTGGTGTAGCGAAGGTGTGGAAGCACAGGCCTGTCAGTGCTGTTAATTACATTGTTCTAGCAGTCTGAGATGTTTTTACGGGTAGAGCAGCAGGTTGTGTGCAAGAATCACTCGGCAGTAGAACACAATGTCCTTCACAACAATTGAATTCAATCACACGGTCAACCACGCTGCTGGTGGACCTGCTTTGTGCGAAGAATTGCTAAAAATTAAGAATTGTGCTAAAAATTCAAAATTTCTAAGCTAACAGTTTCTTTGCTCATCGATAATGGCATGTCTCATTATTACTATCAGTAACGCGCATGCACCTAGAATTTCTCCAAAAAGTAATCCACATCACAAACACTGAAGCTGACTTTAAGTGCATATTATGTGGGACATGGAGGTAATTAGCATACAGCAGCACAGAGGAAAAAAAGATGGCCTTTTCTATATGTATAGTTCATTAAACAGCACTCAAGATGTTCTTTATAATGTTGTGCAGTTTCCTCACATGAGAGGAGCTTGGTAATTAAGTTATAGCCTAAATCTGAATAAGCGGAAAAAGAGAATAACACAAACAGGCCTATAGCTGTTCCCTGCACTTAAAAAGCTGGAATTTGGGATGGGTGGCACATAAAAGGCTGAAACTATTTTACTAATTAGTTTGCATCAATCCATTTTCTTCCATGCAGTTCATAGTGTTTTATTTGTATTTTTGGAAAAAAAAAACAAAAACAACCACTCCCAGCACCCAGCATTTGCAACTAATGGTAAACACTTAGATGATAAGTTTAGTAATTTCATTTTTCAGTTTTACAGCCAGCAAGGAGAGCAGAAAAGTGAAAGCGATGAGGAAGAGAAACAGGCTGCCTTTCTGTAAAAGTGACCACACGCCACTGTAACTTTAATTTCCTTTGGGGAAGAGGATGAAAGCCAAATCTTTTGAGTTGGATGTGTGATGAGTGCAGATCGTGTTGGTGTAGCCAGAAAAGTTCTGCCAGTGGGCGTGGGTGATGCGCCACAGTTGGGTCATCTACGGCAAATGCTACATTTGAGACTGACAGTCTGACACTGCGGGCTCTCAGTGATGCTCTTCAACACTGAAGGTTAGGTCGGTTTAACACAATGTCAGTGATGAAGAAAAGTTTTATAACAATAATAATAATAATAATAAATTTATTGTTTGAAAGCTTTATTTATTTATAAAGCTTTCAAACAAAGTGCTGAATAGCTTTATGAAGATTTAAAAAAGGATAAATAAATAAACAATACAGGAAAAAGCAATTCAGTTTAAAAACGGATAAAACAAAAGGGAACAACAATAAGAACCACTAAAATCTTTAAGCATAGAATTAAGACACACAGGATAGGGTGAAAAAATGGGATTTTAACTTAGCTTTGAAAACCTCCACAGAGTATGCCTGCCTAATATTATGAGGGAGTTTGTTCCACAAAGACGGGGGCATGAAATGAAAAAGCGCGCTCCCCAGTAGTCTCTTTTCTGGTTTTAGGAACTTTTAGAAGGTCAGAATCCTGAGATTGGAGAGCACTGGATGGAACATAAAGGTGCAAAAGGTCAGAGAGATATGAAGGTACCAAACCATTTAAAGCAACAAGAATCTGCTCGAACCTGACAAGGCAACCAGTGAAGGGATTTCAATGTGCTCAAATTTCCCAGTTTTGGTTAAAATGCGACCAGCTGCATTTTGTACCATCTGTAAACCTCTAAAACTTTTCTTCGGTAACCCAGAAAGAAGAGCGTTACAGTAATCAATGCGTGAAGACACAAATGCATGGACAAGAACCCCTGCAGTGTAAAGTGATGAAACTCATCTGATTTTATCTATGTTCCTTAGGTGATAAAAGGCCGTCCTCGTTGTGTCTTTTACATGAGACGCGAAGGAAAGCACCGTGTCAAACCGCACGTTCTTTACCTTGTCCCTGCAACTTATGACAAAAATTTCAAGGTGAAATTTTGAGATGAGTACTGAAAGTTTTGTGGTCCAATGACCATCAAATCTGTCTTATCAGCATTAAGAAGCAGGAAATTATCAGATAACCAGCCCCTAACTGCAGATAGACAAGCTTCTAATTTAGACAAGTTTTGTTTGTTTTTTTAATTATTTCCTTCAAGTAATTTTATTTGCAGGAGTTGTTTTGCTAGTGAGGCTTACAGAAAGAAACACAATGAGAAAAATAAATATGCATCATACATATGTGCAATGATAGGTGTAAAAATTAAGTCTAAATTAATCTATCATCACATTTACCATTAATAATATACTACTTAGAAGTAAAAATTTAAGAAAGTTTTGACCTGGCCGACACAATTTGCCTATTCAAACGTTATTTTCCATGTCATTTTTCATAAGACTGTCAATGGTTACTTTTAATCCTCTTTCTATTGCTGTATCTTTGTACTTTTACAATTTGATTATATACTAAAACTCTAAGATTTATAACAATTTCTCAAATTATTTTAGCTTTTTAATCTCTCTACAGCAAGTTATAAAGTTAAATAAGGAAATTGAGCCCAGAAGATTACATCTTAAATACACAGACAGTGAGGTAGAGTCCTCCCGTGACTATGACTGTATCCTTTCCACATTGGAGACGTAGCATTGATTACCAAAGGGTCTAAGCTATTATAGTCATTTGAGACATTAAGTTATATAGCTTTAATGGAGTCTTGATTTCAGTTTGCAAAACAAGACCAACTGTTCTGAAAATTACAAAGATTATTAAACAAGAAAAATACCTGTTGTTTTATAGTAAGGAAACAATTCTTTGTGCCAGTTATTGGTGTCTCCACTACTGTGTGATTGTTCTCTTTAGCTCTCTGTCTGTACTCTCAGACCTCTGACATCATCTCTGTGCATCTCTTCCAGCTCATGAAATTCAATGTATGCCCCCCACACCCATTACCCACCCTGACACACTTAGCATGTGTCTGTATTTGTCTCCTGCGCGTTCCTCCTTTCTTTCTCTGTCACGAGTCTCTCCAATTGTATATCCTCATCATGCCAGATGGATCATCAAAACATGTTATATAAATATATAAAAGCTTGATGCTTCTGAACAAGGAAGGCCACATATTGTTTTCTTCCCACAAAGAGAGAGCCCTCAGTCTGGCTGAACCAGCAGGTTAGCGGCATAAACAGCATTGCAGTGTGAGGACATTATTTGTGAGAATGCAGCCTCTGTGTGGGTGGGAAAGGCTTCCACATCCATACAACATAAACACACAAGACCTTTAATGTATTTCAGTACTTTAGAGTTCCAGTAAATCAGTGGCAATTGTTACAAATGGATCAGTCTTTTTTATAATAGAGACAGCGAAATTTATACAGTAATGTCACTACGAAAGTATTCATCAAGCAAATGGTCCAGATATGACCTTGAGTCGTAGCGGTTAATGTTTTTTGTTACCAAAGGCAACCACTTATTCTAGAGCAAAAACATCATAATTCAATAACATGACAGATACATAATTTTACTCTTTTTTTTTTTGTCCAAATGGAGCAACACCAGGATTCTGTGGTAGACTGCCAGTAAAACAATATGAAAATATGAAACTTTGAACCAAGTTGTGGCATTACAACAGCTTATGCTCCTTCAGCAAATTCTCTAAATCTCTAACATGTAAAAACATCATGACAGACTAAGTTGCCCAGAGTTCATTAAAAGATGAAGTCAACTTTAAATTATTAATTTCAAAACTTGACATGTTATGAAAGTGGTGATGCCGCTGTTGAGAGAGCTCATTCTTCTTCATGGGTCTTCAGTTATTGTCATTTTGTTAGTTACTGCTGTCTGAGAGCGACTCAGACAGTTTTCATTGGCATAACATTGTGTAACATTGTTGGGGTTTTCTCTGTATTACAATATAAATTGCCTTGAGACAACTGTTGTTGTGATTGGAACCTGAGTTGAATTGAATTGAATTGAATTGAACTGAATTGAATTGAATTGAACTGAAATGGCACACTAGGTCATGGTAATACCAAGAAGGGTCCCACTCATAACTCATCATACATGGACCACTAAAATAACAAGTAAATACACTACTCTTTTATTAAACCAGCTATGTTTAAGTGTTAAACCTAAGTAAACAATATAAAATCATAAGCCAATTACAAAAGACAGAGATTGAAAACACTTTTAGCGCTTCATTACGTGGAATTTCTGTCTCCTTAAAACTAAAGGATCACTCACTCACCTGCCTGTTCTAGAGCTTTCCTCCATGGTCTTTCATCAGCAGATGAGGGTTATGCACTTGTCATGGCAATGAAGAAATCTAAAATAATGTTAAGCTAAATCAAGCTCAAGCATGCATTCATACATAGCATACCTTGTCACTGGCTCATGAGTGTTTTACTGCTGATTAAATGAACAGCACCATGAAATCTTGGCTCCCACAGAAGCAGCATGATGGCAATGTTGTAAGAGGCTTAGCCTGTATAAATCGTAGTCTTTGCAGTTGTACCACTGATATACAAAGGCGGATACAATGTGCTCATAATGCAGGCTACACACTTGACATGTAGAGAACAATGGCAGCCATTTATTTCAGGCAGTCAAGAAGGTCCAAGTGGAAAAGTGGATCCTCAGCATCTTTGATAGCAGTAGGACACTTTGCCAATTTTTAACAGCCAATCACGTTCCAGTGCCTCTTGGTTATTCCTTTGCTTGAGTGTGTGTGCGCGTGCGCGTGCGTGGGTGGGTGTGTGTTTTTAATGACCTGAGTGAATATTCTCTTTCTGTCTATGTATGAGTGGCCTGCGGGTGCCTTAAACTGTTGACACGAGTAGTTTTACAACCTTCTGTTGAATATTAAAATTAATATTGAATTATCTTACACCAATATACATGGCAAGTACCTTTAGTAGGTGAATTAATCCAAGGTGTCCTGACTTTTATACTTATACATGTCATAGATGGAGACAATCAGTGTCACTTTCTTTTGTATTCAAGAAAGCATATTGCCCAGTAGTAACATATTTTTATGAAACATGCATATCATACACCATTCCACAGCCATAAGAAAGACATACTTTTGTGAAACAAATCTGTGATTCATTCTGAGCATGGCTGACACTGCATCAGATTTACAATAATATATAATATATTTCCAAATGCTTTACAAATGTGGTAGCCTGGCAGATCTAGTTTTCCCCTCACCAGATATATATGTATGAAGGATTTTTGTTATCATTATTATTATTAATACTTTATTTTATTTTGTTTTGTGTTTTTTTTAGAAATTCTTTCCAACTGTTCATTTAGCTATTGTAACTATTATTACTCTTGGACATATTACAGAATTAAAACAATTATGGCCAAAATAATAATCAATTACTTTGAACTATGCTGAGATCAAAACCTGTGCTAGAAAAATGTAAATATAACATAGAGGAAAACTTCAAAATTAAATCAACCCGACAATGCTTTTATATTGTTCTACATTCCTGATAATTAAAACATATTTCAAGGTCATTTAATTCAAGCAAAATATAACATTTTTCATTACATTCCTTGAACCTGCAGGATGGATGCGAATAAAACTGATAGGAGTCCACATCTGTGAGATACCTTTAAAATTCCCACAAAATGTTTTGCATAGAGCCCAGGTAATAAGTTGTGTTGCTTTGCAGTGCTGACACAAATGCACAGCCCTCTTTGTATATGATTTGTTCTTGGGCAACATCACTTAGGCTACATCTAAAGAATTTCCAAACAATGGATGCTAAGCATTTTTGAGAGATTGGTTCTTCCCCTTCTGGTATGTTAGACATTTGAATTGTGTTGTATTTGTGTATTTCAACATAGTGTTACTCATCCTGACCAGTCTGAAAAACTTCAAGCTGCAGGAAACAGCTGTGATGGGTTTGTATAGATATGTGGTCAGGCATTGATTTTATAGAGTGCTTAATTTGCTTTTGCTCTGTGTTGTATAAGTGGACAACATTTTCAATCTCACTCTATCTTGCCTATTAAACTTTATTGCAAAAACAACAAAAAAATGAAGAAGTTCAAAAAGGTTTGAGTCAGACAGATTTTATGACTTATCTCCATAATTAGGTTGAATCACCTGCTCGTATAGTCTATGTTTCTTTTGCATGGTGAAAGTAAGAAGTACTTTCACTAGCAGAGTGTCTGCAGAAGAAAAACTTTCAAACCTTCAAAGCGTCGAGAGGTCTCCTTGATTAAATGCGGTGTAATCCTTTCAAAAAGCAAACAAACAATAACACAATCA
>NW_005187491.1:1435418-1436910 GCF_000239375.1 Pundamilia nyererei
GAGAGAGAGAGAGCATGTAATCATAAATGTGTAAAAGCATGCAAATACACAATTACTTTATGTGTCAAGTCAAGATATTAATTCACAGATAACCCATTGGTGTTGCCACAGTAAACACTGTAGTGCAATAAAAACACATTTCTGATTCTGCCTTTTTCTTGATACGAATATTTCATTTTTAAATGTTATTGTTATCATCAAAATTGATATATGTCAACACATTAATCACTGCACAGCATGATAATATGTCAAGTAAAACAAAAAAAGCAACTACCCAAGGTGAGGTAGTGAAGATGTGAACAGGAATTTAAACAAAGAGTTTTTTAATATGTGAGACTGCTGCCATATCATTCATCTGCTTGTGTGAAAACACAAGTATGGCATTTGGAGTTTCTCATGCTGGCCGCTGCTGATTGCAGCTGAAATACTTGCAATCAGTGTAACACAGGAATATTGTGGTGAATCACACTGCTCGCCAGAAATATAAGGTAAAGGAAGAAAGGTAGAACTTTGTCAGAATTCACACTTACCATCATCGGGGCTTTGATATATCCTGTTTGACTTTTTCATCTTCATGAAAATTCAAAAAAAAAAAAGACGTGACATTAAAAAAAACGTTTTCAGAAAATTATAGCGCTACTATGACAACCAAGGATTTCAGAATTTGGCATTACCTCCTCCTCTTTGACATTTGCATGACTTACCCTTTTCAAAAGTAGGTTATGCAGCAGTTTGCAGTGATCTTGATGTGCCCCTGCTGCAGAGCTAGTCCGAAATAATATGGATTCATAACATCCTCTTGTTTAACACAAAAAAACAAAGATGAAACTCTTGTAAAGCATGCACACATGGATGACTTTCTGCACTGCTGAATTAAATATGAGTCCTTTTCTCTCCTGGAGGAGTCTCGGTCTCATCTATTCTGCTCACATTCACTTTCAGGCCAGCGATGTTTGAGGAGGGCTTGTTGGGGTGTAAAGGTTTGTATAAGATTTTCTGTTATCATTTCCACATCTGGAAGCTAAAACCTGTCACTTTTTGACATGAGGTTAAACTCTCAACACTCCTGACTGAGATTTTGCTGAAAGCCAGCACAACTTAATATGCGGGCGGAAGTCAGCTAATGTTGATCACTCGTTATGTAACTCCTCAGGAACTGTTCGGCAAAAGTGATTTACCGTTTTCAGCACTTAATGTCGGAAATTAATCAAACAAGCTGAGTCATAAGAAACTATTTGCAGCACCAAAGGGTGTTTTTCCCTCTAGTGGAAATTTTCACTTTTTTCTTTCTCAGCAGTCTTTCCACTTATTGTGATTACTTATTAGAATCTTAATATAAAGAAGTTTAACTTGTTTCAGTGCTTGAATTCAAAGCTGACGGGGTTACTGAGTTTACAGTCAAAATGAACTTGAGATGTAAGGACAGGAGTTTGAACTAATCCTGAATCCTTTTCAGCCACGCATCTGCTTCATGATATCCTGAAATTTTTTT
>NW_005187491.1:1438275-1473441 GCF_000239375.1 Pundamilia nyererei
ACAGCATGTAAAAATATAATATAAGCTCTGGCGGACTTGGTTCTATGATAGGTCTTAAAGGGTTTTAAAGAGACAATTATTCGTTGACTGTGAGTTCTACTCACTGCTTCTGCTTAATAAGAAAAATTCTAAAACACTGTGCTTACTGAATATTGAATTGTGTTAATTAAATTAACCGAGCATTAACAAAGAACATAACTGGTCTGTTTCATATCAACCATTAACAACCAAGACAAAGTTGACAAAACCATTAAACCAAAGAGGATGGATCCTAAATGAGCTGCTTTTTTTTGAGTAGGTTCCTTGTGTTATTGACCAGTCATGACTTTGTGCTGGCAACCACATTAACCCATACATACATTCAGTGATAGAGTGATCATTTTCTAACAATTGAACATACCTATGCACTCATTGGAGGAGCCAAGATCAAATCACCGGTATGCCCTATGTCATGGTCTGGCTGAGTCACAGTAAATTTCCACAGTGCCTACTCTCCTCCTTCGGGGGGAGCCTGTGCTGCTCCTCGCCAGAGTGCCACCTGAGACTGATTAAACCAGCTGCATATAAGACCAGCGTCCACAACCTGCCTTCGCCACATTGTCTGCTAACCCACTTGTTTCATGACTCACATTACAACCTTGCAATAGTCTCGCTCTCCAGGACGTTGGACTCCGTTATACTCCAAGCAGCTGGTAAAACGCTCAGTTTTCGGCATCCTCACCTGTCTGCCTCCCTGCCTTCAGTGTTTTTGGACCATGGATCACTAATCCACTGGACTCACCGAAGCCTCGTTATCCTGCTTTCCCCCTCTCGCATGACTCCGCCTGCAACCAAGTAAGACTGTTCAGGCTAACAGTTTGGATTAATTCAGTCATTTCCCCAAGGACCACCCTGACTCTGTTTTCCCTCTGTTTCAGTGCCTCCCCACCACCCACTCGCGTACCACTGTTTTTCTCGCTGAGTCCTGTCAACCACCATTCATGCTCTGGGACAATCTAGTTTAAAGCCCCTTAGTGCTTCATGTCACCTTCTTAGTTCTTAGATCATAGCATGTGACAGTTTGCTCATAGCTTCTATTCATAGTCTCAACTTCATTCATATCTCCGAGTCACAGTTTGTTCTTAGTTTGCGTTCATTGTATTTCACAGTTCATGTTCTTATCCTCTTGTACCTTCACGTCATTGTAAATAAAACCCTTGTTCACATCAAAGTTCTGATTCTCAGCTTGAATCTGTTTTTGGGTTCACTCTACGTTCTGGCTTCCAGCCGTGACTCTCTACCACCCGAGCCTTAACTATATATTACCATATATTTCATTTTAAAAAATAAGGTTTTTTATGTTTACCAGCTGGACTTGTTTTAAGCTGCTTTTGAACATCAAGCTCTTTATTATAGCAAATTAAATTTGTTGTGAATTTATGCATGTGACCTTTCCACTATTATAGTGTTTTTAATGCCTACTTTTGATGTTCTGAAGAATATTTTCTCCAACAGGATCCTGTGTATGGCAATAAATGCAAATAAACTGCAGTTGTAATTAAGGAACATGCCACCCTGTGATCAGTGTGGTAGAAATGAGTTAATCTCTTCTTTTCATTGCATTTATCGACGAGGTAAAGTTTCTGCATATGTCAAGTTGCTGTAAACTGTATCACCCCCTGTACAAAAAGTAGAGGGAAGAGTGCTAACATTGCTGATAGAGGGCACCACAGAACATTATATGGATCATTTAACAGCCCTGCTACACACAGTCCAGGAGTGGTGAAGGTTGTTTTGTGTCCTCCAACATTTTGAAGTAGAATCAAAATGTTGGAAAATCACTGAACTTCACCACCATTAAACTCATATCTGCTGTCATTTCTGTTGAATATTTTTCAGTACGTGATTTTCCTCAAGTCTCTGGCGATGCCTTGAGCAGAATCGCAAACTTACATTTATCAGAACATGTGTAGATATAGAAATTTATGATCATTATTAACATTTGAATTATTAAAATACACTAAACTGAATAGTAAATAACATTTGCAGTAAGAAAATAATACAATTTTCTGTCAAAAACATGTATTTCCCATTAATCATTGGCTTCTGCAGCTTGCTGCCCCTTTCTTCCCTGGTATTATTGTTTCAGCTGCTCCTTCCTTACTTTTAGTAATACCATTGTTTTACATTTATCGTTTCCATGATATGACTTTATTATCATTAGCTTGACATAACATATTTAGTGCAGCAGCTCTCCAGACATGTCCAGCTGAGCAGCAGTAATTGGGGTTTGCTTTTCAGTTTTCACACTGGAAAAGGGGGCATTTCCAGGATTGTTTTTTTCAATGAGTTATAATGATTTCAGCGTGCACAGACCTGCTGCCTCAATAAACACATAGTATAAGACATAGCTCTCCTGTCAGCAGCATTAAAGCACAAGATTTAACAACGTAATGGAGCTAATAAATACAGTTTGTTTACAGTAATTAATAATATTAAGCACATTTAATTTTACTGAGAAGTAAATAAGAGTGTTTCAAACATACTTTCTTTACAGTTTGAAAATTAAGAAAGTTGAGGAATGATAGGCACTGGACCAAACCGCTGTGAGACACACAGGGGAGTGTCCAAGTTTCCAGTTTTTTTCTTTCTTTTTTTACAGAAAAAGGAAGCTATATCTCCTTTTCCCATCTGATAACCCAATGTCAGGAGGTCTCACCGGGGGGTCGGCAATAAATTTATGGGGGCAGAGCTTCTCATGCCAACCTTTTAGCCTCTCCATGGGCTGGAAGAACATTTGGGCTGCTCTAGAAAGATTTCTGTCAGATTTCTCCCAAATTATTCACCAAAATGGGCCTCACATTAGAAGTAGAACACATCAGAAGTACCAAATAGGCCATCCAGCTGTATCATGCCTAATTTAAAAAGCCTGGTCTTGGTAAACATTTATTCTCACAGACTGAGACTTTTAGAACTTAATGCAGCAATATTCTTTCCACTACGCTGACTGGACCGACTTACTAGATGTTTTTCAGATTCATATCCCATGAAAAATGAAACCTGCAAGACTTATTTTGACTTTAAAGGCTACAGTTTTCTTGTTGTGAATAACAGGCAGGTTCCAATGTTCCTTCAGTTCCCCAAATTAATTTTGTTCAATGCAAACATAGTTCCTGTGACTTCAGTCTTATAGACTGTTTGCAAGCTATTGTCACTCTGTTTTATTGTTCTTTACTGCATATATTGGAGTCATGATGTTAAGCTGTTTTTTCTAATTCAAGTTTGGATAACAGGTTTGCCACAAGCACAAAAATACTGATAAATTCATACTCACTGTGCAGGATGGGAGACTATGTTAAAATAAATGACATTTTTCAAAAAAAGTTGTTGTTTTTTTTAAAGTACATAAAAAAATCAACAACAAAAACATTTATAATGGTTTAAGACTATGCACTTTAACCTTTTCATAAACAATTTGGCCATTTTATTTCCATCCTATCTGCCATTCCTATCAAATCAAACTGTTCTCTTCACATTAACTGATCTTAATCTCTTGTGTGTTTGAAGTGGGGCCTTTTTCTTCCTTTGAAGCCTGAATGTGTCCTGATAGCTGCAGCATACCAAAATAAATTCCTCGCGCGTAATACCATACTTGACCGAAAAGAAAATCTTGTCCTGATTCAGATGTAGTATAAATGTTAAGACTAAAATTGAATTGCAGCAATAAATTCCTCAAATTAAACAGCAAAATATGTTGCTAGTAAATGCTCACCGGAACAAAACGCAGTGTTGAGCTCTATTCCAGTTTAAACCCTCTACCAGCAGGACAACATCCTTTTCTGAGCCTTTCACAACTGTTGGAAATAAAACTTAAAATAAAGTCGCACCATGAACCATTTAGCTTCATTCAGTTAAGAAATGTACCGACTTTGTGGCAGCATTCAGACACAAGCACTGCTATTTTTAAATGCGGCAGTACTTATGTCAAAAATCCTTTTAGTTCAGCGATACTGAGATTAAACATGTACTGCGTTTTGGCAATTTACTGTCGTTGTCCAGCGGGGGACTTTTTAAAGTACAGAAGATATTTCTAAAGTTGAAATGCTTTATGATTAAATAATTCCTTTGCCAGTATCATAAAGGAAGGAATAAATCCTACGAGAGGCGCCTCTGGAAGCTGTGACAGACAAGAATGTGAATTGCAGCTATATAAAGACAAATTAAATCAAATTTCTATTTATGTAGCTCAAAACATACGTCAAGCAATCTAACTATAGACTGTTAACTCTAATAAGGAAGACGTCCCCAGAAACTCACTAACAAAGGAAAAAAAAATGGAAGAGCAGCATAGGAAATCCTTTTCCCACGACAGACAGATCATTGTTGTGTGAACAGAACAGAGCAGCATTGTAAGTTTATAGTAGGGAAGATATTTACACTCACTGGCCTCTTTAACAGGCGAACCCCTTTGTGTTAAGTGCTTGGTAAAGCAAATATCTAATGCGCCAATCACATGGCAACAACCTAATGCAATTAGGCATGCAGATATGGTCAAGATGACCTGCTGAAGTTCAAAGCACGGGTCAGAATGGGGAATAAAGGTGATTTAAGTGACTCTAATCATGGCATTGTTTTTGCCAAATGTGCTGGTCTGAGTATTTCAGAAACTGCTGATCTACAGGAATTTTCTTGCACAACCATCTCTTGGGTTTACAGAGAAAAAGACAAAACATCCAGTTCTCTAGGCAAAAACATCTTGTTGATCTCAGAGGTCAGAGGAGAATGATCAGACTACTTTGAGCTGATAGGAAGGCAACAGAAACTCAAATAACCGCTCGTTACAAGAGCATGTCTGAATACACAAGCAGACTGGCTACAGCAGCAAAAGACTACACTCCTATCCGCTAAAAACATTAAGCAGAGGTTACAGTTCACATGAGCTCACCAAAATCTGACAATAAAAGACTGGAAAGATGTTGCCTGGTCTGATGAATATCGATTTTTGGAGCAGCATTCAAAATTTTGCATAAACAACATGAAGGCATGGCTCCATCCTGGTTTATATCAGCACTTCAGGCAGGTGGTGGTGTAATGGGGTGGGAGTTATTTTGTGGACTCCTGAGTAAGTACTGGCCATCATTTAAACACCAAAGCCAGCACGGGTATTGTTGCTGACCCTTTCGGTCCCTTTATGACTGCAGTGTACCCATCTTCTGACAGCCGCTTCAAGCAGGATACGGCGCCATGTCGCAAAGCTCAAATCAACGCAAACTGTTTTCTGATCCAGTTGGGATGTGGTGAAAAAGAAATTCACATCACGGATGTACAGCTGCAGCAAACAAATCTGCAGCAACTGAGTGACGCTATGAACCAAAATCCAGAGGAATGTATTTAGCATCTTGTTGAATCTATGCCATGATAAATTAAGGAAGCTTTTAAGGCATGTTTACTCTGAGAAGAGGCTTTTCTACAGCAGTGTTGCTTAAAAGCAGCTTTTCCATATTTTTTGAGGCTCTCTACAGTAAAAGTTGCTTAGAACAAGTGGCTGACAGCTCCATATATGATATGAGTACCAGAATGAACATAGAAGGAGGGAGATAGAGCGTGAGCAATAGACATGTTCTTATCTCTCTGCACAGAAATAGTAAAGGTCAGACAGGAGCCCCTAATCAATCTACTATGTGTCACTATTTTGGATGTAAGTGGAGTGCTGATCTGGAGGTCAGTGGTTTCACAATATTAACTTTGTAATCACAACATTTTTTTTTTGTTCGGTTTTTAAGAGGAGCCCTATAATTGGACAGTGTCAATGGTTTTTTTTTAATAATTTTAGTAGAAATAAGGCTTCAGAGATTGCAACCCATCCACATAACATACTACTTCATATTTGAATTACACAGAAATCATAGTGAGGCCCTTCGCCAGGTAAAGTGCTTGTATCTGCTGAACAAGGTTTGATTTTCCTCTGCTGCCAAGTCAAACCCCACAGTGTGAGACAGACAGCCGTGTTATTTTGGCCAAGGCCAGCACGTCATTATCTTGTTCTCAGCTTGTCTTTGGAGGATTTCAGGGCAACAGTGATGTGTCCTCTCCATTCACACTCAAACACAGAGTAAATATGCACACAAACATAACTCAGCGTGATGTTTTTTGCTTTTATCTTGCCTTTTCCCCTCTCTGTTTTTGTAGCAGTGACCTGTCCTGTATTATTGTATGTCCTATGCTACCTACAGGCATCCATATACAAATTTATAGACTTAGCATGCATCAGGGCACAATGTACTTCTTGGACACAAACCCTAGCCTTAAGGGGTAAATTCCACTATATTGTTAAAGAAATAGATCTCATTCACACTGGGTGCTGTGTGAATGAGATCATATTCCTGTTGATTTTGGCCTCTAAACCCCTGCTGCTTCACACAGAGGAATTATATTATATATATATATTATATTATATATTATAAAATAACCATGGCTCTGCCGACCGTTATTATAGGAACTAAGTTATTTATTCTAAAGCTGGAGCAAGTGGTCTCTGTTCAATTATATCTACTTAACTAGATTCCGCTAACTAAACTTCACTAATACTAATTATAAAATTACAGAGCACTGCAGCATATTTACCAGAAAGTGTATTTCTTGTACTTAATACACTAAAAAAAAGTAACAGTGCAATACCAATACATTGCTTATGTGAATAATAGTATTAACAACCTGTCCAAGAAGCCTTATGAGTAACATTAATCAGCAATGCATCCATATTGGACACCAAGCTTGCTTGTAACTTAACATTCTACCCTGGCATCCATATATGGTCACTTCTAGCTCCAAATAAACCAACATGGCAGCAGCCAAAGGGCTTATGTTAGAGACTGAAAACAATACAAGACTGCACTTAACATTGTGTCGTTACCTCGTCATTTTTTCCAGACCTTAGCTATTAACCTGTTAAACATGCATTACCATATCAGCAACAATTATGCTGCTAAAAACAATAAAAACAAGATCCAGTCTTTTCTAAAGTCTCAGCCATGTCTGAAACAAGCACTGGGGGAAAATGGTCTCCTGTCTCAAAAATATCCTCACTCTAATAATGCAGCCAATATGGTCTTCACAAAGGTAAAGGCACAATAGCGCATAGACAGACACAAACAACTCATAAAACACAAAATATGTCAGCCTGTCACACAGCCCAAACCATTTTAAATCCCCTGTCCCCCCTCCCTTTAGTACCTGTTTATCACATCCACAAATTCCCAGCTGTGCACACACAGTCTCACAACACACCAGCTCATTTACTGATCAAGGGCTTGTCTCCATGCTGTACGCCTCTTTTGAGCAAAGGTGAAGATGTAAAGGCCCAAGATAGCTTTAGTTTGAGGGCTTGGGATACTGAGACTGAGCCAGATCTTATTTCTCCATGACTGGGGTTGTCAAAAGCTCAACTTCCTGCAAAGTTGGCTTCTCTCATAGTCAAAAGTGACAATTACCTTAAAAGAACATGTAAAAAGGATTTCTGATGGTTGAATTATCTTTTCATCTGAGCAAAAGCCGTGAGGAAAGACTGTGAAGACAAAGACGTTGCTGTCTAAGAAATGCCACCATTTCTCCGCTGCTGCACAAGATATTCACATTTCAAATGCCACCAGGCACAGGCATTGAGGGGGGGGAGTTAGCAGAGGGGGGATATTGTGGGAGGGCTGATTTGATCAAGCAGCAGGCGGCTACAGATCACCCCCCACCCCCCTTGCTCTCCACCATCCCATCTCTCTTCCACGAAGCGAGGGAATAAAAGTGACAGAGTGCAATCACTGTCTCTTATCTACCAATGAGGAGAATGGGTAGGGATGAGATTGAGTGACCAGCCGGCTGTGGCGTGTCTGCCGTGTCAGCCTTATTGAATTATGACTCGGCAGGAAGTGGCATGTTATGAGCCGCGCGGGGCCACGGCAAGATATCACGGACGTGGATTCGGGATGAGGCGACAGGGCGGTAAAGCAGCTGAAATGAAACCTGTCTGTATGTAAAGTTCATGATGTCTTTTATGGGGTAATGAGATTTGAAAAGATACTGGATTGGCTGTGATGAAAAGATGAGCTACAGCAGGTTTCAGGTAATGTAATATATCCTGCTTTGAACATATTGAAGTTTTCAATATAAGAAACAATGGCTGTGGATGGCTAATTGTCTAAAAAAAACATCACTGAGATACATTTGATCAATAGGGGGCAGTAAGACACAGACAGAGACAGATGCAGATACAATCACGTTGTAAAGATGCTATGGCTAAACTTTAAGAAAGTAATAAGAAATCATGGAACACAAAATTTGATATGTTTCCCTGATGAAATAACTGTAAAAGAGCCAATATTTTGGATCTTATCTCTGATTTACTTTCTAACAAAACTTGAGAAAATGAAGATGCTACATTGGCCACTCAACCATAAAGTCTTTTGATTATTGTTTGTTTCATATTTCTTTGCACGAAATCAGACAAAAATAACTGTAGACAAGTCAACCAACAGATACGAAAATACCTGTAACCCTCTAAAGCCTGGACCATTAAATAATAATTGCCAATAACAAAACTGTAATATTAATTTGCGTATATATAAGTTTTAATGTGTATCATATTTGTACATGAGGGTTTTTTTGCAGTTTATTCCTTATTCCTTATGTATTGTGCAATTTATTTTGTTTTTTCAGGGTTATAATGTGGTAGAGTCTCAAAAACACACAAAATTTCAAGTATCAAATATGATGCACTTGCTTGGACTAAGGACTGGGCCCTTGTTAAAAAAAATCAAAGCTTTTTCATACTGAGGGTGTGGCCATGAAAACAATGTGACATGCCATTGGATGTTGGGACACATAATAACATGACGCTAAGCATCGGCCAATGAATGTGAACTAACAACCACAAGGTTGCGGGTATGGCTGCACTGTAGGAAATAATCCTAATATAAAAGTATTTTACTGTGCATCTGTTCTGTTCTTCTAAAGTATCATTAAAGTTACGTAAATAGACTGTGACTTCACATTTCAAATGTAAATTAACGTTAAATCACTGTAATGTAATAAAACATAATTCTCATGATTATTAAATGTATCTGTCTGTACATATGCATATTTAGATTGTTAAAATACATTCACAAATGTATCATGATTTCACAAATATCTGTCCGTTATTTGAAAGATTGAACTGTTCAATTCAAATGTAATGCTATGGAAAATTATATAACATGATTCCTATAAGCTTGTGTTACATCAGTATTATTATCACTGCTCTGTAGGGCGATCGTGGCTCAAGAGTTGGCAGTTCACCTTGTGATCAGAAGGTTGCCGGTTCGAGCCCCGGCTTGGACACTCTCGGTTGTTGTGTCCGTGGTCAAGACTCTTCACCTACCGCCTACTGGTGATGGCCAGAGGGACCGATGGTGCGATATGGCAGCCTCACCTCTGTCAGTCTGTCCCAGGGCATCCAATCCATTATTTTTTAAACCAACTGTTAACTGTATATTTCTGTACATTTAAGTATTATTATTCATATTGCCACATTCAGTGACCTGTTTATAGGTAATTTCATTGTTTGATCACGTTAAAATGTTCCTAATTTAATGTTTAAGATCACTTGAAAAGGCAAGATCGCATGTAAAATTAGCACAACAAACTGTATTGTCATTACTGGAAATAACTGTATTTTTATGAGGAAGTTATTTTCTGTTATTTTACGGTAGTATTTTGGCGCCCCAGCTGCCGGAATATTACCGTTTTTTAAGATGTTTTTTAACAGTGTAGTCTTTAGGACTTTAGAGTATCCTTTTTAGTTCTTGTTGCCTTTCAGTGTGAATTTTTTGAGTCACCGTGCTTTTGTTTTTTAGGATCTTCTTTCTATGATAGTGCTGCCTTGTTCGTTGTCTGCCTGTGTTTCCAGCGTTGTGTGTTCCTGACTACCTTCTAATTATTTTGGAGTTTTTCCAATTGTTTCCTGCAGTGGAGTTTTGCTGTGTTTGCTTAGGACTTATTGTCAAGTAATTCAACGTAACAAGTTTTGCTTTGGAGTCCTTGGGTTTGATTAGTCTTCCTCCATTAACCTTGACAACAGTAATTTGTGGAAGTTCAGTGCTAGTTGGAATTTTTCACCCCAAGACGTTACCAGATGGTTTGAGAGCAACTTCATAATTGCACTATACGAGCCCAGTAATTAAGCATTCAGAATTTGTAATTGTGAAAGTTCTTTGTGTTTCTGCCTTACATTTTTTTCCCCTTAATTTCAAGTCAAAGCTTGATGTTTTGACAGTTTTGACATTCACGTGTCAAATTGTCAACTCGTGAGGTTTGCAAAAACGAAATCAAGTCAGACAGCAGCCCGACTTAAGAACAAGAAGTCCAAGTCTGCAGCCCTAATTAATACTACTACAATTAAGCTGGCTGATTACAAAGAATTTAAATGGCAAAAGCTGTCACTAGCAAAGATTTAAAGATTAATGAAGCAGTACAAACCTCTGCAAAAAATAAAAGTAGTATCTCCCTATTGGCCTACCAAATGATTAGTATATTATTAGTTCAAATATTAACATAAAGTGCTACTTTTATTACAGTCTTTAACGATTTATAGTACTACATTTATTTAACCTCATGGTTAAATGTTCAGCTATAATGTGGCAAAATATGACTTTTGTATCTCTTCATTTTCGTCTTTTCTTTTTCTTCTTCCTTTAACTTTACATTTTCAACATCCTTCCAGATCTTTTTCACCCATTTCACACTTTCATTGTCTGCTACATCTAAGCAGCTGACCCCCATATGAGCAAGAGAACACACAAGGACAGCAATCATCAAAGGTACATTGAGGCCTGCTCTGCAGCTCAGGCTTGGGATTTGTGGAAAATTACACGGCAATAAAATGGTTGCAGTATTTCTATGCAGATATATATAGGTGTGTGTGTGTGTGTGTGTGTGTGTGTGTGTGTGTGTGTGTGTGTGTGTATCTGATACAGAGGGCAAAGGCTGTATTATGGCTGTTGAGGTATTATATGAGAGAAAAAGATACAGGCAGGTGTGTGACTACATGCCCTGCCTTGAAATGAGTTCTGAGCAGAGGAGTCACCACAGAGGGCAACAGTCAAGATACCATAGAAAAGAGTAGATGAGAGGGAGGTAGTTCTCTCTCTTGACCATTTATGTGCTTTGTGAAATCACAGATATCTGCTGTCTGGTCTAATAAGTGCTACTGAAAGCATCACAAGTACAGCTGCAACTGTGAGGGAGCTGCTGTCACCGCTGGCAGTCAGACTTTACTCACACAGCCGTCAAAACATGGCGCTGATATGAATAAATTACAACCAAAACTAGAATACTCCTCACTTCCACATCAAAAAGTCTTTTTAATCATTGTTTTGATTGACATTTATGTTTTTTGTTGTTTTGTTTTTTTCTCTGCTAAATTGTTTACTCAATCCTGAGTCCCAACAAAAACAAACGATGCCACTGAACCTAATTATATGTTATGGATTGTTCAGTCTCGATTAGATCTGTGGATGCACAAGCGCTTTTTATTAAAAATTAATGAGTCCTTTGATCATATTCATTATTATTTAGGTATTATTAAAACCCTCAACATCCAAACAACACCTACCTATTCGGCGCAGAAATTACATTTCATTTTTATTCTGTATTTGAACTCTTTTAGTGTTTTTGCTAAAATGATCCCTTTAAAATGGCCAACAGAGAATAAAAGTGAAACTAAACTGGTGTAATTTACCTTGTTGTATTATTTCATGGGTATTTTTTAGCTGTGGGGTGTTTTTTTTATATATATTATTATTATTTGCCTTGCAGAAGGAATTCAAAGCCAGAATGTTACACGAGAAAATCAGGATGAAGTATCTGCAGATTTATTTTATGGCTACTTTTCTAATGATGTTGTTGTATTTCAAGCTCATCGCAAGCCAAGGGAGTAAAAACCTTCTGTTTTCTTTTTGTATTTTTTGTTTTTTTCTTGAATCACAGGCATGTGGATGTCACTGTATAGACATGAAATAATGGAAAAACTCGATGCCGTCCATCCTGTCATCTGTGTAAAAGTGATTCGTGTTGCTCTAGTTTGAGAGCGGGTAGTGGGGTTTTTAAACAATCCAAAGGTTGGTGGTTCAATCCCCACCTCTTCTAGTCTACATGTCAGAGTGCCCCGGGGCAAGATACCAAACCCCAAATTGCTTTGAGTTCATCCATCAGAGTGTGAGTGTGTGCTTGACTGTCACAAAGCACTTAAAAGGCATCGAATCAAGAGCTGTAGGAATAGCTGAACGACGCTTGTCGTGGAAAGTGGTTTGAGTGCTTTAGAGCAGAAAAGTACAGTATAAGTACCACTATTCTTTGTTAACAGTACATTTAGAAATATACATTTTCTGGGCATCCATATGAACATCCAATTGCATTTGCATTTGCATCTGCTTTACTCCTCTGGCTTTCATTGGAAAAGCAAACCAGAACATCTTTCCCTAAAATGCCCAATCAGTTTACAGAGACAGAGTGCTGAGTCCAGAAACAGATGGACTCAGTTTCCCTTTCTTTAAAGCATCACAGACCACAGCCAAGTTGGTAGTTAAATCTCTGGTCTCAAAGCAGCTGATTATGAGAAGAGAGCTGTCTGTGGCCGCAGTGTTTTCTTGATATATTGCTCTGAAATGAAATACTTTGTAGGCTTAATAAGTAAAATAAATATGCATGGTTCCAAAGCAGTTTCACAGATGTGCTGAAAATGACCTATTTTAGCAGAACCTGGCAGTTTACCTAAAAGAATGTCATTAATGTGGGGTTCAGTGAAACCTACAGTGACTCACAGTCTATGCTGTTTTATGGACCTTTCCACCATCCAGAAAAAGGGTTTTTGCAGGGAAACTGTTCCCCGAATCACTTCCTTTCAGCCAGTTGCCCACCTTTTGTTTATCTGAGACTTGTGTTTGACCCTTGACCCTAATGGGCTGATATTTTGCTAGCAGTACAGCACTGCTTCTCAAATATTATTTCATCTTAATGTCAAAATATTGTATGTGTTTTTGTTGTAAATTTTCTGTGAACGGTGCTTTTCCAAGAAATAACCCTACTATAGGGAGAGTTATTGTTCCTTGTTTCAGTAAAGGTCAGAAATAAAATAGCTGTTTCACTAGCAAAAAGACCGGAAGAGATTTAGCGCAGCAAATAAAATGGGATGCCAAACTATGGAGGGTTTATCACTTTGATCTTTGCTGGCATTAGATTTAAAGGTTAATAAACTTTTTTTAAAATGTAAAGCAGCTCCATAAAGTTTCACAAAGTTAGCTGTCTTTCAGTTTATATCAAATGTTGTGTTCAATAGAGGACATGTATGAATGATTTATATACATTCGGTTTTAAAGGAATGCTCCAGCAGTTATCCTGAAAGATTTCCACTGAAAACTTCTTTTTCTTTCCCCTTTTTGGAGGACAACAACTACATCAAAGTGATAACAGGACGCAGCAGTTGTATATGTATTTCTGTCAGGCAGAAACTGGGTTTAGAAACATTAAACATACAAATACTGATCAAAGGGAGAAAGGGGATGATACTGCAGGATCTGTGTGACAAGTTGGATATCTTAAAAGGTTTTGACACATTTTTGCCATGGTTTCAGTCTGATCCTGTGCAGTCATAAATCTTGGCTGGTTGACAGATTTTCTCTCTGGTTCAGTGCTTCAGTAAAGACATGAGGAAATACTGTGAACTCAGTTTTATGAGTAGTCATGAATTCATTTCCTCTGTTTATGTACCAACAGTTTGAGGTCATGGTTTGGGTGTCCACACACCACTGAAAGCAAACAAAAGAGAGATCACACAGGAAAGGACAACTAACTCAGATCAGTGCTCTTTTAAAAGCATTTAAAATATATATTCTCCGATTATGAGGTTTTGCAGTCATGTAGACGTGTAGCCAACTCCAGTGTGTTAACTTGTCTGCCATATGGGATGTTTGACAATCAGAAAGGCCAGGTGAAAATTGTTCTCAGTCACAAGGACCCAGAGACCAGTAAGGAGCCTGTCTAGAGACCACTGGTCATGAGGGGAAAAAAATATTATATTATATATATCCCCCAACCAGTTAGCAAATCCTTGTGATTGCTTTGGTCAGTTGCTTTCACAGCCGTTCATAGTTTACATGGAAGACAAGGACTTGTTTACAAACCCTTGCCAGCTATTCTCCAAGCTGTAGTGAAAAAGACTGAGACGAACCAGAAGCAGAGACTCATTCTGAAAGTCAAGGTTGACCTGTTGAAATGTGTTGACTTCAATGCTGAGGGAGAACTTTGGCTTTGAAGTTGTGTCTCATCTTCAAAGTCAAAGTTGTTTACAGCTTGCATCACACTTTTTTAAGTTTTACAGCCACTTGGCTAAAAGTTAGCAAGTGTTTGCAGACAAGCCAGCAAGCAATCTGCAGCAATCTGCTGATGACCAAAGGAATCATAACCACATTGAATATGGAACCAACTCTCAATTTAGATGCAAAAATATGACCACAAAAAAGGCATGCTGTTACACAATACTCGTTCTTTGTAATTGGACTTGTTAATGAAACTCAAGGAGAAACAGCATGCATGTACTCAACTGGAAACATTACAAATTTATACAGGACATGCAGAGCCAGCTGCACATCACCAGCACCCATGTACTGATTCTTCACGTCTGTAATTCTACTATATAACTATGAGGTAACAGTTAGAATCCATGTTTAATCTTTAGTCATAATTTCACTTCCCAAATTAGCATTATTTTTGTGTTAGAAGTAGTTCACTCACTGGGCCCACGTCCTCACTGTGGGTTTGATAGCGTTTTAGTAGATAAAGGTGAATGGCTTGAACGTGAATTGAGCTGCATTTGGGGAAGGCCTTGAAGGGGACTGGCAGCGGCTCCCGGGCCTGGCAGATCCCCGTGTGCTAAATAGAAGTGAAGAAGTTAAAGACCTAAAAAGGGGAGGGAGGGTGGAGCAACTAAACGACAACAAACAGCTTGTAAAACTGGGGGAACGTATATAGATAAGAACTGGAAGGAGCATGTTTGGAGACGTGGTCCTGCTCCTGAAATTCAGATATTTTATCTCCAGCTGTAGTGTTGAGCTTGGTGGCAAAAGCTGTTGCTTGCTGCTTTGGTTAAGTACTGCACTCCCTATGGATTATATTATTTAAAGTGAATATAAAGCTCAAAAATGCAATATTGGGGTTACACGGGCCATCGGTGTGGATTGCAAAACATAACCTCTTTTTCTTAGTGCTAACTATTCAACAACATTGTCAAGTGCATGAAGAGAAGAGTGCCATCTGCTGAATCACAAACTACATCAACAGAAAATCAAAGTAAGATGCTGCGTCGTGCTGCCCACATTGTCTGGCAGGTGATCTCAGGGAAAACTGCGCAGGAGCACACAGTAGTAAGAGCTTAGCAACAAAGATGGAGACAAAATGAAAAAGAAAAAAAAAAGAAATAAAACACTCTGTCACAGATTACCTTCATAAAGGATTCTCATTTCTAACACATCCTTTCTCATCAGAGCCAGGGCTGCTGATCTAACTGAGCCAAAGATTTTCCACCCAAATAAAGATGAAAAAGGAGGAAAAAAGCAGAATAATCAGGGACACGCAATATGTCTCACACGCATCATCATACTGCTGCCACTTCTCTTTTCGTGGCGATGTTTTGTTTGTATGTTTTTGCTTCCACAACAGCCTGAAGATAGAGTCAGGCTACCACAATGTGGCAGTACGCCTGTCACCTCGAGGTGGTGGGGATGGGGATGAAGGGGGTTAAGGGGGGTTGAGGGGGAGGAAGTCACATGCAATTCTGCATTAATTGGTGTCACTTCACCAAGGGAGGGGGCATAGTGTTACATTAGGTCTCCCTCTGCTCCTTTTTCCCTGACAGTCTAATTAATGTTTCTGAGCTGCAGTGCACCTCTGTGTCTGCAGGCATGCATGTGCTGTGCGTGTGTCCGTGCATGTGCGTATGTGTTGAGGGGGCTTGTAAACAGGTATGTGGGGCACATGAAAAATTTCCTGATGAGTTATGGGTCATCAACACCTTATCTGCTGCTAATCAGCACTGCGTTTCCTCCCTCTCTCAGCCCGGCACCTCTTCATCACCCCTGTGCTTTTTGCAAACTCCTGGGTCCTAAAAGGAGCTGCTCTGTCACTGGGTTACTAACCAGTGTTTTTCATGGTAAATCACAGAAAAGGCTCTTTCTTTCTAACTGAGTGCTGTAAACATGTTGTAGAAGACTGGAAATGTTTGACGGACCTATCAGTGGCATAATCAAAAATAGCATCCAGGCCCCAGGAATTTAAATAATGTAGAAGAGACTTTAAGACAAAACACAAAGTCCTTGATTATTTTATATAAACAACCATCGCCAGCCCCTAAAGTCACAAATATGTTATACTTAGGGATTTGATTTGATAAGGTTTTATGCAAGTCAATGCCATTATCTAACCTGCTCATCGATCCAAATCTTTATTGATTTCCATATTGATCGTTGACCCATTTTATATGTGGAAATAAATATACCTACACAGACTTTTCAGGGTCAGTACAACTGCTTTATTATCTAAAATCCCAAACAGACTGCTGCTTAATGCTAAACGTAGCATCTTAAGTGGAGAGAATGTTTGTATGGCCTTATTTTTCATTCAGGCTTTGTGAATCACATAAAATTGTGTTAAGCATCTGTACAGATGTTCAGTTGGGGAGCAGTAGCTGCAGCACCTGTGATTGCACATGCATACACAGAGTGTTAAATACATGGCAGCTCTTCCATGTTGTGTAGAAAAATCTTTCATCATGTTGCTGTGATTGGTGTTTCCAGCCTAGTTGAAATTATCATGTATACAGACATTACAACTAGCACATCATCTTTCTCTGGGAAGCAGTACTTTAGAGCACTTTGTCCGCTCTGCAGTGACTCCTTTTTTGGCAACGTGAAACTTGCATGTATGACATTGTTGATTGGTAATCAGTGTGTAGTGGCAGCAGGTGCGGGCATTGATAAAGGAATTGATAAGCTCAGGCACATATGATACTGATGCTCTGGAAAATTTGGGACCCGATTTCAATTCCCATCCTTAACAGAGCAGCACAGCTATTCATCGGTTAGTACTGTTGCTTCACAGTAAGACGGTCCTGTGTTTGAATCCAGTGGCTTATTGCTGCTTTAGTGGCTTTGCAGTTGATTATTTCTTAACTGTGTGATGTTTAGTATGTTTAAAGTTATTTTTCCCCTGCAGCAGGTAACCATATTAGAAATTTTTCATTTAAACCTTTAATCGTTTCAATAAATTTCTTACCTGTGTTAGCATGTCACCAGGTAGAAAACAACAGAAGCAAAGTCTGGAATTAGCATTGGCTCCTTAATATCACAGCTCTATGACATTAAACAAAAACGTCATAACCTTCATAATTTTATGACTCATGGACTGATATGAGTGAGCAACTTTGTTGATTTATCATCCTCACATTCTACGTATGTGTAATATGTAAATATCGATCGGGTTTTTATTATCTGCAACACCCCCGTTTCTGAATAGATCCAATTTTCCTAAAAGATCATCTGACATTAACCCAGCTTCCCTCTTACAGTTTCAAAAGTTTCAAAACCAATCATTTATGCAGGGAAAGTAACACACAATAAGCCACCATTTATGTTTTATTAGCCCTCTTATTACCTTGACATTTTCTTGACATTATTATCTCGGCGTTATCTTGACAAACTACGACTGTGTTCTGCTCGTCTGCGCTGCTCCCCCTCGACAAACAGGAGCTTCATTGGGAAAACTCATATTGAGGGTCAGGAAGATTAGAATTTTTAATAACAAGGCCAATATTTGACTCTAGACTTCGCAGTGCAAAAAACATCAATATTTTTAGTCATTAAACAAATGCTGAACAAAAAAAAAAATTACTCCCGGACCACTTCCCACTCCAGAGGCACGGCAGACGGATGCTGTAAAACATTTAATCACCGCTCTTTAAAAGCTCAGAGATTTACTCACCCCACACTGTAGAAGGCTGCAAACGGTGTGATCTGATCTGTTTAAAATACTGCCCTTCATTCGCCCAGGGCAAGAGGGCTTTTCTGGCTCATTTTGTAATGTGACTTGCTATTTAACTGCCCACAAGTGATGTAGAGAGAGGGAGCTAGGGAGCCAGCAGGCAATAGAAGGTCAGCCCAATGTGAGCTGCCGTGCCTGCCTGGTAAACTTTCCCGCATACCCAGTGTCGACCCGCAGCCCACCAGGCGCGGCGCAGCTGATGAGGCAGGCATCATTGAGTGAACCAGCCAAATCTCCCACCTACCTACCTCCCACTAAATTCATTCTTATTTGTTATTCACATGCCCTTAAGGGCCCGGTGCCTGCCTATTGACATCCATGCCAGCCTCTCTGTGTCCATAACACCTATCTGACTCTGGAGCTGGTGGGTGGGTGAGTCTAACACAATGCCCTTTTTAGAGGCCCCTAGCCTCACCTCAGACCATAAATTTAAGAACTTTGTATACACAAAGCAAAAGCGTTTCCAGTGTCAAGTAGACCTTTTTTCTGCGTAACCTTGTGGTGCCCTGCATTATTTCTCTCTGATGAATCTCAGAAGGGTCTGCAGCTGTCTCACCATGTGCTGTTTCTGCAATTGTTTACTCAGGTTTGATGGATGCGACGCCTGATCCTTGTGACAAAGCGGCTGCTGCAGCGAGCCCAGAGCAACTCCTCGTGCAGCCCGCCTTGCTTGCCTCGCCTTGGGCGAGTGATGTAAGCATCCAAGACAAAACCGTGATGACGAACACATGACGAGGTCACAGGACATTCTTCATGACTGACAGGCAGCATTATAAGGGCCTTTGTTTAATTAGAGTACACGAGGAAAACTGCTGAGTCAAATCCTGTTCTACTTGCACCAAACAAAAAGTCACCAGGGTAGGTGATGCTTAAAGAGCAAAAGACAAAAAAATAAAAACAAAACAGATCATTAACACTGTGACGTCCAGGCCAATTATATTATCCTCTAATGCTGAAACAGTGGTTGGTACACAGGGCAAAAACAAAGTCCTCTCAAAGGTTATACACTTTGTCGTTGCATTTTTGGCTGTCCAGTCTCTCAAATTTCCTTGTTAAAGTTCAGTAAAGTTCAGCTCTTAAAGGAGCGTTTACAACGATTCCTCAAGCAAATCCTCTGATCATACCAGCTACATTGGAATCTAATTGATTTTTGCCATCTAAAGTCCTGGTGTGACGAGAGTCTTAATGCTAAAAATCATTCACCATGTTTGGAAAAAAAAGTCAAGTCAATTATGACTAGTCAGAACTGAGTTTGAATTTCAGTTCCACTTCAGGGCTCCAGTACAATTACTCTGTGTGTATCAGCCACCTGAGAAATTTCTGCAGTGGGTGCAGGTAATGGGTTATTGTCCAAGATAACTGTGAGCTAGTGCGAACTCCTGGACAATTCTCTGAGTAATAATCCCTGAAATCCTGTAAACTATCAGGCAGATCCACTAGTGCACAATAATGGAGAGGATGTGAAGATTGCAGCTCTTCCTCTTCTTCCATCTCCACTTGCAAGCCTGTTTTCTTTCAGATGGGTAATGACACTATTTGGGAGGGCAGCCTTGATAACTCTGCTGAGATAATCTGATGTTGTAATCCTCTCTTCTGTAAATTGGGCCTTTTCGACTGCCAAGACGATGGCGCTCTGAAGTGCTGTTGAGAAACACTCTCCTACATATTACCCCCCTCGTTTCCCATCTTATACCCCATTTCACACATTTTCATGTTGTCATTTTTCTGTTTTGTGCACTGCTTTTTTTGTAAGAATAAAAAAAACTGTGATCCTTTTAAACTACAGCCATTTTTTTTCTCCAAAATCCATTTGGAGAGTTTTCCCATTTGGTGTCTATGAAATGGAAGCTTTTCCAAGAACTGTCAACAAAGTTAAGGGCCCTGCATGAGGTGGCTGTTTGTAAGATTATTATTGCTCATAATAATCAGCATGCCTTCAGGCGAGACTGTGTCTTTTGCTGCTTCATCGAACGCAGATGAGTGAGGAAGACATTTGGAATGAGACTGTATATTGTATTTTGAAATGATAATGATGATGATAGGATTGTGCTAAACATGCTTCATGGGTGACAGCTTGGAGAAGCTGCAAGCCAGCATATCTATTTTGTTACTAGGGTTCTCGTGCCATATGGTCTATTAATGTAAGAACTGTAATAAAACACTCTTTTTGTCTAGTTATGAGCTGGCTCAAAGAGCAGTTAAGTTGCACAATGACCACTCGTACATGTATGCAGACCTTTTTTTATTTGTAAAATTTTGCCACTAAAAATTGGACCCGGAACTGCATAAGTGGTGAAGAAAATGGATCTGAAAGTGTTTATAACTTATGACAGGATCTGATATCCTCGTGTTGGTGTTGTTCCCAGATCATCATGAAAATGTTGTTCCAGGTTCAACATTGCAAGTGACCAATCACATTGTTGTGACGTTATTCTTTTGCGCGCCAAGCCATTCGTGCATTTATGAAATTCCAATGTTGCAAGGACAAGATCAATTCTACTTACTGTTTATTAAAGGGTCACGGTTAGGGTCAGGGTCCGTTGATTGGCGGACAGAGGCCATTTCTCGCAGCTTAAGTACAGTTTTTTGTTTAACAGCGGTTTTTCCCGAAGTCGCAAAAGTATCACAACATTCTGATTGGTCACTTGCAATGTTGATCCTGGAACATCATTGAGTATGATGATCTGGGAACAACATCAACACGATGATATCAGATCGTGCTTTTTATAACATAATAGAAACTGGATTGGGAAAATGAAACTAATGTAAAGAGATAAATTTATGTAATGACTTAGATCATTAGTATAGTAATGATATACATGACTCAGTGTTTGAATGTGAGAGTGAATGAATAGTGGCATTGTAAAGCGCTTTGGGTGCCTTGATATATAAATCCAATCTATTATTATTATTATTATTATTATTATTATTATTATTATTATTATTATTATTATTATTATTATTATTAACAGTTTCCAAAAAGATGCTTTTTTTAGAAAGTAGTGGTGAAAAGTTGAACCACTTAGGTTTTTGGACCTGTGCGCCAAAGGAGCAAATAAGTAGATAAATCAAGACATAAAAATGATGAAAGACACTTCAGGCATTTTTCGTATAATTATAAAGAATGATCATCATGATCAGATTGATCATTACACTGCCATCTATTAATGCGGTACCTCAAGGTTTGAGGTAATAACGGCAATTTCGGACCATTTTGTGAAGTTTTGTGTTACCAGAAAGAGAAAAAGGGAGGAAGAGCAAAATACAAGGTTACTTTAGGTTGACCAGTTGGACCCTTAATGATTTCCTTTCCTTTATTTCTACTAAAGTAGAAAACAAACTATAAAGTTGGTCACAAAAAATAACTCATCGTTCTTGTCCTTTGTACTTAAGTGTTTAACCCTGTAATGCTGAGAGTATCTGACTATCCTCTACTTGATTAGTGCGATTTTGTTTTTTCATCGTTACCTTCTTACATGTTTTTATTTGTTTAAATAATCAAACTGTTGGTAATAAATTGCCCAAAGGTTCAGATGTGGCAACAATGATAAGAATACAAACTCAAATATGCAAATTGTTCAATAAACACTGAAGTTTGGTTTTTTGTTTTCTTTTAATCAATTTTCTAACAATTTTTTTCATGGCTCAGGTCATACAGAGGTAAGTAAATGTAACTGTTTTTCCTCTCCCTTCAGTTAGTAACATTTGTTTTAATCTATACAACAATGTACTATATAATAGTTTTCCTAATTTGCAGTATGTGTGTTGGTTTCCCAGCGGACACAGTTTGTTCGTTATCGAAAAGTTCCACTGCAGACACAATCACGGCCTTGAAAGTTAAAGTAACAGCGAGGCACTGAATGAACCCAGCAGAAAAATGTCCTTCTCACACTGTTTTGTTGCTGCATTGAATGTTGTTTTGGAGCCTTTGTCTGTGCCAGCTCTGACTTCTATTCCAGGTGTACACATCGTACTGTTAAAGCTATGCACATTAAATGAATGCAATGAGATCATGAACAATATCCCTGAGCTGAGAGGATTTTATACAGCCTTTTAACTGACCTCTCTGATGTGCCAAAAAATGTGTTACAGAGGAATTTTTAAAATGAAATTACAAATAAGTGAATTTGGGTGAAAAACGACTTGGATTTAAGTTCAACTTTATTCCTTAACCTTTGGGTTTATGATGCAAGTCAACACATCTACTGTATGTTCAAAGTTTGCCTCTCACTACATTCTTCTTCCCAGCACCTGCTTTGTTATCGATCCACATAGGGTCATCTCTCTAATGGTGGAATGACCTTCCTATTCCAGTCATAACAAAGGATTCACGCCTCGCTTTCTTTGTAGACTGAAAACTCACCTCTTCAAGGAGCGCCTCATATCTCTCCTACTCCAAATACTGAATCATATCCATTCTCCATATCTTTCCTCTCCTCTTGTTCTCACATGTTCTCATCAGAAATCTTTCATCTTTTCCCCTTAGCCTCTATTTCTATTTTTTGCTCCGACCTTTCATCATTCTGTCACAGTAGCGTTCTGAGGGTGCTGCGGTTGTAACCCTTGACCTTCCTAGTATGGTTTTCTTAATATGACGGTGAGCTGCTGCCGGGGGTGAAGTTCATTCTGCTTTTAGGCTCGCTGCTATTCGTCAGCTAAAGGTCTACACTGTAAATGAAAGTGGATATAAATGGATAAAAAAAAAAGAAAATGGATTATTGGGGGGAGAAAAAAGAAAGCCTTAGGGCAAAGTATATACGATAGACCAGACAGAGGGGTAGTGCAACACTGTAATGGATGCAAAAAGCTGGCACACTTTGGAGGATGTTCAGAGTACATGTTATTCCTTTCACTGGAATTGGAATGTAATAACCGAATGGAGTCTTCATTATAAATCTGCCTTTTTAATATGTTCCTTAGTTGTTAAGGGGATGAGAAAATTATTTTGGCATCCTTTTTTACTTTGGAACATGCAAGTCTAATATTAAAAACCCATTGTACTTTGAGGCACGTGCGGAGTACCATTTAACCTGGTGCCCTGACCATCAAAGACCGTGAAAACCACCATTTGGCTCATTTTAATCTGAATATGAAGCATAGTAGAGTTAAATCTTAAAAAAACAAAGAAGAAGAAGAAGAAGAGAAAGTATCCAGAACCTAAACAAGGACATTCACAAGTTCCTAAAGAATACAAGACTTGCAAGAAAATGTAGCTATAAGTGGAACAATTTAAATGCTTTTGTATGCTTAAAAGAATAGGATCAGAACGTGTATAAACTCCAAAATTTGTCGTTTTAGAAGTCCCTCAAAAAGCATTTACAGCTTTGAAACTGGATGTGCAAATGACAGCTGACAGAAGCAGCTGTTAACTGTATAAAGATGTAATATGTCATGTTTTTTTCTTCTGTCTGTTTTCTGAGCGACTTTGAAGAATATTCCATATCTTGTAATAGTTTGTTTTTTTCCTGCCATTGTGGGTGTCTTGTTTTCACCAGCTGCTTATTGCCCTTTCCTCCTTTGTAATTTGGGCTTTTCTCATTTATCCACTTTGTGCCTTCTTGTCGCCTCTCTCCTCCTGCATATGACCCAGAAATTGATCACAAAGCGCCATCTTGCAGGACGTCAGGATGCATCTGCATCTGCATCTACATCAAAGAGGAACAGGGAAAGAGAACTGCTGGAGGAGCTTTGAGCAAGAATGCACAGGCGCACTCTTTGTGGAAATGTTTCTAACCATCACTTATAAACAAGGCGTGACACCCAGCTTGAATATATAAAATGTGACAGTCATTGAGGGGTGGACACAAACACAGGGCATGAACAGAAAAGGGTTCAAGTCATAAAAAAGATGTTAACAGGTAGTGGTCATACACAGGGCATCAGACACAGTGGGAAACAATCCAAGTGAGGCCAAAGCAAAAGGCAACGTCAAAAAAACAAGCCAGAGGTCATACATGAGGAAATACAAGCAAAACAACAGGAAGAAGCGATAATGGGCAGAAAGCTAAAATAAGAAAAGACAATCTCACAACTGGGAGGTGAAGGCATGAGATATTTACACCGAGAAGAAAGATCGACTGAACACAGGTGTGGCTCAGAAAGGGCAGAAAACAGGACAAAGACTGGGCGTAGAGCAAATTAATGTAGACAAAACAGATTTGAGAATAAATTCATTATCACGATAGAAAAAATCTACATATGAATAATTCTGTTGTAGTCTTTGTTTTCTGTTAGTTTTTGTGGGATGAGCCACTGTGTAATAAAATGTTCTGTTCTCGGCCATTTGTGGCTTTGATGTAAAAACAAAAGCAAAAGCTGGAATAATGAACACTGATATGGTCATCTGGGACAATAAAATGACAGGTAGCTTGTCAACAAAACAACTGATAGATGATGCAGCCCATACCTACCCATACATCATAATTAATCAGCATTGCCTTCAAAGGATTGGTCTAAATGGAGAACATGTTTTCTCACAGGCTTAGGTGAGTTATTTTGTTGTGCTCTCTGTGGGGTTTTTTTCCAATATACACTCCATAAAGACTCAGGTGAGATTAGTTTTTTTGGACCTATTCAACTTTTTTGTATATAAAGGCTTATATAAAGACATGCATGTGATTTGAGTATTATTATACACTTAGAACCAAACCACTACATACTGTGCGATATGTGCTAAAAGCAATATATAACTAACCAAGACTATTTCTAATCTTTTATAAAGTGTTTTTTTTTCTATATAACTGGTACACACTGGGCTTTTTTCTGCCTTGCTGCTCTTTGGTTATTACACTAAATGGTCCATAAGCTTTCCTTCAGTGTCCCTTAGACTGTAACAGCATGTATCAGCTGTGGTATTTTTCACATTTCATAAGTATTATGTAACACAATATGAAACAAAATTGTTATGGCAGTTCAGTATAAAAATGCTCATTTTCAAGAAAAACACTATGAATCAGGCCAATTTCTGGCAGTTAGGTTTCTAGGAATGCTTTTATTCTCATGGATGTCTCACGTGCTGTTTTAGCCACACTGTAGTGGGTGGATTGCTGCATCTTAAGGTCCTTGGGTTCAGACTGTGAGTGTCCTTCAGCCAAGTGGCCTAAGTTCAAATTAAAGTGTCAGCAAATGTCCACTCTGCCAGAGTGCCCTTGTGTCAGACGGTGAAGCTACTGTGAAACACTATGTTTTCACCGTTCACCACTATCGATTCTGTATTAGTGTATTTTGGGCAAAAACAATGGACCATAATTTGAATAAAAGCATTCAGTGTCTGATCCATTATTGAAACATGAGGGCATGAATACCCAAAACACATATATATGGCAACACAACATCATAAGCTACTTAAAATGTGTAATAGAATTCACGAGCTTATATAAGCTGGGGGCTCGTGTGGTCTTAAATTTAAGACTTTTTTTCTTTTCTTCTCTTTTCTTGTGATCACAATGCTCCGTTGTGCTTGCAGCTTTTTTGTCTGTTCTTTGATGTTTTGTGTCTGCCGCTGAGGTTGATGAGGATGGCTAAACTAAACCAAACTGTACGGTGATAAAACTTAAACGCTCTATAGAAAAACCCTAAAATACAAAAATAGAATCGAGACGAAATGTTTTGAGTTCGTGATCATTTTCTATTGGTTTTTCACTACTCTCTCTTTATTCTTCTCCATTCTTTTTTCATTGGCTCCATGGTTGACATAAACAAGTCATTACTGCAGCTTTAAAACAATTGAGATGCCTATAAAAACTTTCAATTCTGAGAGGAATCTTTTCACAATGCTTTAACAAAACCATAAATAAAGGATGCAAGCGTGTCCTGTAATTAAAAAAAAGAAGAAGAAACATGAAAGCCATTTATTATCAGAGATAATAAAATAATAATGACAACAGAGCAGCTTTTTGTAACTAAGTCATAACCTCCAGGAAGTTCACATAAAATATTGTTACGCCTGAGGTAATGTAATTGCTTTGGTTTATGTCTTTATTAGCACGATTACTCAAAAGGTTCTGAACAGATTTACACTGAAAACTTTTCCCATAGGAGAATCTTGGTCCAGTTTGCTGGGGTGCAGCTGTTTTCACACATGGCAGGAAATGATTGCATCCACTCTTCTATTGTAGCTGCAAATTTCAGAAGCAGCTCTAAATAGCCAAAGTGCTATTTTTTAATCAAAACGTGTCAAGCTGTATGAAGCACTGAGGATGACAGAAATCCAGGCAGGAAGATTCCAGTCAGTTTTCAAAATAAAAGACTTCATGAAGACTAAGCAGGTGTGATTTTAATCTCCGTTAAAGATGGAACTGAATAGCATGACAGACATTAGAAATATGCACCCCATTCACTGATGTATTTCCAAATTCAGAGGTGATTGACTTTTAGAGTCAATCTGGATCTAGATTGGATTTTTTCCATTGTGAGATGGTGCAAAATTGGGCCTTTCACTGCACTAAACCCCAGAAATTAATATCAAATTGAAATGAGAAAAACTGGAGAGATCAACTTCATATTCTCAAGAAAATAAAACCAAAAAATCCTGATCCAGATAGTTTTCTGAACACAGAAACTCGATTCATTCGTTGTGTGGTGGTGCATCAAGTGGACATTTTGCAACAACAGTAGATTTCTGTCTGAGGCTCAGTGTCTTGGCATTGATGGGAGCAGTGAGAAAAAATTAGAGCGCCATTTGTTCTGCTTCCATTTGTCCTGAAGCTGACCTCTGACATTCATTCAGATGATAAACAAGCAGCCAGATTCCTCCTAATCTTTGTTTAGTTGAAAAACCTGCTGGGGATAACGAACCCCAGTATTGGATTAAGATCACACAGACAGCAGATAAACACAGCCTATCACTAATACAGCCAAATGGCTAGACATGTTTCCAGACTCTCCTTATGCCTGCTAACATTATGAAATCACCACTTGTTCACACTCAGCTGTGAGGGGATAAGTATTGTAAGAGTTATTTAGATCAGATACATGAAGAAGACACATGTTTTATTTTCACTCTGCAGTGGAACATGTTTTGGTTTTGTGGTCCTGCAAATTTCATTTACTAAGACACAGCAATAAATGTTTTATCAATTAGGTGCTCTGTGTCAGCTTTTATTTTAGTGTGTTTGCATCAGAAATTTATCAGATATAGAAATCGACCTAATGTTATCACTACATACACATTTTCACAAAATTCAGCCTGACATAAACAACGAAAAAGTTGTCAGTCTGTGTCTGATCTGACCTTCAGTTTTCTCTCCTTGTGCACTTCTACACCACTTGCATTTATTTTTTACATTTGTTTAAACCGTTGTGTTTGTATGTGTTCCACTATCTAGTTGCCATATTTAGAAACTGTGCTGTGCCCAAGTTTTGTGAGTTTGAAAAATGTTCGTTTTCACACTGTGAGTTGATAATCACTGACTCACGTATAGTCTCTAAGGGTTACATATTGAAACATAATAATTCATAATCTGGTCTATACCACATCTTAAAATAAGGTAAATAGAACAGATGAACTACACATGACTTATTATAGTGTGTCATTATTTATTTACCAAATATAAGCCGATATGCAGGAGCAGTTTGTGAAAACTAAATGCTTGATTAACTGACCATCGGCAAGTGCCACTACATCTAAATGATAATGGTAAATGGCCTGTATTTATATAGCGCTTTTACTAGTCCCTAAGGACCCCAAAGCGCTTTACATATCCAGTCATCCACCCATTCACACACACATTCACACACTGGTGATGGCAAGCTACATTGTAGCCACAGCCACCCTGGGGCGCACTGACAGAGGCGAGGCTGCCGGACACTAGCGCCACTATTCCACTATGCCACTATCTATTAAGTTTTAGTTTGTATTGAGAATCCAGGTTTGTGATAACACAATGCTAAGGACGAAAAACCTCAGCAATGATCTTAGGGAAGCAATTTTTGCTGCTCTTCAGTGTGATGGGTTATGAGGTCATTTCCAAACAATTTGAAACACATTGTTCTACAGTGAGAAAAGATTATTCACAAGTGGAAAACATTCAGCACAGTTGACAGTCTTTGCAGAAGTGAAACCAAGGCAGTCTAAAAGTCTACATCTCAGCCTCAGGTAGGCTGTTAACTGTTAAAGTTCATAATACTAGAAGACAGACTTCAAGAAGAAATAAAAGACTTATTTCAAACAATTGCCAGGAGAAAGGCTCATCTCTCTAAAAAGACCATACAGGACTGCTTCTGTTTGCAAAGCTGAGTCTAAACAAAATACAAGACTTCTGGAAAAATGTCATTTGGAGATGTCTAGCCAGGATGCACAATACCATGTTTGTTGAAAACCAAGCATAGCATATGTCGAGCATAACAAGTATCAAGCATGTTGGTGGAGGGGTCATGATTTAGGCTGGTTTTGCTGCCTTGCAATCATTCAACTCCTCACTATGTCAAAGAATTCTAGAGTTAAATGTGAGGTCATCGATCTGACAGCTAAGCTTGGTCATAACTGTGTCATGCTACAGGATAATTATCCCAAAATGATCCCACACTAGCAAATTTACACCAGAATATTTAAAAAAGGAAAGAAGGTGGAGCAATGCTGCGGTTAAAGCTCAAACCTCAACTCTCCTGGAATAACCTTAAAAGAGACGGGCATAATCAAACAGCCACAAATCTCAATGAGCTTAAATAACATTGTAAAGAAGAGTGAGCAAAAAAAAAAATACTTGTAGTATGCAATGCATAATTTTTCAAACATAAACATTATCTTAGACAATAATCTCAACACCACCTTCTAAAGTTGCCACATAAAATTTTATGGTATTATTTTCTTGGCAGTTTAAAGTCAGACAGTAGCATTACCATAGAATACATGAACAAATTCCACCCATATTCCCCTAGAGCTTAAAAAGATAAATTGTGCATTACATTAGTCCTTTACCACATACTATCAATCCAAGTTTATAGCAGCAGTATAGCATGAATATATTTACATTATATTAATGATTATTGACAGGCAGGGATAGGTCCAGCTTCTGCGTAAACACAGGGGATCTGTGGTGTAAAGGCAATCTTTGCAGTCCTGTGAGAGGACGAGACACCAAAGCCTTGTAGAGCACTGTCATCATTATGCTGGATTCATAGCCCACACTTCTTCTCTTCTGTACTTCCATTTTCATTGCTTTAGCTTGCTCAAAGAGACCCATGGGACCAAACAGGGAATATATTGCTTGTGTGTGTTTTTTATAATTGGCTCTAAGGTGACACGAGTCCTCGAGTTGTTCCAGCAGACTCCAAAACAGGTTGTTTGAATTTGCCCATTGTGTTTACATGATTCTCTGTCAATGCAGGCATTTGTTGATATGCTGCATGATTGCCAGTATAAGTTGCAGGGGCAATTTTGGAGACAGTCTTGTGGTCACAGGAGTATTTTGTATGCATTAACTTGTTTGGTATTTAGATTGCTGGCTCTGTGAGTTGGGTTATTGCAGTATTGATGCAAGCCTTTCACTGAAATGGACCAAGTGATTAATCCTGCGATTTCATCAACAACATATTACCACTTTATATCGATAAATATACACTTTACTTATAAAAAAAAACAAGTACAAATTGTATTTCTCATTTAGAAATTCTGATCACCTCAAAGTTTTTACAATTTTAACATGAAAGAAACGCATTTAGTTGAACAAATGTTACACAGCGTTGTAATATACTGCAACGGGCCAATGTTTAACGCAGCCTCCAGTATTGCTGTCTTGTAATATGCAGTGGATATATTAGTGGCAAATAAAAACCTGTCTATTAAATGTTGGATTCCGGTCTTAATCTGACTCAGCAGAATCACCTCTTCATGATTCCTAATGTTGGCAAGGAAAATGTAGAGGGTACAGTAAACAGAAGTTAACTAACTTTAAGTAAAAATAACACACTGACAGGTGTGCATTGGTGGACAGTGGTGTAAAATAAATGAATGGAGACAGTACTGAAATGACATCGATCGGGCATAGCACTAAGACCAGTGACAAGTGAAGTGAATAACACTGTTTATCTCTTCATCATGGCACCTGTTAGTGGGTTGGATACATTAGAGAGAAAAGAGAACATTTGTGCTCAAAGTTGATGTGTTAAAATCAGAAATAATTGGCAGGCATATGGATCTGAGTGAGTTTGACGGGGTCAAATTGTGATGGCTAGATTTCTGGATCAGAGCATCTCCAACACTGCAGCTCTAGTGGGTTTTTCCCAGTGGTCAATATCTATCAAAAGTGTCTATCAACCACAGACTCACCGACAGCCAAGGCTCAATGATGCACATGGGGAACGAAGGCTGGCCCGTGTGATCTGATCCAAAAGATGCAAAAAAGTTAATGCTGGTTGTGTTAGAAAGGTGTCAGAATACACAAAGCATCACAGTTTATTGCATATGGTGCTGCATAGCCAGATCTGATGATTCACGTTACCTTTTGCATCACATGGATGTTTGTGTGCGTTGCTTACCTTGGGAACATTAGGCACCAGGATACGCTATTGGCAAACCAGCAGAGGCTGCGCGATGCTGTGACCCACAATCTGATGAAAAACCTTGGATCCTGGCATCCACGTAGATTTTACTTTGACATGTACCACCTACATAAGCATTGTTGCAGACCACGCATGCCCTTTCATTGAAACAGTATTCCCTGGCTGTGGCCTCTTTCAGCAGGATAATGTGCCCTGCCACAAAACAAAAGTGGTTCGGGAATGGTTTGAGGATCACAACAATGACTTTGTCCTCGGAATTCTCCAGATCTCAGTCCAATCAAGCATCTGTGGGATACACTGGACAAACAACTGTAATCCATAGAGGCTCCACCTCGCAACTTAGAGTTCATGCCTCGACAGGTCAGGGCTGTTTTGGCAATAAAAGAGGCACTAACACAATAGTAGACAGGGAGCCATAATGTTTGGCTGATCGGTGTACGCTGACAAAAGCGGTAAATTTATACACAGTTCATTATGTCTGTCTTTGTTCTGTTATTTTTCTTCTTCATTTACAGTTGCTACAATGTGTTCTAGATTTTTTTGTCTTGTGATATATCAAATATCACAGGATCATATCATGGTGTGATGGTACCATCATGTCAGGAGAATGACTGAAGTGTTTTATTGTTATATGTTGGAAAACCAAGGATGGACAAAGGGCTAAAGCTCCCGCAAAAAGGAGACAATTCCTGAATGAATTTGTTGGTATTCTTGTGCACAGTTTTCAAGTTGGTTGTTACAAAAATCTTGGCGATCCTTCCTCAGTTGATCTGGGTATCTATTCTGAGTCGCATCTGTCTTTTTTTGTAATCCCAAAATCACTTGATGAGGCCGTGATAGGGGCTGTGGGGGCTCCATGCAATCTGTTGCAGTGCTTCTTACAAATAATTCTTCATGATTCTCACTAAATGGTGCAGAATGAGCTCAAAAACTAACAAAATAGTGAGATTAAACTTTGAACATGTTAAATAGCTAAAACAGTTGTATATTACTCGTATATATTCCACTTGTCTGATGCAAACACACAAATAATTTTCCAAATTTGTTTGAGTAGGATTGAACAAATTTTAGCAAGAAAAATAATTAAGACATAGGCCTGCTGTGCCATAAGTGTGCTCATATCGGTTTAGTCTAACAACATCCTTGTTTCTGTGTAAACAAATGAGCATCAGTTTGAATGATGACGATGATGACAGCTGAAACCACTGCTCCCATTTTCCCAGCAGTTACTGTGTTTACATCTCTCAACACCTTTGTTGTATTTGCTGTGTGTTTTCGTTAGATAAGAAGGCAAAAAGTCAAGTTCAATCCTCGTTGTATGCAGAGAGTCACAGAAAGAAAATGATCTGCCCCGTATTTAAAATGTCATTGCGAAATAACGGTTGGATTGACAGAGTGAGAGATGTATTATTATCAAATAATTATTATCAAATTAAACAGATGCGTAACCTGAAATGCTGAACTATGGTTATTGTCAGCCCAGCAATTATTTTGTCAGAGTGGCCTTGATGTCCTCTACACATGAAATGGTCTTTATTGAGAAACCACCACATCCCTAGGCTACAAAGTTATTTACATTAAGGCTCTAACCACTGACCCGCTTATTTAAGGAAAACAATAAAATAAGAAAAACAGTTTGCCAATCTTTCAAGCCTCTCTACTGCCAAAACCACTGCAAATGTTGTGGTGAAGTGAAAGTTGCCAAAGATTTACCAAATCCATGTAAATCATGGCCCTCTGAGCTTGTGTCCTCTCCCTCTCCTCAAAAGCCCTTCAACACAACAGGCAGCATCGCACTGCCAAAAGAAATGTCTGGAGTAAATCTGCTAGTGTTGAGTCACAGCTAACCCAAGGCACATCCATTTTTTTTTCTGCGGCTCGAGGCCAAAGAGAGATCTAATAAACAAGTAGGACCTGAGAGAAGGACCCCTCATTTATCCGACTACCAGAGCAGTTAGTATCATAGCACAGAGGCCACTTGAACTATTGTCCTGTGTATAACTCATGAGCATTTTGACAAGAAAGACTGACTGAAATGGTAATGCAGTAGATGAAGGCTAGAGATGAATGAGACACAGAGTCCATGGCCATCTATTAGATTATCATCAAACAAAAACGCAGTCAAACCAAATTCCTCAGCGCTGCCGTCTCTACACAGGTGTCTTATTAGTGTTTTTGGCAATGCATGGCACATCAGCATCACAGCTGATTAACTTTTGTGGATACATTTTGTTCCCTTCTTCAGATTATACTCAGCTATTTTCCTCAGTAGGATACTGACAGAACATGCACAAGTTTCAGAGTGTAGCATCCCCTATGGAAATGTGAATGTGTTATGTATGAAATTATAGTATTTGTGGAACACAAACCAAAATGATCTGAAAGTCTTTTAGTTAGTTCCAGCATCTAAAACTGATTTTATCCTCTGCTTTATAGCCATTTAAGCTGAATATCTTAAGGTTTAAGAGTGTTAGCAGGGCAAAATAAGAAACTGCATAAAGAGCTTCTGTAGCACGTAAAGAAGAGTATTTTCATTGTTTTCTAAAATTTAATATTTCTAACACTTCATGTATAATATCAATTACTGATAATTACTGTAATGAACGGCTCTTACACTAACAATATTCACTCATACATGTATATTCTGTACAAACAGCAGAGATTAGTCTAATCCACTAGCATGACTATACTAAATTTTGTTTCTGTTATAAGATGCTTTATTATAAAGTGTAAAAAAAAAACAACTGAATTCAGAAAAATAATTCTCTAACAAACATTTTATAATACCCTATAGTGCGGGCTAATGTGCAAGATAATAGTGCGGCTAAAGTACTTTCACATTGGTTTAAATAGATTCAACTCCTCCCATAAAGTTAAATTATCTGCGTTTAAACCCCGTATCTCGCGCTCTGATTGGCTGGCTAAACTGTATGGGGACCCTGGTGCTGAGGCATTCAACATCTGGGAGAAAAGTGAGCATTACAGGGGCGGGGCGTAGCGCAAAAAAACTGCTCCATTGGCCAATCGAAGGCAACCTCATCCTAACTTCACTCGTTGATTGGTTTGAATCCCTGTCAAACAGCACTACGGGGGCGTGGTCTGAGCTGCAGCCGAGGTGTTGTGATTTTAGTCTAACCAGCTTCAGTCCTGTCACAACAGTGAGGGGCGTCTTTTCGCTACGCTGGCGCTCTGGGAATACTAACCATTTCAGAAACAACTAGCTAAAACTAACAACCCCGCTTTTTTTCCTTCGTCATTCTCGAGACTTTACAGCTTGTTCTCTGCGACAGTATCTCAGAAACACTGCGACGTGTGTATTTTCAAGGTGGAAGCACGAAGGTAAGTGGTTCGTTTACTAGTTGAGGACTTTGGCGATGCTGTTGCAGCTGTGCTTACTTTGCTAAATACGAGACAGATGCTTTAAGTTTGCCACAGAAGAGAGCTTATTTAGGCACGTGAAGATCGACGATAATCACTTGAAAACAACATATCAGACGCTTTTAATAAACCTGAACTGTCCCTGTACTCTCCCGGAGTTTCATTTGTGGTCCGGAGAAGCCGCTGCTTTTCTCGGCTGTGTTTCGAAGTCCCCCTTTTTTCTGCACTGGTAACTGAATAACAGAAATTACAATCTGACATCAGCCAGGGTTAGACCAGTTATATATATAATAGTTATTTTTTTTGCAGTAGCTCTGTTCCTTTTTGTTTTCATTATTTCCATGTGTGTATCACGGACGGGTTTGGAAGCTGTGTTAACATCGGCAGCGAAAACTATATGCATAGTCATATGAAACCCTGACATACACGTTTTCTCTCTTGTTGCTGCAAGAGTCCCCAGCAACTTATCACAAATAAGCAACCGATAACACGTCTCTGACTGGCATCTCGCCTGAGACACTAATTGAATTTTTGGTTTATTTTCTGGCGGAAGCAGCCCAAACTTGTTTATCAAGGACCTGATTGTGGAAAAACAAAAGAAAGAAAGAAGGGAAAAAAGCGGGGGATTAGTGCGTAATGGAGACTGTTCACCATCAGATAGAGGGGGAAATCAGTGTGAGTTTCTGGAAAAGAAAAGCAGCAATTACGTGGCAGTTGGATTATTGTGAAACGGCACATCTCCCTCTCACTCTGCACAGATTTTACCTCTTAAATCACGCTTACTTGTCTTAATGCCAAACTCGGAGGGAAAACGATGAGCTCATTGTTCTAACAGGTTTCAACGGGAGAACCTGCATTAGACCTCAGTGTTGCCTACGATGCAGAAAGAAATTGGAAACCTGTGTTTTTCTTCTCTTCTCCTGCTTTCCTAGGAATCGCTGGTGAATGTTTATGTTGAAATGGATGCTCCTGGCTGCTTTTAAACCGTCCTCCGCACAAAGGGAGACCACGATTTGTCTCAGCCCGTTGTGCATTAGTCCTCTAATTTCCTTAAGTGGGTGTTCAGTTTCAGTTGAGGCTAAGAACATTTCAACAATAAATAAATCTCTGTTGTGCATAAACACTGACAGACTACACCACTGCCTTTTCGATCCTGGACTCTTGCAAGGTGATATTGTAGACTGCATGCCCTCT
>NW_005187491.1:1473862-1478886 GCF_000239375.1 Pundamilia nyererei
GGAAAGGTGCTGCTGCTGTTGTGCAGGACTAGTGGGATGCTTCTGTGTAACGTATCCAATGCTTAAGCAGCAGCAGTGGTGGTCTGTGGTCCCATCTGTACTGTGCACAGTTCATACAAATCTACATTCAGCCCTCATTTGTGGTTGTCGCCCACAGTCGCAATGAACCAACTCTTTGTTTTTTATTTTTTTCATTCTCTTACCATTAGGAAAGTCACATTCTGCTGATGGGTGAGTTATAGTTGTGAATGTGAGCGAGAGCAAAGTACCAGCAGTGCGTTCATTTCCCTGTCACTGCTGAAAATTGCTTGCTCTTCGTCCAGCTCTCATTTTCAGGCCCCGATAGGTCGGTCGCTCAGTTAGCATGGTTAATGGTGCATTTAGCGCAGTGTGTAATTTTATTTCCAATTTCCATTCCGCTGCTTGCTTTTAGTTTGAAGTGACAAGAAGCCCCGATGGAGGGGCCCTGTGTGTGCAGATGGCATCTTCCTAATGGTCCTCAGGGTAATGATGGTTGAAATAGGCTCCTAACCAGGGGCTGAGGACTGTGGCCCTTGGGGGACATTCAGCAAGCCTATTTCCATTTTCATCATCAAGATAAAGTACTCAGAACATAGGCGTATGTACACACACACAGTTAGTCTGCACTTTGGATTGGTCAGAAGAAAAAAAAAAAAGAAGAACTTCAGCAGGACTGATGAAGACACTTTAAACCCTCAGGCGAATTTGAAGTTTGTAAATTGCTGTGCCCTATTTTGAGCTCAGTGGAACTTGAGGGCATAGATAATATATTTCGGGATAAATTTCGTTTCACATCATGTTCAAAATTGTCTGAAGCGCTTTAGACTTTAAGCACTTGTGCAACTGCTGATGTCTAAAGAAGGGTGGGTGCAGTGCCGTGCTTCAGGAAGCAACAGTTAATCGCCACTCCTCATCCGCAACATATGGGACTTTGTTTGGCCCTGTACCTGAGAGAGTCACCGGTCTGTGGCACCTCATATTTCATTTTGATAATGGCTGGTAACCCGTGGCAACTGTGGAGGCAATGAGAGCTTGGCTTCTTGAAGGGCATGGTTGAAAAAGGGAAGAGGGTGGGTTAAGAGGATGTGAAGTCCAAGGCTGCTTCCCCCCTGCTCTTTCCTGGTTGGTTGCGTTGTGTCCAGCGAAGGATGTGGGACCCCTGGGGAGTGAATTATTACCTGTCAGCCCCGCAGGCTCCCTGTCATCCATAATCCAGGGCTGACACAGCACAGGCTGGTCCAGGCTATCTGCTGGGACCACAAGGCCTTGGCCTCCAGGTCTGGCCTGGTTTGGCCGTAGCTGGTAAGAAATCGCATTAACATGTTGAATCAAGCGTTACAAATGCACAGTTTAAGACTATCATACAAACCTACCTTGTGCCTTTTGCATTATAGCCAGTGGGTCTTTGTTATTATTCTGACTAGTGTAGCTTTTGGGGGGATTTAAGTTGGTTCTTTTTTTTTTTTTTTTTTTCTTACTGAGCAGAAGGAGCTTCTTTACTATGCCTTGAAGTAAAGCTGTTGCTCATCATTTTGCTGATTCAGTGTACTGTATCTCCCAGGTTTATCAGCCTGTGTGGTTTTTAAAGTTCATTTACAGATTGCCAGTGGCACAGACATAATATATACTGCCAGCTGCATCTGTTTTCCTGTGATTGTCGCAGCTTGTTGAAAGTAAAGGTGAATACGGCACTGACAATTTTTGTCCGACAGGTCTAATCATTAACTGTTAGATGTGAATCCTTAGCAGGCATATTATTACTTTTGATTTCAAAAACAGGCGTGCAGCTTCATCCTGCAAGTGGTCCTGTGGTTAGTGTAGAACTGAAAATTATAGCCAAGCTGATGAGTGCGTAAGTTTTGGGAGGAAAACCTTTGAGTTCAGTGAAAGGCTAGAGGGAAGAAGTGAAGGAAGAAGAAAAAGATGGCGGGAGGCGGCAAACCACAAACTGGACAAGAGACAGGCCTTGGTGCTTCTATCCAGACTGGCTGTCTTCCTGAGGTTTTGTCAAGCTGTTCCTCAGAAACATTAACCCCTTGTCAAACATGGACTGGGTCTCTGTTTTCAAACTTGCCACAGCCACATGCAGTGCGGCAGGAACACTGGATGATTGTCTGGTAACACTTCATGAAGCATGGTGGATGCAGTCCAGCAATTGGAGTGGAAAATATAACCTGTGGCTCTCAATGTCAGCAAATTAGCTCAAATTCATATTTTTAGTCTAAATGGGGGTCTCATGTATCACAAAGGAGTCTTTGTCAAAAATCAGACCTCAGCTTTATTCTCCTTTGTTTCCTTTCTGTATTAAGTCATGCACTGAGGTTTCACTGTTTTCAGTGTGGTTTGTCTTTTTAAAAATGCTGAAGTCGAGTAATGATACTTGTAGTTTCATGCTTTTTGTCTCTCTCACTCCATATCAGTTGCCCTTTAGATGAAGGACAGAATACCCATCTTCAGATATCAGACACACTCACTCTTTGATTTGTGTAACAAGGAGGCTGTGTACGCTACCTACGGGGAAGCTTGGAAGCAGCATGCACCACAAAAAGGATTTCTTCTGAATGGAAAGAAAATGAATCCTCCAAAAATAAATTCTTGTCATTTTTCATGCATATTCTATGTGGAGAAGTAGCTAATGTAGTGCGCTGTGTGCGCTTGAAGTTTTTTATATAATATATAAAATTATTAGCTATTGAATAAGATTGAATAACAAAGATCCTCCAAAATGCCCATTCAGCTGTGTGATCCACAGAATCCAGTTTATTTTGAAAACCACAACAGTCAGTAGCAGAGCTCCCCAAAGATTAAGATAATGCAGACATCACAACAGGCTCTCTTACATCCACAGAGAGCAGAAATCCCCACATTTATGATTCCATTTCTTGCCTCTGTGTTTAATTGTAGGAAGCAACTGATATGAGGAAACACGTGTCTCTTTAAGTAGCCTCTGCTCATAAATACTAGCTCTTGATTCTTGAACTCTTAGTTGGGTCAGCTGGGGAATGGCAGAAGGGCCCAGTTTGTTGCTCCAAATGATCTCTTAATTACTTCATAATGTGGGCAGTCCTCCTGCATCATTGATTAGCCAGTCAGGCTTAACATGGAACAAATTGCTCCATGACTTTCCAGTCTCGCGGCCTTATTGCTTGTATTGGTAAAATTGGAAACTACAGTGAATGTTTTATGTTTTTTATAAACTAAATATTAATTTCATTCAAATGGTATATACTGTACACCAGAGACCTTATTAGTTGTTTAGCTATTTACCAATAGTTACCAAAAGTAACATCATAAATGCAGAACATTAAGGCAGTATGGGATCATCTTGACAGAGTACGTAACTAAAGACGACCAACATCCGAATTTCCTAAAGACTACTTAAAGAAATTACAAGAAAACTTTAATTCAATTAAATTCAAATCAAGTTAATTCAGTTCACTTTTATTTATATAACACCAAATCACAACAACAGTCATCTCAAGCTTTCCTTAAGATAGTCCAGGGTGCGTTGAAGAATAATTGGTCATACCAAATATTGACTTATATACTGTATTTACGCCTATGTTTGCATATTATTCAATGCACTGCACCTATTTCTAATTTTTAAGCAAAATATAAAGTAAAAAGGGGGGCAGGTCAAGACTTTTTCATAGTGCTGTACTTAAACATGCTGGTATGTTAATAAAAATGATCAGACATTAGGCACTAAAGTTGGCTTGTACTTGCCTATTACTGCAGTGCATTTAAAAGTACTAAAGTAGACAGTTGGATATCTGATTATTAATATCAGCATTGTTACTGAGCTTGTCTTGCAGTGTTTCGTTTTCTGATTTTATCTTTGTCTCCACGCAAAAACATTGTAGAAACCTATAAAAAGGCCCAAGTGTACAAAAAACTCTGCGCTTTAATGTCACTGTTTTGCGATGTGTGACTCTCAGAAAAACATGCCAGCTCTGATAAAAGGAATTGATGAGCTTAGAGGCTTAGAGGCTTAAAGGCATACAATTCCAATGGATTGAAAAATGTGGAGAACTGTTTCTCGATTCCGATCCTTTGTCCCATCTAACTGTTTTTAGCAGTGCAATTTATTGAGACTGCCCAGTCTATGTCACACACATAATGGCCGAAACACTGGAAAAATTGCAGCTGGTGTAGCATATGGGGAAGATCGAACAAAGAACAAAAACCTGTATTAGTTATGCCAGAACAACTGGCTTCGATAAACAGAGTACAGAACAACACAAAACTACACTTTAAAATTAGTGTGTGAGGGAGGGAACAAACTATGTATTTTATCACCTTGAACACAGCCATGATATGTTACAAATGCTGTGTAGCAAAGAGAAATGTTGCACATTTGCTGCAGTCAATTACAAAAGCTTTGCTAATGTGAATTAATTAGGTCATATTTGGTTGTTTATGACACTTGGATAGCTGCTCTGCATGTATTCTTAATATTTTGGTGGCACAGTTGGAGAATGGTATTCAATTCTTGGAGTTAAACTTTGTAACTTTAATTTGGCCATAACCCAAGAACTAGAAAACACAGGTCTCAAAGTAGACAAGAATAACAGCAGTAAAAGTTACACATGTGCAAAGTGTCCTCTATGAATTACCCAGTTGTGTGTTTTTGCAGACCTGGGCTCACAGAGCATGCAAATTTTTCATCCTTCTGAGCTGAGCTTGCAGGGAGTGTGTGTAAGTGAGACGGCCTCTGGCCAAACCAGCCAGCTGACTTCCTGTTGGCTCCCCACACACATGAAAATAATCACATTGGTATGACTCCTCCGCACTTTCCAAATGATGTTGTATCGGATGGATCAAATTCTGGTAATAATTGGGGTCATTCTCTAATCATTGTCAGCTCGACCATCTCCATATACATTCACTGAAATGGGAAAGTCAGCCTACTTCCAGCATGTTTTTCACACTTTGAAATCTGAATGTTTGAACAGGAACATCTTCAAAACTGTTAAAGATAAAAACCTGAAATTTTCAATGAC
>NW_005187491.1:1478906-1511356 GCF_000239375.1 Pundamilia nyererei
CATCCTTCTGAGCTGAGCTTGCAGGGAGTGTGTGTAAGTGAGACGGCCTCTGGCCAAACCAGCCAGCTGACTTCCTGTTGGCTCCCCACACACATGAAAATAATCACATTGGTATGACTCCTCCGCACTTTCCAAATGATGTTGTATCGGATGGATCAAATTCTGGTAATAATTGGGGTCATTCTCTAATCATTGTCAGCTCGACCATCTCCATATACATTCACTGAAATGGGAAAGTCAGCCTACTTCCAGCATGTTTTTCACACTTTGAAATCTGAATGTTTGAACAGGAACATCTTCAAAACTGTTAAAGATAAAAACCTGAAATTTTCAATGACCTTTTTGGCCATAACATTGAAGCAGGATCTATAATTCAGGACAGATGCATTTAAAAAACAAACAAACAAACAAACAAACCACTTGAATAGTGGCTAGTCAAGAAACATGTTATGGGTAGACACAAGCATATTTGCTATATACAGCTATAATTATATATGTCTAAATTTTAAACTATAGATTTTACAGGCAGAAACTTTGAGCAGAAATTGTTCAAAAACTGTAATGATTTGATATGGAATAAACCAAAGGAGTTTTGGGTTTCTTAATACTCGTAAAACAAATGTGTTTTAGCAGCTCCTTTTCCAGCAATTTGGTTTATTGCTGTGTGCATCACAAGATGAATGTGGAAGTTGTAGTAATGTGGTTTGGCCAGTTTGCTGTGCAGCCCAGCAACATTTCCTCGTGTTGGATTTTTGTTTTTCTAGAGCAGGAGGGCTGGTAGATCTTTGATTTGGGTTTTGTTTTGAGTTTTGTTTTTTATTCGCTTGTAAAGCGAAAGATAAGAGAGAGATTAATTTTGCCTTAATAATGAACTTATTTCAGTTCTGCGCTGCATCAGTGCAGTTTTGAAGTTCTTGTGTTTTGACAATTAACCACAAAAGATTATATCAGTCCTTTAGCTGGCAGTATGGCAGTTTAAGTATGATGAAGTTCTTTATTTTGTTTCCTGTGCATTTTCCTGTTTTATTTCTGACAATTTTTGATCGCCTTTCCACTAAACCTGGAGCCTTTTTATAGTGCATGTTCTCAAAAACGTTTATCTATTTTCTCTGTTGTGCAGTATCGTGTTTTCTTCAGCATTTTCGTCTTCATTGCTGGTTGTTGTTTCTTTCTTCTTCTTTTTTTTTTTCTGTGTGTGCCTCACTTTTCAGAGATTGGCTCTCAATCAAGTGGTGTGGGCAAGACTGTAATGCTGTTTTCAATTTGTGAAGTTTTTGCTTCTTTTAGTGGAGCTTTTTTTTCTTTGCCTGTTCAGCCACAGTGGCTATCACAGCTTCTACTAACAGCCAAGTTACTCTCCTATTTCCTGCAAACAAACAGCTGTTGTTTCTGGAGGAAATGTAACCATCCATCTTTGTCCCTGGCAAAGACCTACAAGATAACCAGAGCTCTTTTTGTTTTGGTTTGCACTTTCAAAAAGAACATTAGGCACAGCTTATTTTCCGTAGAATAAGTTGTTACAGACATGTATTGCTTTGAATTGGAGCACGTCTCTATCCAAGACAAACATTTGGGTCTTTTTAAAAAATATATATTATTAATAAAAAAAGGGCTAGTTTGTCCCTACATGTTTGGCTGGATATCATTACACACAGAGCTTTTGGTGGCACAGATTAAAATCTCACAACTCCTCCTGAAATGGTGAACTGAGAGAAAACAAGGCTGATCCAGATCGGGTGGCAGAAAAAAGACTGGCCTCATTTAAGCCGGCTAACAATGCCTGAGAATCAGCTGTCACCCGTGTCTGTTTTGATACAGTTGTTTTTAGACTCTTCATTAGTCTGCTGTTTAAACAGAGTGATACTTTTTAGTCAGATGCATGCCTGCTTTGCGCATTTCGAGGATGAGAGACTTTATTTTTGTAAAGATTGTGAGTACTGTGTGTAAGGAATTTATGTTGTCAGTAATCCAGTCTGCTAATGTTTTAGAGCAATATTGGAGCTGCTGGCATCATTACTTCTTTTTTTGTTTTTTAAAACACAAATGCAGAATGAGGCCTGTTTTCATAGTAAATCTTTTGATAGCTGATCATATGAAACAAGCAACTGTAAGTGTCATATTGCACTTTAAGCCACTGTATTTATTTTATTTCTCATACTATAAATCAACTGATTAGTTTTTGGAAATAACAATAAAATGAGTTGATACTTCCAGGTCTGCATGCACATAAATGTATCAAGTGTATAATGGGGGGAAAAAAGAGAATCCCGCCAAATTCTCACATTTGAGAGGTTTGCCAAACATAATTGAAATCCACCAGAAGTGGATTGCACTGAAAGACTTGGAAGGAAGTGTGCAAAGTGTTGATGTTGAAATGGCCATCGCTAAGGCTGTAGAGCAGATATGCGGAACGAATTGGGTGATGCAAAGCAATGTGGGTTAAGAGTTTCTGGCAGAGTGAGACTGAGAGATTGAATATCTGATTTTTCTCAGGTTTCTCTTTTGATAATCTGTTGCACAGAAATTGTCTGGCTTGTCAGATCTCGACTGAAGCAATTAGGTTGACTGCATGAGGGAGGAGGGGTCTGGTGTGTTGGTGCTATTGAAGTAACTTTGAGTTATGATCATGCCTCATTGTTGCTCATTGCAGTTTTTTTTAAATGAGAATTTTTATGGCCCTGAAACGTGAAATGAAGCAGGAAATTAAAAAACCTACGTTTTTTTTCCCCTCCTTCCCTCCTGTCCTATTCATCCACAACTGATGCCTTCAAACAGTAGTAGTTCCTCGTTTCTATTCTCCACACACTCAGGTGACAGGTATTCACATATTTAATTCATTTAAGTGGTCAGAGAATTGATTTTTTTCTGCAGGGAGTTATCTCACATCTTTTGAAAATGAAATGGGCTCTTCTCACAGCTGGATGGTAATATGACAGTCATACTTTGAAAGAAGATCATAAATGCATCTAATTTCCAAACTTTCCAAAAATAGCCCAAACCACTTGACCCCATTCCTTGAAAGGTTGGGCAAGTCTACATGCACTTACCGTACTGGTCTTACTTTAAATGGATAGCAGAAGTTAAACTCTGCAAACCTTAAATTTAGGTGGAAGGTAGATTGATATTTTCTGGAACCGAGACTGGCTTCCCAACTCTCGGCCTCCCTCGGGGTCTTTATCCGATTTCTTAGGCATGCACCCTGCGCTTTGCAGATAGGAATTGTGGCTGATTTTGTGCAAACAACACTCTGCATACCCTTGTGCTTAAATCTGTAATGTGTTAAAATTAGAATCTATAGTGTGTTTTCTTTTAAGATTTAACTGTGAATTCCTGGGTGAGTATGAAATGTTTTACCTGTGTGAGCATTTGGGGCCGGATGTTGGCCGCTTTAATCTGCTCTGACACTCTCATGCTATTATTTGTGTATATTTTAGTGGTCACCATATGTGCAGTGAATGTTTGGCTTGGACAATGTGCGATAAGTCTGCTCGCCTACACTTAGCTTGGTCATTTTCATCCATTTCTCAGAACTCCGGGCTTGTTTCCATTAAACTGAGGCTATTTTTATATCGGTGTTTGAGGGGGAGGGTTTATCAGGGGGTTTCAGTTAGTGTCATATGAATCCAAACCGGGCAGGGGTCCAGGGTGAGTAAAACAGACCTCCTCCTCCTCTCAAGTGCCCTGAACTCTTTCCATTTGGAGAGTGTGTGTACCAGTTTATTAACCATGTGTTGACTCACTACCACAGCTGTGTGATTGTGTATGAGTTTGCATTCTTGTGGTTAGGGGAAAAAAAAAGGAATTCTTCATAGAGTCACCATGAATCCCTTGATGGTTAAGCACTGATGCAAAGAAATGTTAAGAAGAATTAAAATGTCACACTGTGTTGCTTATTTTTATTTCTTGACCATAGACTAAAAACGCCAAACATGAATTTACTGACACAAATCAGAGAAAAACAAATTAAAATGCCCCAAAACATGAATAACATAATTGGATTAATACATTAAAGCTTGCTCTATACCTCTATAAGGTCTTGACGAGGGATGGGTATCGTTTAGGTTTTATCCGATACCGGTGCCAAACTGGTACTTTTGAAACGGTGCCGGTGCTTAAACGGTGCTCAAACCGGTGCTTAAAGAATGGAGAACACAAAATTGGTCCAAAAACCTCTCATTTTTAGCTGGTTTTTTTTTTTTTTTTTTTGTTTGTTTGTTTTGTTTTGTTTTTTTGTAAAAAGATAACAATGTTAGCCTTTTCTGCAGCTATGGGGCATATATGGTATCACTCTTGGCTGGAAGCAGTGCTTAATCAATGGAAAAAACACAAACTTTATCCAAAAACCTCTCATGTTTAACTGTTTTCCACTTTTTCTTTGGTCATTTTAGCCTTTTTGGCCAGGGTGAAGGGAGCATCTGCCATCAAACAAGAAGACAGCCGCATGTAGCTGTGATGGTGTTTGCTAGTTCCATTACATGCATTAATGTAATAATGTGGTTAGCCTACTAAATTACACACGAACAACATTAAGCTACTCACGCAGAGAAGAACGGCTGCTGCTGCCATCATCACCCGTCATTCATTTCTGCTACACTGGCAGGGCTAGGGGCCAGGACTCTATTCTTCGGGTTTTTGGGGGATGTTGCTCCGGGTCCGATAACTGGCAACCCACCCGCAGTAGATGTGCATGGTGTGAGGTCTCGCAGCAAGCTATCAAATACGGCGCATTTCTCGGCTTTAAAAAAAAAAAACGCTATGCGTCGCCAGGTGTTTCATCGGATTTGAGGTGTTACCTCCTTTGACAGTATCACAGTATCAGCTTAAAGCACTTGTTGCAGGCTGCTGAGTTTGCATCTTTTGCTGTGAAGTACAGCCAGACTTTTGACCGCTTCGCCTTGGGCATTTTAATCTGTAGCTCTGCATAAAAGAACGTACGTACCTAGACCCGCCTACTATCCTCGGAAACGTAAAATGATTGGCTAGAATCTAAAGTGTATCACAGCTTAGGAAAAAAAAAAAGCACCGAAATGTGCGCTGCTTTTTGGTCTGGTTACTACACCGGTACCCATCACTAGTCTTGACCTCAGTAAATGCACGGAAATTACTTTTGTTTTGATTTTGCAATAGATTAAATTGAATTCAACTTAATTTCTGCCTATTCCCTAATCAAATAAGCAGAGGATCATTTGAGCACCAAGTTAACATTTCTTGCATCATGCTTCATGTGTTATCTCAGATTGTGAGCTGCTCATCTTTCTTCTTTTTGCATTACAAAAAAAGCATCTTGCATACATGACACATTTATAATTGAGTTATAGTGAGTGTGACTAAATAAGAAAGCAAATGGAAACAAAGGTTGAATCTTCTTACTTGAGCATATATAAATAAAATATAAAATAACCATCAATGATGTCAATTTGCAGCTGTGTTATTGAATTTTGGATATCCACTGGTGACGGAAAAGGTCATGTTGCTTGTCAAAAAATTCTGTTAGTCAAACTATAATTCCCCGAACATGAAAACAATCTTAGAGTAATTGCACATGATAATTTTGGCGTGTGTGTGTGTGTGTGTGTGTGTGTGTGTGTGTGCGCTCCACAGTGATGTGGATGACTGCGCCGGGCTTTAAAAACATGTTCATTAATTTACTCTGAGGCTGTAAACTTATTTCCACCAAGAGACACACAAACACAACAAAACACACCCACTCAGCCACATGAGCAACTTCCAATTTCCAGCGAATGAAACCTTGTTTGAGCTGTCTTCATTGCCTCCCTCTCTGTCCTCCCGGCTTCCATCGTCTCTCCCTGAGGGGCAGTTTTTAGTGACTGATGGCATGAAAGCCAGCTGAGGGTAAACAAACCAGCAGACCACACTTTTGCTTTAATGTCACAAGTCAATGACATGCAGCTGGGTGAAAGGAATGAGGGAGGGGGGCGGCAACACCTACACTTTCACTCTCAGGGCCATATCTGAGGCTGACAGTAGCCCTCCAGCTAAACACAGACAGTCTGCATTAGTGTTGGCCTGTAGCTACAGGTGCCAGGAGAATCAAGCCCAGTTTTATAACTTGGACAGAAAGACATGGTACGAGTGTTTATGCTGCTCTGAAGCAGGTTTATACAGCTTTGTTAAAATTATCATTATTAGGTGTCAATTTTGCAGCCTTATGGAAAAGAAAGAACAGTCCTATGAGCTACAAACCTTTACTTATTATGTACACTTAAGTGTATTTCAGTTGAGCTGTATTTTTTTTTTTGCACAATCACTAAACAAACACTATTTCTTGTTATTCAACTATGAAATATGTGGGTTCTTTAAGAAAAAAAAAACAAACGAGGGGGGCTTCCCCTCTGTGTGAGGCACCCCGGATTCTTACTCGATTGTGGGCCGTGAAGTTATCAAATACCAAGTTTCCATAATATGGCAAGATTAAGAGGAAGGGCTGTTCAAATTGCACTGTCTCATAGTTTTCTTTTGTTTGGTTTTAAGATTTTAGTCATTTAGACCCAAGTAGGTTTGACGTGGGTCAACCTTTCACAATGCAACTCTGTCCACCAGCAGCTATCAGATCCTTCTGGAAAAATAAGGTTTGATCTCACAGGATAGTTTTTGTCTATGGAATTTTAAATGAGTTTAAAAGTGCCACTGAGTTGGCAATATTTCTCCTGGATTACTAAGTATTAAACCCTTTCTACTAGGATTGTGACAATAGTAGAATTTCACATTTGATATCAATACCCAGAAAATACTCAGTATGACTTTGATACCAGATTGTCTGACTGTGCTATGTTCCTGTTGTCAGAATTTTGTTGCTGATCAGAGTTGGTAAAGTAGGGTGCCGCTCTTGTCTAGTTGCTAGTGGGCTTATCTCAGCTTCAGAAAGCTTGCAAATAGCTGTGATATAAATTAACACTGCCTGTTGACTTTACAGACACGCAGGACTCAACATTTGCTTTCTAGTTCCAACATTACTGTCATCATTTTTTGTACCATCCCCCACCTTAATGATAACTTAACAGATGGCTGATGTGCCAAAGGGGTAATTGCTATTAGTTTTACAGTTACTGTTAATGTTTGCAGTGTCTGTGTGAAGATATACAATAACTGCTAACGGGCGCTTTAGTGGTGTTGAAGTGTAAAGTGCTGTGTCAGCCTGGAGGCAAAGGTGGGATGCTGCAAATAGTAGTTGTTTTTTTTTCCTACCTACTTATCTGTCTCATACAAGCAGGTAAAACAAAATGGACTAATGCAGAATTATTGTCACATGCATGGGGTTTGGGGTGTGTAACATATATTGACACAATAAAAGAGTGCAAACATTAGGCTTGGTGTCTGCTTTGTGATAAAAAAACAAACTTCTTCCAGTGAAAGTAAAGTGCTATGCCATATATAATGGTTTTTATTGTTTGTTTCTTTTTTAAAATATTTTTGCCATAAGTGTCTTTTTTGTAATTTCTTTTCCAAAGCGTCTTGAGAAGTAGATCTCTTCGATTTCTAAAGATCTTTCAGAAACACTTGACTCTGACCTATGAATCATCAAGCATATAAAAGGCACCTAACTCAAGGGATGGACCAGTGTTGTCTACCCATACCAGAAAACTTTTTAAATTGTATCTTTAGGCACTTTAGTAGCACTTTACTGCCTGGGACATAAATGCATAATTTGTTCCTATTTCTTTGGTTGAATCTATGAAAAATGCCAGAGATAATGACACACATGCACGCCATTCGAACTGGCATCAGAAATGACATCAGTGAAAGTGTGGCTGTCAAAAAGCCATTCTTAAGGAAAACTGGGAGAAAAGGCTGAACTGTTCCTGAAGACTACTTAAAGAAATGATTAAAAAAAAAGTTTGCCTACAAGGGTTCAGGCTATGTTGAAGAATAAAGGTGGTCTTACCACATTTTCACTTTCAAGCTTGTTAGAATTGTACAAACTCACATTGCACATTTCAGTAAATCAATCTATTTTTCCAATTTTCGAGCAAAACATAAAGACAGTACTGTATGTTCCAGAAACATTGCTCTCTAACAATTCAAGTCATTAAAAAAAATAGCAGAATAACTTTAAGGCATAGTCGTGTGTGCATGTCAAACTGTCTTTGAACACATTTCAAATTTGTACTAACTGAAAAACTCGATATATTGACCTTTTTGTGAAAAAGTTCTGCACGAAAGATGGGGAATTAAATCAAATGTCATGTGCAAGTTTTATTGACTATATAATAATAGCAATTCAAAGCCGTTTATCAAGTACCAGCACCCCAACCGAGATCTAGTGTACTTCCTGCAGCGTACTACTGTGTTTGCCGCTCGTCAGTCAAAACCCCTCTGATTTGAAAATTAAATCTGTGAAAGAAGAGAGCTACTGACTGGCCTATGCCTAACATGTGCAGGAGACAGAGGTCAGTAACTCCATAGACGGCAGTCTATTCACAAGGAAGATCTTTTTAATTAGACTATGTTCTTTTAATTAACCAGCCAGCATAATGTCTGTGTCCATTTGTCAGCCCTTTACAATGCTTAGCGGAGCAGGGTGGAAATACCTTCTTTTGTCTCCTCACTGTTTCAGAGATCCCTGCTTCCTATTATTATATATCATTGTTCACTGAAATGTATTTTTTCTTGTCTTTTAGATTAGCATGATAATACCCCCATGGAGGGGAGGAAAAGTGGTGAAGAGCTATTGCAGGACTGCTCGTCAGGCTCACTGTGTGCAAGACCGTGGTTATTATCATACTGAATGCACCATCAGTTAAGCTAACAGCCTAAATTTCGACATTTATCTCCAATATCATAGCCTGACTGTCAATTGCATAGGGAGCACTATGGTAAATTACAGGTTATGTCTTGCTCCTTGGAGCCTGGATCGTTCCCCAGTGTAATTACGTTATGCTAATTCTGCCCCCCATGTACTTCCCATGACAGAAAGAAGGCTTTCCAACTGTTCAGATATTAAGTAAAATATGAAGGAATAAATGTGGCGATTTACGCTACGGCATTGCTCGCGAAACCCGAGCACACCCCTTGTTTCTCCATGGAACTCTAGGGGATGGAGGAAAAGGCTCAGCTAGAGCTTGTAGCCATGTTTCCATAGACCGGTTCAGCTGCAGGTCAGGCCACCTTGAACTCCTCAGCTGGAATTATTGTGTCAGAGGTGGACAGGGTCAGGCCACGCTCCTCCCTTCAACACAAGGACTTTGTTAGTGTCGGACACGCAGCAGACACTGGCAGCACAAATCCCTGTCACGCTCTCGGAGTAGAACCCTGCATGGGTCAGAGGTTGTGTGTTAAGGGGGCATCCCCATTTCATGACCTGAATACTGATTGATTTCCTTGAATGGCTATCAAGGTAGGGGGCCTTGCCTAGTGATTGCAGGGACTGGTCAAACCACTTACCCTTACCCCATGTGGCGATTCGCAGTGAGAGAATGCGGTACAAGGGAAGGGAAAAGCCACTCTTTGTCACAACATGCGCAACTCCTCTGCTCAACTGTGTACCTCAGCGGGCGTATGTTTTCACTTTCCCTGAAACAAGACACTAGACCACATGTTTCCCTTTTAATAGGCAGCTGAGTGAGGAAAGGGCAGGAGTGTGGTCTGTTTGCCATTTGGTAGAAGATGGACGAGGCAACACTCCCTAGTTCCTCTGATAGATTTATTAGTTGTTCAAAATTGCACAACTGCAGTGGCCATTGACCGTTATATCAGTCATTCAATTAGCGGTGTTCAAAGTGCTTGACAGTCACCTAAAAGGCTGAACAATTTTCTTTATTTTCACAGCCAGACGAGTAATTAATCATTCCTTTCAGTAACCATGTTCTGGTAAACACTAACCAGAATATGGCAACAATGCTAAAGTTGGAATAAACAATAAACAAAATCAAAGGCATGATAAAATGAGCCCTTCAATTACTGTAAACTTCAGAAAGTTTTCACTGACTTTGTTTACCATAAACTGAATTTGATCTGTTAAAATGACTAGCACAGGGAGAGCAGAATAATGCACAGAACTGTGATTATGACTAAAAAGTTCATCCTTATAGAGTATCTGCAGTGGGACAATGCCATTTAAATGTCTCCCATCTCCTCAAGTGAAAAAGAAAGGTCACAAATAAGACTGAAACATGGCACTCATCATCACTATAAAACCTCATGATCCCTTGTACTGATGGGAAACCCTTTAAACCTGAGTTTCCCCCATCAGGGTGGATTTGATATTTGAAGTTGGCTTGTTTCTGCTTGAGGAAGCAGCACAACATGTCCTTGTGTCCTTTTACTGAACTACTAGTAAGTGAACACATTTAACAATGTTGTCAATTGTTCAACTAAAAAAATAATCTTACCCATTGTTATGATTTTGGTTGATCATGTTGTTAATGTCTGTGTAAATTAGTTGTAAAACGGCCTTATTGACAAGAGCTTGTGTATTAAAAAAAAAAAAAAAGGTGAGAATAAGTTCAATGTGTGATTGGCCTAAATATTTTAGTGGCTTTCAGCTTTGAGTCATCACACGAATTGTCACAGACCAGATCATACACTCTGGAGTGATATGAAAAGTGAATAAAAAAGCAAATAAATATTCCTACAGCGAACTCGGATGATTAACCAAAGGCTGAGAGTTAGAGAAGATGTGAGTGTTCACACTGAGGCTTTTTGCTTTCCGTGCAACCTGAAAGTTTGTGCTTTTTAGTATAATTAAATAGTAATTAAGAACTGCTAATCACTCCTCCCCACCATTGATCTGAAAAAATGTGCATGTGGTGTGTTTTGTTCATTGGAACTGAGAAATAATGGTGTCATCTCCAGTCTCATTGTGGTGCATTTCTTTACTTTGGTCACTTGAAAAGTCGTTCCCCAGGCGTGAGCTTGGAGGAGTCGATATATCCGTAATTGATTCTTTATACTGAAATGACTAAAAGCTTGAATTTGCCAAAGCAAGCAAATAAGAAAACAAGTAAACATCCAGTCCAGAGATGAGGCATCAATTTGATTACTCCTTCAGCTGTAGCTCCCAGTTGTGGTTTTGAAATTATTCTATTAGAAGGATCTAGTTTATGGGTTTTATTAAGAGCTGAGTGTGAGCCCAGACTAGTCTAAAGTTCTAATGATCAGGGATTCTCTTTCATGCTCGTCACACGCTCAGGACAGATTAATATAACACTAAGAAGAAAAATCTCCAGTACTTCTCTTTAATGTCAGGGCTTATTTTTTGATTTTTTTGTCAGTATTGAAAATGCAATTTAAACCGTTTGCAACCTTAGGTAATATGTTTGATATTTTATATATTTATGTAGCAATTGCCACACAATACTGAGTTGTATATTTTGTGGCAATTGCCCCCCATTTCTAGACATGTTGCACGAATCTACCAGATGGCCTGATGTATGGTATTTAAATCTTCCTTAGTTCTGGTAAAAACACAAGAACACAGTACTGAAATCTTCTAGACGCATTTAGGGGCAATTTAAAGTCTTGAAAGTGCACCAGAGATAGCTTTGTAGCTCAGGCAAAGGAATTTGTTTTCCACAAGCCCTTATCTTCCTTTTGAAGTTTTGTGTTTTTTCTCAGACAGTATTGTAAGTTCCAACAAATACCAAACACAGATCCTTATTGTCAACATACCACTGATGCAAGAAAATAATGACCGCACGCCTAATGGTGTCACAATAGCTGGTATAGGCTGTTACTGATGCACAGCAGTTCTACTTTCCATTTGGGACTTGTGGTCCTTTTGTCAAAACAGTGAGAACTTGAGAGAGAAGAAAATATGCTGGCGAGCTGGCTATGCCTTAACCTTAACTGAACCATCATCAGCATGTGGCTGCCAGCTGGAGTGTTTGCTAATCCAGAGGATGCTGCCTCTGCAAGTCTTTCTGGGCTCTGCTACTTGAAATTTGCAGGGTGTAAAGGTCTAAACCTCAGTCATCACCATTTGTCTGAATTAATATTGGGACAGGTGGAGATCCAACTAGGTCATTATATTACACAGTATTTCACAAAAATGCTTAATAGTTATTGCTGGTTTAATAATTGAGACTCTACATACTCCCTATGGCTATATGATAAAGCAAATTAAATACTTTTGCTATAGGATCAGGAACTACATCCTTCTAAAAGAAAGATAATCACTTGTCAACTTTTATGCATCAGTGACTCAGAATTTCACATTTTACATTTCAGCTTTCAGCTCAGATGGAATGTTTTTTGTTTTTTTGTTTTTTGTTTTTTTTTTGGTAATATCAGGCTGTATGAAGCTCTGTTTAGGTTTGTGCACTGGCAAGGTGAAGACGTTTTTTCTGGGAGCAGACTGCCAGAGCAGATTGTGAGCTGAGATGCCATCATCAGATTTGGCAAGTTTGGGCTCTTGGATTTGTCAAAAGATTTTGTTCACTTATTGCAAAAGCAACCTGTTGTCATGCGAACAGCATTTCCAGCAACGTCTTTTCCTCAGAGTTCAAAGCAAGTTGATTCACATTTTCATTTCACATTCTGGCATTTTTCTGATGAAAGTGAATAGGACACCCAGCAATGGATACTTGTCATTGTTATCTATACTTTGGAGTTTTAGAGATTTGTGATGGAGAATACAACATGACTACTATGACTGTTTTTCAAGGCTTAGGCAGCATCACCATAAGCTGTCCTGCATTATGTCTGAGATGTACACAGATCTAAGAGGCATCTCCTATTTTTCATTCACAGATTCACTGACAGCTGGAGTGTGTACCAAGCTGGTCTAGTTACCTGTTTGGTGGATCACTGGATTCAGCAGAGTGTTTGAAAAGTTAAGGTAAGCTTTGCCGCTTCTTTCTAAAAGTGTGACTTTCTAAATGGATCCAATGTAATTAAAAGTTAAATAAGATTTGATTTGATGAGGCACGGAGTCACTATTCACTGATCTTTCAAATGCAGTATTTAGATTGAACTGAATATATGTGACAGTGAAAGTTCTACTTTCATGAGGCATCTACAGAGGACACTTAATTAATGGATGGTCTATGGAAACAGTGCTACTGCTGCTTTTTTAAAAATAGGTGATTGAGCATACAGCACTGTATCTATCTAATTAATTTAATCAAAGGTAAGGAACCAGCTTTAACACATTTGCCATACAGCATTATCCAAGGACAAACTTAATTTAGTCCACTGGTTTTTAACTGGTGGGCTAAGCAACTGAATGAATATGCTATTTTTAGGTAAAGACTTTGCTGATAGTATTCCTTTATTCAATTAAAATATAATTTTTTTTTCTTGCAAATCACATAAATTGTGAGGTGTTGAGCATGAACTTTTTTTGTTTTCGAAATAGGGGGCATTCATAAATTTAGAGAACCTCTGATTTAGTCAGAGCGTGCATAAGAACCACATATTACAGTGATGCGTAGAAAGTGTGACGGACTGAGCTCATGGTTTGAGTTTGCAAGTTGTCAAAATTGCTTGAGTGGTCAAGATTTCTATATTTCTGTTTTTGCTCTCACTGGTTTGAATTTGATGAAGCTCTGTTAATGGCAGTTGTTGAATTTGATGACATATGGGACTGTTTGCCTACATTGCCAGAAAATGAAAATATAGAGTTTGTCAGATTGCACAGCGCATTTGTTAGAATGGACAGATGGGAAATGGTTACTTTAAATCAAGAAGTTTTGGTTCCTTATGTTGATTTAGAGTGCTCATCATCACTGTTACTTAATGTCCTCAGGGGGAAAAATGTCCAAAGTCTCTTCATTCATCGATACTCGATAATTGCAAATTGGCACATGTCTGGTGTTGACCATGTCAATGTTTTCTGGTGCTGTGAGCTCTGTTGTCAGGTAGACAGGTAGTCAATGGGGAGAACAACTGAACAAATGCATCAGAAACTTGTAGCATCACTGAAAAGCTATTGTGTCTGGCCAAGCATTTCCCTTGTGAGCTTGAATGTGGACAGTAGAGGACAGGGCCAAGGAGTGCCGATGACAGGATGCCTCATGGGAAGGCTGGAGACAGATGGCTGGCCAGATGTAGCCCTGCTGTGACCTTGAAGGCATCTGAAGGTAAAAGCATAAAATGTCTCAAAAATGGCAGACAGAACAGCAAAGAAATGGGAGTGTTTTGTTGTGGTCTTCTCATGAGCTGTTTTGGTTTTTAGACTCGTTGTTATGTTCTTTGTTCTATTAGCATGTCATCATTTATGCTCCTAATTTTCTTTGCGGTGAGCTGAAGTTTTTGTGCACATCCGGTTTATTTTTTAGCTCACACTGTTGAGGGATTATTAGACACACGAGGCACTCACTTAGTTGTGCAGCTTTACGTCGAAAAACTTTTCTAGCAACCCTAAGAGTAAGATCTGATGTTGCAGGGAGGTAAAATTACTCAGGTTTCAGTTCATAGTCATTTTCACACATGTACTGCATACATTTTTGGAAGAAAAAGGCCAGCACACTGTGCACAATTGCCCTTTTGCACTTCAGGACCCACAGCAGGAGTTTTTGTCAGGCAAGGGTGCTGCCTCGGCAGAGTCTGCAGGAGGTAACCACTAGCTGGCTGTGAATTTGCTGAACTATTAACCATGCTGTTCCTGCATTAGTGCAAATCGTACAACACACAGACTTTGTACTATGCAACTCTCTGCATAAAGACCATTTAATGTATTTAATGTTCCAGCAAACTGTTTTGGATGTTTGCACCAGCATCAGAAAATGTCTAGAAAAGTACTGAACTGCATTGTATGTGTGAATACAGATGCATGATGGACTTATGTATGCTATTTTCCATAGTTTACGTTTACTGTTATTCATGCCAGTTAATAATAGACAAAGAAACTGAATGTAAACATAAGTTAAGAGTCTTGTTCATCTTTGCTGCACTGTATAATGTTGGGCTCTCTAAACACTGGGAAGTATCAGGTGTCAGCATGCACATTCTTAAACCCAGTGTTTAAAGGTTTCTGTGAGAATATCTTATTTGGTCATGTCTTCTTGATTCTCTCTGGATCGTGGAACTTTATTTTAAATTTGGAGTGAACTTTCCACTGTTGCTGGCTGAACAGTAGTGATTTTATGTCAATACTAGAAGAGACACACTCCTGATGCAATTCAAGCAGCAGACTGTGAAGCAAACGCCACCAGCAGCCCGATATTGTACAGGCCTCTGGGGCTTTGAGCACAGCAAAGGGACAGCCTTGATCAGAGCTGGGAACTGGATGGTGAGCTGAGGGTGGGGGGGTTGCTGTGAGAAATAAGAGGAGATGGAGGAGGGTAGAGGTGTCAGGCGAATAATTGGGGTGAGGAGATCTCAGGGGTGGATAGAGGGAAGCTTTATTAAGACCGCTCAAGTCTGATGTGCTTGCATGGCCGCCTAGCTCTTCCTCACACACCCACGCCTATGGGCCAATCCGCCGTTTCCACAAGAGACTCTGTAACAACAAAGGGATGAAGGCCAAAGTCCTCAAGCTCCTTTCAGTCACAGATAAGACAAAAGACCCCATTGCTTGAAAAGCGCTGATGGGAAAGCAGCAGTATATGGATCTGCCTTTTCTTTTAAACCAAGGCTCATTGTTGCTTCTTTTAAGCTATGCTGCTGTTACTTGCTGCTGTATTATATCCTGAGATCCTGTAGATTTACTAAGTTCGATGAGGTGCTGGTAATGTGTTTGTTGTTGTACCGTAACTGGTGAATGCTTGATAGTCTTTTTGAATTCCTCCGCTCGTAGAGGAAATGTCCTGACCTCTTTGCTAAGTTCCTCTGAAATGCACGCTTTTGTCATTAGCTCACTGTGACACATTTAGACACGTACTTAGCACAATGCACAATATGGTCTGCTTTTAATGCATTTTGTTTGTGATACAATGAATGCACAACTTGCAAATGTACAAGCTCAAAGTGCAGACAAATATTACCACTTAATATGGATAAAAGATGAGTAATCTCTTTTGTTTTGCCTCACAATGGGGAAAACAAACTTTCCAGGGTGACCGTGACCGATCGTATCAAGTGTGATGGTGAGATTAGGAGCTTAACTGCTTATTTTCCCCTGCTCTGTGAACATTGAAATGTTACTTTTGAGTCAATGAAGTTCCCATATCAATAATTGAATCCTTTGTAGATGCGTGCTTCCTTGAGTTTGGTATTCTGAAAATGTTTGCAGTTTCACAAAAGCAGATTTTTGTGAGTGACACAACAAGGATTTTGAGCTGAAGCAGGAGGCGGTTATGGGGAGAATTAGCGGCCTCCCCCAGTTCTCTGCTGTAAATTGGTTTCTGTGGAAGTCATGAAAAAGGGGGCTTGGAGGTCTGTTTTCTGCTTCCTTAGTAGCTTGCTAATCCCCCACGGCTCTGGCTGGAGGGAGAGCTTCTTGCACATATACAACCGTTGTGGAAAATGGCGTTTCTCCTCCTCCAGCCCTCTTTCGTCCTCTTTCCACTCGGTCCTGCAGGGCTTGGCTAATCCTCTGCCTGGTCATGGCAGGGAGATTGCAGCCTTTTTCAAAGCTGGCTGGACTTCAAAGTTACAAGGATACAGGGACTAGAGGAGGTGGGAGAAAATTGGGTCCACCGCAAGCAAAGACTGCAAGGGGTTCACCTCAGCTATTTCTTTTGCTGTTTATGAGGTGACACTGAAGAATTTGTGGTCTCAAAGGAGAGACTTTGTTGATCGTAAAGACAAGACCTTAGAGGTGGTGGCTTTTTTGGATTATGATTTCTATATAAAAAGAAAAAACAATACCCTTATGCAACAATGTGGGGCACCAACATGCAAAGTAATAATAGACACACAATTGATGCAAGATTCGTGATAAAAACACTAAAAGCTTATGTATGCCTTTACCTCTTTAGAAAATCAATCATGTTAGGTTTTTTTTAACTTTTGTAAGAACTACTGCCAAAATGCACAACGAAAAGGGAAGTGGTATTTTTTTTCCCTATTATTTTAGAAAGTGTGTTTACTTTGAAAGATCAATAGATTTTGAACTCTTTTCTCTACGCGTTCCTTTTATGTTGGCCGAGTCTTATCAGGTTGTCATCAGTTTAGCATTGCCCAGTTGGACTCACAGGTGCTCAAGATTTTGGTTCTGTCATTAGACTAGTCTTTGTTAGAGCTTCAGCACTGATGTTTTGTGCCAGTTTTTTTTTTTTTTTTGTCCATTACTCTTTATTCTGCTGGCAAATTGTCTAATTTGCTGGAAATGCCTTTGAATGCTGATCCTTTGTTAAATTCTCAGATGACAGAGAGATTAGAGTGAGATCATTCCAGATGAAGAAAAATGTCTGCTATTGAAATTTTGTGTAGTAGTGTGTAGTTGGCTTTGTGATGTGTTGACAAGCACTACGCATGTTCACTCTGAAAAGTCAGACGGGAACTTAATTTGCATGTGAGTTTGCATGTGTGTTGCGACACACATCTCGTGGCAACAAAGCTCTTTGCATCCTTGAAGCCATAATGTCTCAGTTTGTGTTTAAAAATGCTTTTTTACTACTTGGAATAGATTAATATAATGAAATTGAGAAAAATGAAAGACACACTTCAAGGATATACTTTTAAAATAATTCCAATTCTTATTTGCCAATGTCAGAAATCAGTTTTAAGTAGTTTTACATAAGTCTTGATAGAAATTACTCAAAATGGCTTGTAAATCCCTTTTTTTTTTCTTTTTTTTTTCTTTCTTACAGACTTACTTGGTATTTCAGTAGACTGCTGATCCCAGCTGTCCTTTAATTTAAGAAAATATTGGCTAAAAACAACCCAAGAAAAAAACCGAGTCAATGGTCACACTGTATTTCGTCTTTCTTTAAGCTACTCAAACCCTTTAGGCCATTGTGTATCCTTCTTTATTTGGATTTTGTCTGGCTTTTTAAATATAGCTTTTAAAAAAATATTTTCATGGCTTTAATAACTTATTTTATTTAAGGTCTTGACTACAAGGAACCAGGATTGCAAGTTTATTGGTACTCCCTATTCACCATCAACATGGTAATTACTTTAAGTGGACTCTTGGGGAGGAGGAGGCACAGGGTTAGAATTTTACATGATTCCCTGTTTTGGTGTTCAGGGAAGTGTGCAGTCAATATATATTGCGTCAGTCAGATCTAATTCACACCCCTTTAACCAAGCGGGTGCGAGATGTCAATAAGCTTTTCTAAGCTTCACCCTGGGGTAACCCTTCATGAAGGTTGGTTAGTTTTAGCTCAACTAGGAGGATTATGTAATTAACCATGGTTTCCTTAGTAACTGCTGTTATGGAGTTTCATTGCGTTCATTTTATGTCATTAGTACCGCTTACTTTAAATGGATTTTAGATGCTATCAATATGCTCATGGTGCAGAAGACCTGCAATCTGCTTACTTTGGTCTGAACCGTAGCAGAAAAGTTTAATGTGTTTTTGTTTTTTTTTCTTATATGCTTTAAGGTTTAAATGGTTTAATTTTGGCATATTGAGCTCAGATAGCACTGGCCGATGGCTTTGAAACAAAGGTTGGTGCTTACAGGAAAGTTTAACAATCTGAGTTTATGTGTACTTCTATGTTAAAGAAAAAAATTATCCATCCATCCATCCATTCGCTTCCGCAAAAATTATTATTATTATTATTATTATTATTATTATTATTATTATTATTATTATTATTAAATGGAGAGGGATCACATGGATGTCAAGTACACAGCTTTAGGTTTTATTGGCATCCACCCTGCAGGTACAGTAAATGAAGTGATTTTATAATTTGCTTCCAAGAGATGCACTTGGGCCAGGTGAACTTCTTATTCAAGCCACATTATAAAGGTTAAAACAATGTCAAAGATGTATCATATGGAGGCGTAACAAACTATTACACGCCTAGTTAACATCAAAAGTACAAAAAAAATAAATAAATAACATCAAAAGTACAAACAGTCATGTAACAGAGTGAGTATTGTCCAGGAGGTCTGTGGATTCCCTGCTTTCTGGCTCCTTTATTGTGTGGGTCAAACCACACCAACCTTCCAAACTTGACCTGCATTTTGATTGCAACTACATGCTGTGAAGCTTTGTGACTAACATGTTTCAGCACGCTTGCATTGACATTTTGTTACACAGCTGCCAAAGTGTTTAAAACTGATGCCCTGAGGACAGACGAACTCAAAGGGTCAAAACATAACCAGCTATGTTGTCTTCTGGGTTAATGATGGGCAGAGTTGTTTGATTTGGAGATGTAACTTTTCAACTTCCAATGAGATTATTATATTTTTTACTGCGAAGAGCATGCCGTAACTGCTGCAGAGCAGGAGGCACTTTATCAGAGAGCCTCTCATATTTCTTAAATTGATGTTTACAAATTCCCTAGGTGGGGCATTAAGGAAGATTGGTATATTAATTGCCATCGCATGCCATCTAAACGGGTAATTGCAAGCTGTTTGCTGGAATGCAAATGTGCTCAGCTTCAGTTTGATGGAGCTTGTTTATTGAAGTGCTGGTCGCTGACAAATTAAGATGGTTAAATTGATGCCCTTTACTTTTAAGTAATCAGTTTGTTTGCTGATTGTTGTATTAGAGTAATAGCAATTTGCCATTTTTCTTTTTTTTGGGCATATCAACACATTAACAACAGCTCAATGGCAAAAAGGACACGGTTGGGACCTCTGTGTGCTACACTAACAATTATTTTCATTATTTGTTAAACCTCCAATCATTTTAGATTATTTATTCAAATGTTTAGAGTAGCTGTTTGAGACTTTTGGAAATGAGAACCTTTAACTTATCTGAGAACTATGACTTTTACTCGGGTGTTTAACATATAACAACAAATGAATGTAACAAAACAAAGGATCAGATGAATTAGTTTGTATGGAGTACATTCCTCTTCCATTTGTGTTGTTACTGTTTTGAGGCTGAAATATTAAGTATCGAAGTCCATAGCTACATGAGTTAACCCATAATTACTCGTATGTATAACAATGCCAGCCCTACAGATGGTTGTGATTTATTTGTTTTTTATTATTGTCTTGCTCATGTATATCAAATTGAGGTAATATTTTTTTGGCTACATCACCACACTCTGTGAGCAACTAATCAACTCAATGTTTCATCACGATAACTCATGCACCCCAGCTTGTAAATTGTTTTTTCCATATCCCGGGGTTCAGCAGTGCAACTGTAAAGTATGCAAATGTGATTTACTTGCATAAAAATACATTCTGAGCCTCTTGGGTATTCTTCCTCAATAAAAGTGTTTATATCTATGAGAACCAATGAATATGAATGACTTAGTTTTTTTTTCATTTCTTATCTTATAAAAAAGACATTTACCTGAATGCCATTTTTCTCTGCACCACTGTGATTTGAGTTAAGCTACTTTCAGCCATCGTTACCATGAGACTGATCATGACTGATGAATGTCTGTGGTAGTCAGCTTAAGATATTGGCATCCCCCTCTGTTCCAGAACACCTCAACACCTACCGTTTTTAATAATATTGGCCGTCCCATATCTTTACATATGTGTGGGTGTTTGAAATAAGTTCATTTTCATTCATCCCTTCTCGGCGGGCTTGACTCCTGCACTTAGTATCCAATTTCTGCCCATTTGTGGGCGTAAGCAGCAGAACACTCTTTCTACAGCTCCCGTTCGCTTCCTGAATTTCTCCACACATCAGCACACACCGTCTGCAGGGCTGATCCATGGAGAGGGGGGTTAAGCGCTCTCCTCATAAGCACCTGTGTACCTCAAAGATCAGGGGATGAGAGTGGGCGGGTGGGATAAGAACAGAAGGCGAGGATGAAGCAGTTGAGAGGGTGAGGAAGGTGATTACTGAGGGCCAGCTTCAGAGAAAGTGGCACTGGGAAGAAAAGATGATGGAATTCTCTCATTGTGGTACAGCTGAACCATTACACACACACACACACACACACACACACACACACACACACACAGTTATTTGTCAGTCCTTTCTTCCTGTTTGCGGTTATTTTCAATCACTCCGCCTGCCTCTTAGAGCCCATCGGCCTGTCCTCTTTCTTGTATTTCTTTTCACCTTTGTTATCATTTCACTCTTCAACTTCTGTGATTGGAGAATACTGAGCATCAATGATCTAATCTCATCCCTATTCATTACTCTAGGGCCTCCCTTTCCCTTTTTCCCCTCCCTTTCGTCAGTCCCCACATCACTCAGTACACAACTTGCCGCCTCTGCTTTTTACCTCTTTGTTTCACATGTTTTGTTTAGCTTTTAAGTCCCCTTTTTACTCATCCGACTGACTTGCCTACCGTAGAAAAGTTGACACGGCATCACAAGCAAAAGGCTTGGTAAGCTTTTTAGAGCCAGTCACGGTGCACCATTTCCCCCATCTTAATTACTGCTGAAACAAGCAGCTATGGGAAGTTTCAGCACTGGTGGACCCGTCATTACTGACAATCTCCCAGCCTTTATCTGCCATAGCTAAGACGCTCTTGCACTGCGGGGCTGTGATGATTGCTTTACTGAGCTTGGGTAAGAATACGGGGGGGAAAAGAGGATGATCAGAGACTGTGCAGTTGGAGGTTTTTCATAACGGTGAGAGTCATAGCGGTGAAGCTAAAACCCTTAAACTTAAAAAAAAAAAAAGTATTTTAAACCAAATGCTGCCCAAACCCTCCAAACCACCATCTCAATGTCCATGGTGATTTAACACTCTCCAGCTCCAAGAGGAGAACTTCAAATCTATTACACTCACCCTGTCTCGTCAAGCATGTTTTTGCTGAGGTGTCCAGCTCTTGGCTCCCAGCCTCCTGTCAACACAAGGCGCTAAAGAACACCAGATTGTTTGTGCCCTTCAGATGAAGACATCAGCACTTGGAGCTCAGGATGTCAGGAGTCATTTACTTGTCCTCAAGCAGTGTTTGCATCAACTAGCAACTTTCCCAACCCAAAACATGTTTTTTTTTAGGGGGGGGGGCGCACACCTATTACTTATCAGTTACAAACCAGTTCTTAAAGCATCGTGTATGAGTGGATTGAGACCATGATGCAATTTGGAGCTTTTAACTGTTTTAAGGTTTCTGTAAGGAGAACTGTTATGCTCATGTATTGATTTTGTGACTCCTAAAAAATACATAGATATAGAGATATAGATATATAGATATAGATGTATAGAAAGAAAAATAAATAAAAATCTATCTCATACTTTGCTGTGGTGCAGCTCTTTCACTGCTCTAAACACATCATTCTCACTTCCATCCCCCTCCCTTTAAGACAACTTCCCTCTGATTGGATGTCACAGACAGAATACTTGAGCAGTAGGTGTAGCTTCTGGACTCGCAGCCAGAAATGGTCTGAGATGACCATATTAATCCTGCCTGTTCTCACTGACATTGTGCTGACCCAGTTCACATATTTTACTGAGCCAAAAAACTGCCAGAAACACAAAATAATTGGAACAGTCTTGAGCTTTTGAATAGCAAGAATAACTTACACATACTCTGACTACATTATTTAAAAAAAAAAAAAAAAAAAAGGGGGGGTTGCTGAGGCGCTCTGTAACACCATTTTATTCTAAACAAATGTATTATTGGAGCAATTCAGCAAGCAAAACAGACTGATGTGCATTGACTTCCAAGTCTTCAGCAGGATCTCTACGTCTTTGAAACTCGTTACGTTTAATATAAACAACTATCATATATATATGTGAGAAAATAGGCCAACTATAATGGTTCCCTGTTCCTTTTTTTGGAGTACACGTCCAGTTTGCAGAATAATGTATGAAGTCCAAAATCAGTGAATTGTATAAAGGCCTAACATGTGTATTTAAAAAGATTTTGAAAAACAGATCAGAAGTACTTGTGATATGTCTCAGAAATAAATGATAACTTGGAGACTTCTGTATCTGCAGAAAGCTTTTTGCTCAATATTTCTTGGGTTATTTACATTTGACGAAGCATGACTCATTGCTTCGAGAAACTGTTAAGTCTGGCATTCTTTGTGGTTGAATTGTTATTTCAGAAGCCTTTTCTTCCATTTTTAGGAAACAAATGTATTTCTGGCTCTGAGATGAGTCACTAAATGTGAACATAGTGATAATCAATCCGTAGTAGTAACCCAAAGGCTCTGGAAATGTTCGCCGCTGTAGACCAACCAACTGTTTTCACCAGCCATTGTGCAGCATATAGTCTACCTTCTGTGCTCACTGCTTGTGCTTCAGTGTTCCATGAAATAACTTGGCTAAATTTGCAGGCTCGTGGGTGTGTGATTGCATGCAAGTGCGTGTTTGTGCGTGTGTGTGTGTAGAGCTTCATCCGCTTCCAAATGGACGTGGGACTGTGCTAAAAAGGGAGAAGTGAGGCAACTGCTGGCAAAGAGCAACTGCGACCCAGCAGGTGGAAACAGGTGTCATTACTTACCTGCCTGGCTGTTAGCACCTGCCCCCAGGTGGAAAAAACCTGTTCTTGAGAAAACAACCCAGGTAGAGGGACACAAGGGAGTGAACCTTTTTATTTTTCCATTCTGTAAGCTTGGGCGGGCTGCATTTCTTCTTAAGTGTATTCTTGTGGTCATTGTGCTTCACACAAGCTTGAAAAAACAACTTCAATGCACAGCCTTGCTGTAATTTTGAGTCTCAGAAGAAAGATTTGGAAATTTACCATAATTTTATTTCCACAACTTGGAGCCGGACTGCAGATTTATATACTTCCTTAAACAACTTCAGAATAACTTTGAAAGCCAGTATTTCACATCTTTTGCCATTCATCTCAAGTTCACATTTTCTGACTATACTGTTTTTACTGTACTGAAACTAGATGATGGCTTGTATAGTGTATATTCAATTTGTTTAAGCTCTGTTACCAGTTTTTACACTGCTGATACTCTACCACCCCATAATCTCATAAATTACTCATCACTTGATTTCTACTCAGAGGTCACATGCATAATTCAGAAAACATACATAATATCATAAAGGAGTAGATTGAAATTCCAGCATTATTGGTGTTTTGTCTCCTTCTAAGCTTGGGTAGAATATGTAAAAGTGCAGCATGGGAGTTTATTTTTACAAGTAGAGCACAGTGGGAGGATTTTTTTTTCTCCCCGAGGTTGTTACAGTCTTCTCAGTTCTCTGCACAAGCTTTGGATATGCTTTCCAACTGCATAATACCAACTCCAACCATGCCGGTGTTGTCTCAAGGGCAAAACCTGAATAGGGAGTAGCTCGCTGCCCCGTTGATGGATGAAGCTCATCCATGTGCCAAGTTCAACAAGTCACCCGCTCTTCCCTTGCCATGCACCCCTTCAGCCTTTCTTTCAGCATACTGGTCTGTGTGCCCCCTGCTATTGCACTCATCTTCTCCCTTTTCAAATGGTAATAAAACTGAACCATGCTGGAACTCTTCAGCTAGGAGTGAACTCTCTCTTCTCAGAAGAGAAATTATGGATGGTCATGCAGAGTTTTTAAGGTTTGGCCCAGCAGGCACCAAAAATTTTCCTTGTGGCCGAATCATTTTGGCCACAGTCTAGGCAGCTTACCGCAATACACCACGGGTCTCTGGCTATTGTTATTATGCATAATGGAACAAAATCCAGTTTCAGTGCCCTCTCTGCACACCCCCTCCCCTCACTCTCTGCTCCACAACCACTAATGTAGGGGATGTTGCCTGGCTTCTGCATGCTAGTGTGCTGACAACTGCCCATATTAAATTAAATTTGCCTCTTGAGCAACATAAACAACTCGCATCCCCCCCCGCCCAATCAAAGCCCGTTTAGCCAAAGGACAGACATTGACGATCAAAAGCTGAGCTCCAGCAAGGCTGCTCTTGGTGTGTTTGGCTTGTGGAAAGCGTGGACACGATCACACATAAAGTAGAGAGAAAGAAGAAACATAAATTTGCATCTGTCTTCTATTGTTTCATGGTTCCTTGTCTACTCATCCCACAGCCATCAGCTGTCAGTACACCTGCCAGATAATAAAAAGAAAGCTTTTTTTTTTCTCCAGAGCTTTTTTTTCCCCAGAGTTTTAACAGATGCAGCAGTTTCAAAATATTTTTTAAAAAAAATGTACAAAGCAACAGTATTTGCGTCAGTCTTAATTGTTGTGGAACATTTTCTTTCTATAGTTCATCAAAAGGGTGTTGCAAAAATGCAGTGTGACAAATATTCATGACTGCTCTGAACATAAAATATTAAAGGTGCGCAGCTGTGGTGCATTAGAGGTATGCATTACGACTGTGCCATTGGCAAAGGTGTAAAATATTGCCCATTACAGCAAATAAATAACAGGGCATTGTTAGAAATAACAGAGCGGTGCAATCAGCTGCTTCTGCAGTGAGCCTGTCATCCTTTGGGAAAACTGCAACACCGCCTTCTTGGACTGCTCCACTCCTTATTCTGGCTTGCAGCCTCAGTTTGCGCACTGCACATGTATTAGATTTCCACCTGCTGCTGCTGGTTCTACTTATAGTGACCCTTAAGCTCACAGCAGATCTCCATAGCAAAAGGCAGACTGATGTCACCAACTGCCATCCACAACAGTGGAATGGAACCACTGTAGCTCCTATGCTCTATACATTTTTAGAAGTTGTAACGTCCGCCATTTTCTTTGAGTATTTATTACACGGCGTGCTGCTGGGAAAAGCCTGTTCTAACGTTTGAGTCTAAGGTTTATTTTGTTTTGAGTTGTCTTTCTGTTTCTCATCATTTCAGTTTATTTTGAAAAATCTCAACAGGATCTTCAGCTCTATTGTGAAAGGTTTATGTGGAAAATAAACAAGCGGACGGTGGAGCCACACGCTGGGTTTACCGTTGTCGTTACATATGACAACGCGTAAAAACAGTCGCTTGTCCATTCGTAGTGTGGTTATTTTAAACATAAGAGAAAGAGAGAACTTTAAGAAATGAATATAGCCACTACAGTACCATCAAAACGATGAAAAAATATTGCCGTAACAGTTGATTTTGGGACACCACGAAACAACGATGGTGTAATTTGAAACGATAGACGTTTTCACATCTTCATCCGATATATGTCGTTATATCAAACAGCCCTGTTTGATTTGTTGATTACAAATGTGATTGACGTATAAGGACTTAGGCCTGAAGTAACAATCGAAAGTATCAAGTTTGCAGCAAGTGCAAAGTTAAGATTTAACATTAAAACTTAACATTTAAAGGGTTGTTTTAGGGCTTCTGTCCCTAATTCTTTGAGTCCTAATCTTCCGTGCCTCACAGTCATTAAATGTTCATGTGTGCTCGTGGTTGAGGTTTAAAATCACTTCCAGGTGCATGAAGATTTTCAATGAGGCAGCAAAAGCGTTGGCTTCTGTCTGTCGCATTGAACTCTTGCAAAACTGGTTAGTAGGACGAAGTCTGAGATGCATTTACCATATGTTGCCTGCCAGTTCTTCTTGAAGGTTTGACTTTGCATAGAGCAATAAAGTACTCACAGCACTGGTCAGCAAAATAAAGTGATATCTTTTTCTTTCTCTCTGTAAAAGAGACAGAAAGAGAGACAATCTTGGCAACACTTAATTTTCAAAACAGCCAGACGTGTCCATGAAGGCAAGGCTACACCCTATTAAACATTGAGATGAAAAGCACTTATTAAGTTCTTGTCAACATAAATAAGTTTAGGCGTGTGCTGTGAGCCAGCAATTATAAACCAGTTCTTGGCCAGTTTCCAAAGCTGTTGTAGTGAGCAGTATTTACTCATGATCGATTGTCAGCTGATTTTTGTTTTTAAATCCTTCACGAGGTTCAGGGTTCCTCCGAAGCAGCTTCTTGTAACTCGGCTTCTATCTTTCTTATACTGCACATGTGAAAGGCCACAAGTTCCTAGAGTTCATGTAGGGGAAAAAACACAAGAGTACAAGAGTCCAGCGCTTGTTCCTGCAAATAACACGAAACAAATTGGATACAGAGACAGAGGCTGTTGAGAGAGGACAAGCCAGACTAGATGACCATCTGGCCCTTGCAGTGTCAGTGACCCAACCAATATGCTGTTGATCTTTTTCCCTTAAATAACTCCAGTCTTTATTGCTACAGCCTTTATCAAAACCTCAGATCATGGAAGAAAAACTCTGGGTTGTAAACAGTGGGTTGTTCGCTTGATTACAGTTGCGTGCTTGTGCTAGTGTGTGCGTGAGTGGAATCTTGTTGATTGTCTGCATGAGCTGATTGGTGGTGATTTGTGCGAGGGAGGGATGGAGTGACAAAGTAAATTGAGGCGGGGAGTGGAGTTGTTGACTGCCAAGTTGTAGGCTCACTGTATAACTTGTCTGCAGCTTGCTACATAAGTCATGTTTTTTCTTGGGGCTTTTCATAGCACAAAAAGGCAGCAAAGCAACAACTAGGGTCCTCTCAAAAGACATTAATCTGAAGCTGACACCGCTCTGAAATGATCACCTCTCACTTCATATGTCTTTATTATGGTTTAACAACCCTCTAGAGTTGAAGATTGTTCTGTTTGTTTGGTTCTTTGTTTTCTTTCTCAATAATTAAAGCCTGAGGTTAAGCAACACTAACTTACCTTTTAAAAAAAAAAAAAAAATAAATTCTGTTTGGGGTACCTATTGGGACTAAATATTGGTTCACAGTATGAAGGAAAGCAGCACTGTATTCAGCTACAGCCATGCCTCCCAGTGGTGCTGCAGCATTGTCACTGCTACTGGATTTCAACATGGAAAACACGGCTACTCTCGCAGAATCCAGGCGTGTGTTTAAGAAGTTTGCAAAACAATGCCTGAGTGCCTTTTTTAATGTCTTTTTTTTCTTTTTCACAGTTTATTACTTGTGTAAAACTAAGAAATACAGAAACAATCAGCTGACATTTGTCCAGGAGGGAAATTCTAGGGCTCTGTAATTTAGTCATTTGTGTAAGAGGGTGGCAGTTTGGAGATTTTTATTTATTTATTTATTTATTTATTAGGATTTTATTGGAAAACATTCCCACTCATATTTCCAGTGGCTTTGACTCTTAATTAAATGCAGCCTCTAAGCAACCTTTTATAATTTGACTGTATGATGACAGAGACGAAAGAAATCCTGTCTCTTCAGCAGAAATATACACGTCTGATGGTTTAATGCTACATTCATGCAAATATTGCCTGCTGTCCTTGTTTCAGCTCAACTGTTTGTTCTTTCATTTTTTTCTCTTTGCTTCTCTCTTTGGTACCCCTCCCTTTCTCTTCTGTTCTCTGCTCCTCCCTGTCATCACCTTGGCAAAAACCCTTTCACAGGCCCTGAAACACTTAATTGACTTTTCATTGGCACAAGCTGTAATTGGCTTTTAATCACCGTTTTACATCATGTTTTGAAATTCAAATCAGCAGTGTCAGCTCAGAGAAAGGGGCCTCTTCAGTGCTTTGCTGTCATTCACGGATGCTACAAGAGGAGCATCTCAGTATTGATGGCATGTTTAACATCTTTCACTTGCTAAGTGAGTGAACGGAAACTTCAGGGTTTGTGTATAAGGTCCCTTATGCAAGCACCAATCTACAGACTGAGTGATACTTGATAGAAAACATTTGGTTTCGCTGTGGCTCTTTCTGACAGGCAGCAGTTATGAGACGTTAGCATCATTTGCACAAGAACCAGGTAGATGGTGCCTTTCTTGACCTCTCTCACCATTTAATGCTAAAAGAACCCAAACAAAACCCACCAAGTTCTAAGTATCATAAAACTAACATGTCATATCCCAGTACATGCAGTGGAAAATAATGGACAGCTTAATTTATGTAACAGTAAAAAGCAAAGGTAAGTCATAGATATGTCAGCAACCTCAAAAAAGTGCATTGTGTTATGCAAACAATGCTCTTTTTTTTTTTTTTTGCTCTTATGGTGTCTATAATGTAACTATACAGAGAGAAATGTGTATATAGGTTGATGGGTTCCATTTATAAACTTGCCATGGATTTGGCTGAAGGCCACGTCAGGCATGAAGATGTGCATTGTGAGCACTGTTCGATAAGTCAGGGTCAGTCTTCCACCTCCGCTCAACACTCTAAAAGCAGTTCCCACGCTCTCTGTTACCAATGGATGAGAGATGAGAGCAGCCGTGTACACTTGGATGGCATCAGTTTTACAGTACCCCCTTTTTTTTGTGTGTGTGTGTGTGTGTGTGTGTGTGTGTGTGTTAATTTCTCTCTTTGTTCTGACCAACTGTGAGCCTGGCAGCAAAACCTGAGCCGTGCATCAAGATGTCTGTAAACTCCTATACTTCAGCATGGCCTGTAGTTATTTGTGCTTTGCTTGGATAGCAAATCCCTTCACGATTCCCAGCTCTAACCCTTTCTCACATTGGTTAAAGAGCCATAGGAGACAAGGATTAGCATACATAAGTGTTTTTTTCTTTCTTCACTTTCTGTCTCCCTTTCAACTTTTAACTCCTTTGTTTTTTTTGTTTTTTTTTCACATCAACCTTCTCTCCTCTTTGTCGATTCCTGTCACTTTCTCTATTTCCTCCTTTCATTTCCTCCTTTTTACTCCTTTCTGTGTTTTCACTCTCTCCTCTCCCTGGTGGCTGAATGATCGTGAGTGACGTTTAGCAACTCTTCAGCCGCCAGGAAGGCTTTGGGAGAGAGCCCACTCTTTTTAGAGCATCCGTGATGCTCCCCAACAAATTGTGACACTAAGACGAAATGTAAGCTGGCAGCCAGCGTGTAAACCGTTCAACTCCTTAGACCCTGGACAGTTTTTTTGCTCCACTGCTGCATAAGACTTATTTCATTCTCCTTTCACATTCCTTCGGCGCCCAGCTGGAGAATGGAAAATAATATTTTTTATTTATTTTTTATTTTTTTAAACTTCTGGAACAGAGCAGAGGAAACCCTGTTGCTCGACAATCCCTCCCACCACAGCCTTTCAGCTGCTCCAGTGTCTTTCCTTGATTTAGGATGTAATTCAAAGATTTGCACTTAAATTCTTCGTTTTCTCACTCATTTCTGTCTCACCTCCACTAAAACGTTCCTTTCAGTTTTCATTATCATTGAACTGTCAGGACAAAACCTCCTTGTTGTAAATCACGGTTCTCTTTCCACCCCAGCAGGAGGGATTCATTTTCCAATTCACTTGCCACATGTGATTAATTTTGGTTGAATTGTGAGGGAGGCAATTATGATTTCAAGTAATTCATATATTACTTAACATTGAATAGTCTCCTTAGGTCATCATTCAGGCGCTATATTAACTTTAAATAATCAAAAATAATAAGACTGTGATAATGCACATTCTGAAACTGAAATGGGAACGCCGAGCATTAATATCTTTTGGGTTTGTCACTTGGCAGATTCATGTGTTATTAAACACCCAGTCAAATTTGAATGAATGGAAAAAATGAATTAGATCAAATGATTGAAGGTCTTTGCTATTTGCCAGTAGCTGATCTAATCAATCAAATGTTCTATTCTAGTTCATTAATTCTAATGTTCGAAACACTGTAAAATGCTAATGTTGTTGCTAAATCTTGATGTACATATGCCAGTTTATTATTTTTAATAGTCCCGTTAATGCTCAAAAGAATTACGTGGACTAAGTTGCCCATTTGTGCACAGCCCTAATTGGTACACTATGTGCAATTCTAGTATTTTATGAATAATACTAGCTTATTTTGAATTTGATGGAAATTCAGTTCAAATCAGCAAGTCTCACAACAGTTGGGATGGGGCAACAAAAGAGTAAAATAATAAGTGGCACTGAAATGAGAGAGCTGGAGGAACATTTTATAACAAACTGACAAAATGTCATTTAACCTAGTTAGCTCACTGGGTAAAAAAAGAAAGAAAAAAGAGCATTTTAGAGAGGCAAAGTGTTTCTGATGTAATGCAGGTTGAAGCTCTAGCATGCAGAGAAGAAGCCATATGTGACCATGATCCACGGGTCTCGGATTTGCAAGTCATTGCATTGTTTTTCTATAAAGCGCCCACACTTTTTTGGATTTGGGATGTACATGAGCAGTGCATCAGTAGCTGTGGGTTGGGATGATAAATGCTGGCAGTGAAGATGGTTTGTATGAGCTTATTTAATTGTAATAAGGGGATAATCCTTAAATTCCAGCTGGCTTTAATAAAAATTAGAAGTTCCTAATGTAAAATGGCCACAGTATGGTTTCAGTGTGGCTCGTCTGAGCTGCGCTGTCCTGGTGAATAAGGGCTAAAATTCCCAAAAATAAAATCTGTAGAAAACCCCCAAAACATAAAAAGTCACCCTGGTAGAAGTTGTTTGTGGTGCTAACACACAACACACATCAATACGACTCTTCACAAAATCAATCCATCGCTGCTTTTGATTCGGGAGAATGAGCTGTTCTGCAAATTTTGGCTTCCAGGACGGATACGTTGGACAAGGACATAGCTAGTGTAAGAAGCTGTGTGCTGCTGTACCAGTAAATGTAGTAACTGATTGAGCGGGAAAACCACAGACTTAAATGTCAATGGTAAAACCACACACACTGTGTAAAGTGTCTCTCCCACATTAGCTCAGTAGTTCAGCAACCTCTCATATTAAGCTTCAGCAGGTCTTCTGTCCAACCCTTCGTTACTGATGACCCATTATCAGAATCTTTGTCCCTCTGAGGCTGTGAAACCAGACTGATAACGAGGCTTGCCATTTGAAAGGCCACAGTATTCTCACTGTGTCATGTCTCATTACAAACCACCACGATATTTGTTTACATCCTCTCCTGGCCCCTGAGCGCTCTTATCAAGACCTTTTTTGTAAGAGCCCCTGCAGTCCAAAACACCTTCATCAGAGATGGGTCTGACAATTTCTGCATTAGTGTGAAGTGCAGTTGCACTCTATATTTTCCATCCTCTGCTGCCCCCTCCTCAATTATTTCTTTTTCTTTTTCAGTGAGATGAGTCTTATTTCTGCACAATTGCACTGATTGTAATCTATTCCAGCTTTTTTTTTTTTTAAAAAAAGAGCTCAACCTGAAATGAAGCCATTCATCACAGAGTAAACAGCATAGCAGAAGGGCAGGAGCAGGAGAATGATAAGAGAAAATGCTTGGGGTAGAGGCAACAGAAGAGAAATCCATGCTGAAAAAGCAAACAAAGCATGACACCCTTTGCCTGACAGAAGTTCGCCATCCCCTGCTCTCCTCACGAGGATGTGACATTTAAGAGGGTGGTGTCTTGTTATTGCAGGCCTAATTAACATTCCACGTTACGCCAGCTGGAGATGGACACCCTGCCAGTGCCGTCCCCCTTTTCACCCTCGTGTTTGTCCATGAAGTTCTTTGCTTTCTCTAAGTGTAACTGGCTCTCAGTGTTCCCTCATGCCCTGAGGTCTTTATTGTGTGACGATGCACACGGGCTCTGCCAATGTCGTCTCAAATGTTCCACTGTGGTCAGTCTATTTGCCATTGCCAGAGGTGTCAGGCAGTAGTAACCATGGTGACAGTGTAAGGTCTGAATTGTTGGAGGTGTCGGAGCCCTCGGGGGTGCTGCAGATCTAACTACAAGAATCTGTGGCGCCCAGTGAACTTTCTCTGTCAGGTCAGTTACCGTCTTATGACAAGATGTCGAAAGTGATTGATTTC
>NW_005187491.1:1512830-1564105 GCF_000239375.1 Pundamilia nyererei
CACATGTGTATGTGCTTCATTGTGATTTATTCATCACCTCAGTGTTTGGCTACTTATCAGCAGTGCAGGCAAGTATTGAGCTTGTGGAGATGATAGAATTGTGGGACTTGCTGTGCCGGGCTGGAACAATAGACGATGAAAATAAGAGTGGCAGTGCAGAGTTGGGGTGGGGGTGGGGGGGCGTTGTCACTCGTGTGAAAGATGGATGCCACACAGAGCCAGGGCTGAAAGTGGGACAGCTCTCAGAAGGACAACCGGGAGACAAAGGGCTAAGATACCAAAAAGCCTCAGAATCGGCAGTCTGAGGAGATCTTTCAAGGACTGATTCCGCAGTCCTCTGTTTCAGGCATGCCAGTCTAATAAATAATAAGCATGCGCGGTTTGGTTTTGAAGTTTATGGCCCCTTCTCTGCTGTCAGTTCAAATCAAACTCCAATTTAGATTGTATTCCTCTGCGCATTTGTGCCTCTAACTGTAGTGCTTTCTCCCACTGGTAGTAAATTCCAGTGACATTTCATCGTCTTTGATATCCTTGATTGTGTACTTCACCTCAACTAAAACACAGCCTCTGAGTCTGTGCTGGTCTCTGTAGACTGTCTCCACTGATCAATTCTTCAGCCCATCTGTCTGCCAGGCTTATTCACAGGGCCGCACCATAGGCAGACGAACTCTCACGGCAGGAGTCTTCATTAAACCAATCCTCCCTACCTCCTCCTCTCCCTCCCTCCTTTCCTTTTTCTATCTCTCCACAGGCCTGGGGAAAGTTAATAAGAAGATTCGATCAGCTGGCAAACCACCCCCCCCACCACCCCCACCTTCCTCGACGCCATCCTCTTATCCCAGCCATTGTCTTTGTCCAGTGTTGCTGTGACTCACTGACATAGTTGGATGCTGGTGAGTCAATAATGGTCTAACCTCAGCTGTTTTTTGATGGGGTTAGTTCACTTAATTTGAGAAATATTGCTAACTGTTCCAAGTATCAGATGTAACTACAACAGTATTAACGCAGCTTTATCAGTTGTAGCAAACGTTGTTCTGCCTTATGTTCATATCATAGCTTGATTAAAGCTGCTAAGTAAGTGAACTTATATTAGCTGTAGTTTCTTGTTTGTATACTGTTGGAAGCTAATGATACAAAGTAATCCCATCTTTTTCTGTGATCGGTTACCTGTAAATGAAAATCCTGTAAATAGCTTTACCTCACTTCACACCAGTGTAAATCACTGCTGTCTTGATCTTAGGGTTCAGGCTTACGTGACTGTGCATACACAGAAATAACACTGGTGTCTGTGTCGGGGCAGTATTTGTTATTTGTACCAAAGTTTTTATGTTGAAGTCGGGAATAGAAGAGCACGGAAATGGGGCAAAATATGTGAACAGCAATCTTAGTGTTATTTTCATCTAAGCTGTGTTGGAGAAGGCACATTTTTGCCGAGTGTTAGGAGGATTAGAGCGAGAGGAACTGTAAACAAAAAAGGGCTAGTAATATATGGTCATCTTCAGCCTAACAAGACTTCCCTATTTGCTGAAACCATCAGAACCCTTGTATTTTATATTTCTTTCTACCTGCTGCTATGCTGTGCTTTGCGAGGTGAGGGGGTGTCGGTTTGGCTCAGTTGTCCTGCCAGAGAAATGGATTTGCCATGATGGATGGCACCAGTGGCACTGTACAGGTCTCAGCCTGTTGCTGAATCACAGCTTTAAACTAATTTTGTGGGCACAGCAGAGCCGTTGTGCTTTGTGCCCGAGCTTGGGACCTGGCTCATCTAACAGCCCAGCTGAAGCTTGCATGCCAATTACACCCCCCCTCCAACCCCCACCATTGGCCAAGAAGAGCAGGCAAAGCAAGAAAATAAAGAAGTATCTGCTCACTTGCTGAGGCAAACACTTTGCTTTAGTGCCCTTGTAATTCAGTAGTGTAGGTAACAGCCATGCGCTGTAATATCCTGTGGGCGAGCACTGAGTTAATTTAATTATACTCGTCATGGTCACTTTCCTTCCCTGTAAAGATTGTTAACGTAAGTGTACTACTTTTATAGTCGCAATTTCTGCTTGATTCAAAACCTCTCGGACATGTTGACATCTTGTTGTGATTTATAAGTAGCGTGCGGGGCTCAGATTTGTCTTAAGCGTTGAAGCTCAATGAGCACTGTTTATCCTGTGCATGCTTTGAAAAGTGATGCGAAACCCAAACTGACGAAATGTCCAAAAGTTTTTATTGATGGAATTAATTTTGCTCAAGATACTTTCATGTCACGCCCTGTTTTTAATTTTCCATAGACTGCTGCACTTGCATGTGTTTAGCTTAGATTAGAGGTTTGCTATTGTGTGGCAGGAAACGTCTTGAATTCAAGGTCTGCATCACAGCAAAGAAGAATGTCTATTGCATAGTGTTTTGACCTTGAGCCCTTTCTTGTTCTAATTACTGGTTTTGCTGTGTTCTTCAGACTTCTGTGATTCGACTTAAGCATTTCCCCGTGACATAAGATTTTGATGCAACTAGGAAGATGGTGAAGTTGTAGTTGGATTCGCAACCTGTAGGTGTCATAGGAAAAATCAAGTGCTTTCACATTGTTGGATGTCATCTCAGTCTGATATTCAGTGCCTTTATTTTTTTAAACTTAGGATTCAATTTACTCTTATGGCGTAACAACCATAAATAATGAGCATAAACTCATTTAAATCAAAGCGCTTTTAGTCATGGTGAGTAAATGTAAACGGCTTAAAGGTGTGTTTGTTATGTTTTGGGGTATAATTAATCATGATTGTGCTCTTGACTCCAATCTCTTTGTGGGTGCTTTGCATTATTGTGCTTTTAATTTACTGTGTGAGAATTTTGACTTGGGGCGCTTTCAGAGTGAGACGCGACAACAGCAGCAGCTGCCATTTATTCTGCACGGCTCTCACCAGATTACACAGTGGCCTGCTCTGCATCCAGCAGCAACATTTTTGACATGGTCAAACTCGAGCAGCAGCAACAGAAGAAAACTGCTCATTCACGGTTCTCTACCCCCACAACGCCCTCTCTCTGTTCTGTGGTCAGAAAAGTCATGCGGGTAAAATAGCATGGTGGCAACATGCTTCTGATACTTGGACCTTTTTTCACACCGACATTCTGACTTGTCACAATAGGTAAAGCAAGGCTGCATAATGGTGACTGCATCCATTCAGCAGCAGTCAGGCTTCTGAACATGCTGCTTGGCTGCCATTGCTTACTGGGACACTTCTTATGCTGAGCACAGTCTACACAATATTTTTGTTTATGTATATGATGGCCAACATTTCAGATTAGATGATTAGAGCCATAAAAGCTTTGCTTCTTGTTTCTTTTTGTCAGTCAAGCTTGTTGGCTTTCACGACATGCATGATGTCAGTGGAAAGGAGAGTCGAGCTAGAGAGTTAAGCTGTGTGTGTGTGTGTGTGTGTGTGTGTGCGTGCGCGTGTAATAATGGGTGTCTATTCTGCTTCACAGTTCCACCTACCTAAACTGGATAATGAAGCAGTCATGGAAGATCTTTTTTGGGAGAATAAAAAAGTGACATGCAAGTCATTGTGCAGGGACATTATAATGTACCCCAGATATGAGAGATGTGAGAGAAAACAATCAACTGACATGCACGTTAACCATTTCCAACAAGACCCTATGTTGTGTGTGTTGGACCATAACTGGGCTGTTATTGTGCAGTCTGAACTTGGTAAGCATTAATTCCACCTGCGTTTCCTCCCCCTGTGGAAATTGTGATGTAAGAATTCTGCAAATCCACAGTTTGAAAGGATATAGGCATCATTACTTAATCATAATTGGATCATGAATGAACTCTTATTCTAATACACTGTTTTTCCAGTTCACGGTTTACCTGAAATATCTTTAAACATGAAAGCTTTCAACACGCTGGCATTTGTAACAGTTCAGGACAGTTAAATGCCAAAAGTAACATGGCGTCACCTCAAGACTGGTCTAGTCTTGAGGATGTTTGTACCTCAGTTTTAGTCAATAGTGGAAAAAGTTCTGGCAGTGAATCCAGCTTAAAAGAAATTATTCTTAGTCACGCAAAGTATGCTGCAGTTGTGCGTCATAAGGATGCATTTTAGGGTGGCTTTACCCTATTAGAATTGGTAAAACATTCTATACTCTTAGGACAGCTTTTACTGATGGCCTGTCACGATGCAGGTAGTGCTAGGAGGTGATACAAACATTAAAGTGACAGTATTGTTCTCCTGCTATCTTTGTGCACCTACCAAAAACTCCCTGGCCATCTCATCTCTCCTCCTCTTTTAGAATCAGACACAGGGATTCATGGCAGCAGTGTGTGACCTGGGACCTGTTTGGGTCTGCAATGCATTAAGATGAATACAGCCATCCCACTGTCAGATGATAAATGGCGGGCTGCAGGGAAGGCTCTTCACTATGTAAAAGAGGTGCTTGCAGACATGGCACTTTCATCAATCAGAATGGGAACCGCTGTAATGTTGTTACACCACAGAAAAGATGTACAGTCTGTTTCCGTGCAGCACACAAATGAATCCTCTTTGTCTGTTTGGATAATGCTTTTCACCCTCTGCGTTGCAGGGGACGTGATTTGGGTGCAGTGATGAGATATTTAGGTGCATAAAGTCCTTGTTTTGAGCTTCATTTAAACATAATCCCACTGTGTAATCAGCTGTCCTTACACAGGTGTAACGTCGCCTTATCTGCGCTACAATTTTTCCGTTTCGCTCAGACGGCAGCATCAAGGTCTCAATTAAAGTGACACCTGGTATCTCACATTCACACTTCCTCGCGAAACCCCAGCAGAGCTCCCTGACAGTGAGCCTGGAGCTGCTTAGTCAACACTTCAGAAACCCTGGAGATGATTTTGGGGAAAGGTGCAGTGGAGTGACGGTGTGTTGCCTCTAAGGCTACGTTCACACTGCAGGCAAAAGCGCATCAAATTTGACTTTTCTGACCGTATGCGACCCATATCTGATGATGGTATGACAGTTTGCACAGCGCAAATCCGATATTTTCAAATCCGATCTGGGTCACTTTCGAATGTGGTACTGAATCCGATACATATAAGATGTTTTAGAAAGCGACTGCTGTTTGAACGGTCATGTCGCATTAAATCTGTCTTTTGCGTCACTGACACAAGACAGACGCCAATTATCAGCTCAGGAGAAGCGCCCGAGAAGACATCCGGTGTAGATGTCAGTGAAACTGTTGGGAAGACAACGTTGGAGAAACGTGAACATTTTATTTGTACTGTATAATCTGCAGATTCTGACAGAAATCTGCGACTATCCTTTGAAGCAGCGCTCCTTTAAAACAGCAATAAGGATCATTATTAGGTTACATTATTATGTAAATAACAAAATAACTTAAAGCAAAAATTGGGAAACGTAAAGTCCGAAGTCTTTATATTAAGGGCCAGCAGTCAAACGATACGGTTTGCTCTGGGTCTAAACAGAGCGCGTTGTGTGTGACGTCTTCTTTTGCGCATGCGGGCCGCTTTGAGCGTTCACACTAGAGAGCGTTTACTGTCGCATTTTATTTGTAGTGTGAACAAGCAGACAAAACAAAATCGGATTTGATCAAAAAATCTGAATTGAGCATTAAGACCTGCAGTGTGAACGTAGCCTTAGATAAGAACAGCAGGCGGGTTTATGTGGGACACGCAAGGGTGAATAGTGCAGTCACTGGTAAAGAAAGCAAAAGGTAAAGGAATTTTTGAGGGGTTATTTTTATCTTTTATTTCTTGTCTTTTTCTTTCTTGTTTTCTGTTGTGATAAAGGATCCAGTGTGAATTGGGATTTGGTTGTGGAAATATTATGATTAGTCTTTAATGTCTCTGTGTTTGCGGAGCTCATTTAAGTGCCTCGGCTCAATAAAATGTGTATGTTTTTCTTTAAATTGCTTGCTAAATCTCTAATATCAGTACCCACACATATATCATTTTCACCATTTCTCAGTTCTACTCTCTCTGGTATTCTGCCTCTTCTACAAGCAGCACTTTCTTATAGCTCAGAGGATCTAATCATTCTCCTGGCTTTTCTTTTTTGTACGCTGCTAATCTCCTCCCCGAACCTAGTGTATCTCTACCTCCCTTTTCTCACGTCTCTTCCATCATGTTGCTACCCTCTCATTCTCTCTGCATGTAGCCGTTGAGTCGTAGCAGTTCTTGTGGCAGGAGGTGTGGTGTAACCCCGGCTGTTTTGGCAGATAAGCCTCAGCCTGCCCACCTGCTTCCCCGCTGCTTGTCAGCCAAATAGGACTTGCACTGTCACTGACATTCATTCGGCGGCAGGAGGTTGCCTCCTCGATGGATCCGCCACAGCCGCCTCACCGCCTCTAATTTTCATGCATGAGAAGGCTGAAGAGCATTCGACTCTCCTTGAAACAAACAGCAAAAGTCTCAAAAGAATTAAACCAGTGAGTGTTAAAATTGCTCCCTGTTTCAGTTTGAGATGGATTTTACGTTTATTTTCACTCAACCTTTATCTTACCTGTGGAGATCAGAGTATTGCTTTTTTATTCTGGCTATATAATCGCAACACAGTGTACAGAGAAAAAGCTGCATTGCCAAAAATCTAAATTCTAACAGATTTTGTTGATCAGTCTGTTATTTTTTTATATTTTTTTTTAAACAAGCCTTCCAAACTTGACAGTTTCCCATTAGTCTGTATTTAGACTCCAAGTCTACAAACATGATCAACAACAAGAGGAAATAAAGGAGGAAGTTCAGTGCCGGTATACCAGCTCTAAAAGAACATTTTGGACTGGCTATTTTAAAAATATCTGTGAGGATTAAGTCTGTCATTTTAGATTTGGGAGTTTTACTCCATTTTAGGGCTTGATCAAAATCGGGGAGCAACACATAAAAAAAAAAAAAAAATTAAAAAAAAATCTCTGAAAAATTTTTTTTTTAAATTTTTTTTGTTTTTTTTCCCCCTTCAGGAGAGACTGGTTTGACTTGTTTCTCTTGTATGCTTTTATTCATACTGCCCTTCCTTAAGGGCATCGTCCTAATTGAAGATTTTAAAGCCAATAGGTTATGCCTGTGAAACTGGATGACAGCAGCTTGGGCAAGACTGAGAACCATCAAGTATAATGTTGTGAATACAGATTGCGAAACCATATGCCTCTCAGGCATATGGTTTCGCAGTCCCTTTAATTGATTTGTTACTGCACTAATGGTGGTTATAATATTGAGTTGTCTTCTTTGATGATCCAATCATCGCTGCTGTCAGAGAGGCACTCCTCCTTCGTTCAGGCACCAAATGCACTTCCTGAACTATGTACGCAGCTATTGAAGCCAGTTGTACATTTGTGGATTTGCAGCACTGAGGCGGCAGAGCAGTGGGAGCTATAGCTCTGTGTCTTGAGCCAAAGGACTGATTGCCTGGTGAATAGTTGTATGGTAAAGGTCAATAAACAGTGGCTAGGTTATTGTGCGGCAGATTGAAAAGGAAATTATATTGCGGTGAAGACGGGGAGGTGTGCGTTTGCATGTACTGTTTTTATGTGTGAAATTGTGTGTAGAGGTGCAGCCCTGTGCTCTTTTCTTTCCGTCGTGAGTTTCTCTTGGCAGTGAGTCTTCCAGCTGACCTGTCAGTGTTATTCAGCCTACAGGGCTGTGAAATGACCCACCACAGGGCTCACCTGGGGCACTGCAACCTCTTTTAGCTTTTCCCTTCACACTGTTGCTCCCTAACTATGTTTTATTCCTTTTCCTCCCTGTGTTCTCACTGCTTTATATTCACTCGCCACACCTCATTCACTCTGTCTTTTCACTCTTTCACACAGACAGAATTGCTGTACTTTCTCTCTATTCTCCAGAGACTTAATGTTTCCTGTTTGGATCCTGCTTGCAAGGCTTCAATAAGAATCGCTTAATGAAGTAAGAGGGGCGATGCAGACCCCTATTTTTTTTTTTTTTTCTCATAGACTACTGAAAATGTTCCAGGAATAGGAACAACCTATCTCAACAGCTCGTCTTGCTTTCTGTGGTTTTTGGCTGTGTCTGATGCTCTTCTATTATGTACAAGACGAGAATGCCAAGTTTTTTCTTTTCCATTTTTGTTTTGTCTTCTCTTCTGCTGCAGTAAATTTATCCCCTTATCCTCACAATACTCAAAACACACCCTGCTCTACCTGCAACTTTGAAGCTTCAGGTGTTTTATTGTGTGAGGTTGATTTGGGGAGCAAATCCATGTTGTTCTGGTCCAACATGCCGGAGCACTGTACTTTTGCTCTGATGGTGAAGAGATGGATGGTTGAAAGAGATTAATCGTCATGGAGCAGACATCAGTCAAGCTGACAAATGGCAGCCGCAAACTTGGAAAGCCATTAGCGGACCAAGGCGGGAGTGAAGCCCAGCCAAGCCCTGCTGATTTCCATGAGTCTCCCTTCTAAAGCACAGGCCCGTGCCAGGCCGCAACACAGTGGTGGGTGTGAGCACCACCTCAGGTCCCTTCTGGCCTTTGCTGCTACCAACCAGTATGTTGACATAGGGTTGATTCTCAGCCATTAACGAACAAACGCTCCAAAGAAACATGAAGGAGTTAGTCCATCATTTCACTTACCTGTCATGACTCAGGCAAAGAACTCACGTGAGTTGAAAATAAGGGCGTTGACTGGCGTTATGTCTTACTGCTTAGGGTTTACAGTGTCAGCATTAATGTTGTGATTCAAACGGATTCAGATTCAGACAATTTGAACAAAATAAAATAAGATGATGTTCCAAACTGATATTGAACATTTTTTGCTGAATGTGTCAGTTTGGAATGGTTTCGATTTTGATTTTCACTGCACATATTATGCAAAACAACTTTTTTTGAGCCTCTCGTACAAAACCAGGTGAGAGGTTAGCTGTTCTGCTTTGACTGCACTCCACAGAGAAGAAAATGTGTGGTAGACATCAGCGAGTGCTGTGTTTTCTTTTTTCTTTTTGTTTTAGCAGCTGCTTTTGTAAAGGAAATAGCTTTTTTGTTCAAACAGAAATAAAGAGTCACTTGGGAGGGAGGGCAGATGAGGGGTGGGGAATGGGCTCAGATAAACACTGTGCCAGAACTGTTCTTCTGCAATTAATGTAAACTGACACCGAATCTACTAAAGAGTGTTCAGAGCCGTATTTTGCAAGTTGTTTTAAAAAATGCATCAGAGTGAAGCAAAAAAAAAAAAAGCAAAAGTGGATTAATGCAGCATTAAAAAATAATTTACCCTATATTAGCAAAGCATTAGGGCCAGACATCTCTCTTAAGTTACTATAAGAAATGGCAATGTGGATGCAAAATAGACAAGAACAATGAAAGTCTCTGGCAGTGAAGTATCTGATGCTCTAGTTGAAGGGAATACCTTATCTTGCAGACAATGTTCTGGAATGTATCAGTGTTGTGTTAAATGGCGTACAGGTGGGGAGGGAATGTCACTCTGCAGGAAATGCCATGAAGCACTTACAGAGGTAGCATGAGGAATGTGGTCAAACTGTTGCTCAGACCAGCCATCCAGTTGTTGATGGGGATGGGGAAGATGCACTTTAAACTGAAAACAGCAAGAATCCCCCTCACATGGTTAAACATTTGGACTAAATTTATTTTGTAATTTATTCTGTGACGTCACACAACTTTGGAACACTGCAAAAGGGCATCGAGTAAGTAATTTTCAGCTTTTTATTCGTCTTGTCTAAAACACTTTGGCTACAGACAAGTCAGTCGTTAGTCTGACCTCAAGTCAAAGTCTCTTTAGAATGGGATTGATTACAAGTTGAAACACTGTAACCGCTCGATGGACAGACCTCAAAATAACTTGCAAGGACGTATAAACACTAACATAATAAATGATATTTGATTGTTTTTCATGCAGGCTGCTCATTTAAAATAATCTGTGTATGAAACTTGTGATTGATACTGGGTATACAGCATGTAATTATTACTTTTTTCTTTCCCAGAAGAAAGATGACAACTATGAAGGAGTTGAGCTGATATCTTTGTCTGTTGCTTGGAAATACTGGAACTGTGTCATGTTGCTCATGCAAACATGACCGTGTGATCGACACGACCGTCATGCCGATCACGCAAACATTAATGTTCGTGTGATTGACATGACACAGTGCCACCATTTTTGATTCCTACAGCTTCTTTTCTGTTGAAACCAAAATATTTTTTTTTTGTATTTCTTTATCTTTTTTCCCTGCAGTCTCATGCTGATCATGCAAACGATTGCAGATTTGTGCAAAAAATGGTGGCACTGTGTCACGTTGATCACACAAACATTAGTAAACCTACATCTACTAACCTGTTACGTGATCAACGTGACACAGTGCCAACTTTTCAGATATAGATTTGCTATTGTTTGAGTGATCAATGTGACACTGACATTTGTAGAAAAGAAAAAACTAACAGATAAGAACTGCAACAGAGATAAAGGTAAGGCGTGTTGGCATTCCAACAGAAAAGAAGCTCTAGTTGAGCTGCGGTAGGAGTAAGGTATATGCACAAAGTGTCCTCCAGCTGTGACCGATACTGCAGCCACGTTTCTTAGCCTGTGATTGAGCAGATAATATGATCACACAGAGTGCAAACATAAAATCATATTAAGTTTATTAGAAGCATGTTTTTAGCGTGTGGCTCTCAAAGAGCTTTGTTGAAATCACTGAGATGGCACTATATTTCGTAAACAAATATGTGACTGTATGCTTGCACAAAACAGAATTGGAATGATGATAAAACACTGGGAAATGGGGACAGAACTAAAAAGGGAATTGGATGATATAGAAAACGGGAAAAGAAGGAAAAACAAATGGACTTTGGTCTGAAGGCTATAGGTTGGAGTCTGTGATGAAGCATCCCAGTTGAACGCTCATACTAAGACAATTTGAAGGAAGTGGACTTAAAAACTCACTTTTGTTTTTCAGTAAATGGATTCAATGAGTCATTTAGGCCAAATACAGGACAATCAATGTGTATACATGGTGCCTTCAACAATAAAACAAATCTTTAACTTCAGTTTTTACAAGCTTGTCACACTGAGATTATGTGTGAACCTTACCTTTTACCTTTGTTACTCTGACATGCTCCCTTTTTGTAGGATTTTAGTTTTAGTCTTTAGTCTTATAAGCTGTTGCATTTGTTATCTCTCCAGGAAACTGCAGACTAGTTATAATATTGTCAGTCTGTAGGTGCCTGTTGGAAGGATTTTGAAACAATATAAAATTTAATTTACTATCGGAATACCTTGTTTGCTTTAGAGCTCCAAACACCTGGAAACTGGCAAACGTGAGCTTAAGATTGTCGGAGGGGAACCGGATGCCGTTGACAAGGCAACGGGAGCTCATTATCTCGTCGTCTATGCTGGTCCACGGTGCGCCATTGATGGGTGCCAGAGGAGAGTTTCGAGCAGACAGATGGGGTTGAACTCTGCATTTCACGCAAAAGACGAGTGAGCTGGGATAACAGCGTCCACAGAAATGACATGTCGGTGTTGTAATCCTGGATTACCTGTCTGCCTTGCTCTACTTCACTGTTCGTGTTGCACGTTCCACATTAGACAAGATGACAAACAGTGGCTAAGCCTCAGCTGCTGTGAGACTATTTGATATGTATTGTCAAGATACAACATGTATGCATTTAAATTCAGCTATCTAACACTCCTTACCCACACGTTTTCTACTGACCATTTTTTGAAATGATGTCTGAAAAGGACAGGTAAGCCTGAAGCAGTTAAAGAAGAGGGGAAGGCGGAGTTGCATCTGGACCCATTTGAAATTACTGCTTGTCTGATTTCTTTTTTCTTACTTTTCTGTTGGAAGTGAACATACAACACTCAACTTGCAGCAGGTGGTTTGCGTCATATCTTCCAGGAGTGAGCTATTTAAGTTCTAAAAGATTAAGTGTTGGACTATGGCTAAAGCTTGCAGCATAAATCCTGGTGCACAATACACCAGCTTCCCGAGCAAGAGACCTTCTGAACAATAAAAATTTGTTTTTGGTCAGGTAGACCAAAAAAAGCGACTGAAAGTCACAAATATGAAACCACATAGTGAGCATGAATTATTTACTACAATTTAAGAGATTTTAAGTTAACAAAGACGGTCAAATAAAGGTAGTTTTATGTGGCGTGTTCAAGATATTTCTATTCCTTTTTTGGATATTTTCAGGCGTTCTTTTGAATTTTCACTGAGCTGAGAAATCGGTGCACACACCAACCAGGCTGACAGCTTTGGCTTCTGTTTTTGAGTTCTGGTGCATCTTCCATTCCAGCAATGGTTATGACAGCTGAAGCATCTAATTGGCATGGAGCTGTGGTCATAAAAGTTTTCCTTTATTCAGACTAAAAACAAGAAGTTTTGTGTCTCGAGCCTATTTGTTAGCATAATTATGTAGCTATGATGCGTATTACAGGAATTAGTTTTGCGTAAGGTCTGTAGGGAAACACCTGAATTGAGACAGTTTTCTGACTAATTATGTTCATGCTCACAGAGTTTTACCTTTGTGGGTACAGATTGTGGAGGACTCTGGTCATGTCACAGCCACAGGAGCCTGCAAAGCAAAACCTCTAACAAGTAACCCTTTGTTCAATTCCCATCCACAGTATTTTATTTCTAGAGTGTAACAACTTCTATTCTGAGAGTTTGAGAGCTGTTTACACTTCTGTCTCTCAGCAGCGAGGCTTTCTTTGCAGGATGTGTTCTGCTGCCAGTGTTTACCAAGGGATGCGCCTTGTTTGCAAGAAATGAGTGGGAGAAAGAGATTTAGTGTTTTTCCTGTTCTCGATTTGCATGATTTTGGTTGGAAGCACTGTGGCAGCCGGCAGAATCTTAGACACATTTAGTTGGCACAAATAATCACAGCTCTTAGTGCAGGCAGAGACTTGACATCTTGGATTCCTTCAATCCTTTCAATAAAGCTTTTTCATCATGTATATTATATCCAAACCCCTAAGATGAGGAGTAGCTGTCCTTAGGGGTGAAAGAACAAAGATGCATGAAAACAATCGTGATTATTAAAAGCTCTAATTGAATGTAACAAGTACATTTTATGCAAATATTGACCTGTAATGAACTTGACATCTTCTTTCAGTCGCTTCCTTTGGGGGTCATAACAGCGAATTATTTGCTGCCATCTTACCTTGTTCCTGGCATCCTGCTCGTTCACACAAGCCCTCTGCTGAATGGCCCTATGCAGCTTAGTTGCTTATTTTTATTCCTTTTTTTTTATTTTAAAAACTACATATAACAAGAACCTCTTTTTGTGTGTAATCCTGTTGAATTTATGCTTTGAGTTTTAATAAATCACTGGAGCTGACAATATAGTAGCGATGTCACAGCTGGTACTGAGTCAGGCAGTTGCATTACTGTAGGTTAAAGGCTTTTAAAAAAGGGGAAAGGAAACCACACACATACAATCTGAGTTTTGTTTTGTTCCATTTTATATGTATTGTCTGAATTCTGGGGGGGTTTGGACTTTTTTTTTGAGTTCTTTATAATGATCTGTGTGACATTTGCACGATCCATAAGTGCTCGTATCAGACTTGGGCATAAGAGCATCAAAGGAACATTTGCCTGTTGTTCCTTCACAGTTGTTTAAAGCAGTGGGCAGTAAATTTAAAAAAACAAAAGAATAAATCAAAAATGCTCAAAAGGAAACATTGGTCTTTTTTTGTGAATAAAGGATTAGGACGGTGTAATTAGAAGGTTCAGAGTTCAGTAGGGTGGAGAAGCAAATCGATTGCATTTGAAAGTAAAAGAGTAGTCAACTATTGTCTTTTAGATGGGAAGAAAACTTTGAGAAAACGGAAAGGATCAATGTTTTCTCTCTGTCAACATATACGGATATATGGTGACTCATCTCATGTTATTGCTATTTCTTTGTCAGCTCACATAATATTTACTTTTGAGATTTTTCCCATTTAGTTGTCAAAGTTAATGAAAGGATGGAGAGATAAAGCAAATATAACACATCAACAAAGCAGAGCACAAACTCATACTGTTGTGTGCACTGTACAGCCAATAACACGGAGTTTCACTAAGGCAAATCAGATATGAATAGACATTCATGCTTCCGAACTGATGCCTCACTTGCTGTGGGAGGGAGACAATTGATGTAATTGTGAAGAGGAATGGTGACAAGATGTAAAAACAAAGGCACTCTGTCACAAACACACACAGAGACAGTTTTGTGTATATTAAAGCTCAGAGAAATGTATTTGTGCCTGCAGAGGAAAGTATTTGTATTCTTGTTTGCATAAAAATGAGTTGAGGCATTTATAGTAGGGGCAACTGAAGAAAAAGCGCCTTTCAATATAATATGCTCTTTAATAAAGACACAGGTTGGCAGATTGGGAGTGTCAGTGCATGTGGCATACAGCCTCTTCAAGTGATTTATGAGCACACCGCTAGGCTATTACATTATGGGCCCGAGTCCTATTCAGTGAGGGTGATAAGAGCAGCCCACCTCTGTTGAAACACTGCAGGTACAAGCGTTTTGTTTTAGTGGAATATCACTAGTTTTTGATAAAGGAATTAAGTATGAGGAGAATCTAATCATGTTGTCTCTGCTGCAGCTGTATCTCATCCATTAAGTTAGAGTTTGTGCTTTTGTCCTTCAGAGTTTGCAGAGCATGTTCGAGGGAAGATTGCTTGGAATTGTTTGCATCTTCATTGAATTTCAAATTGAAGATCTCTTTTTAGTGTGTAAACAATGTCATGCATCAGTTATACTTGCATGAAAAGAAAAAAAAAAGGCAAAAAGCACATTTTCTAACCTGTAGAGGACTGGTTTCATTTACTCTGGAGAAATGTCTTTAACTCATAAGAACAGTGAGGGAAAACATGCAAGTCTGCAGTTTCTTGCCGCTCTGTGTGGCTTCGGATTTGGCCCCGCATTCGCAGAGGGAGAAAGGTGAGAGGCCAGCACGGCGAGGTCAGAGTTGACGCCGCAGTCGAAAGGCCAGTTGTCAACCTCCGGCGGAGAGAAAAACAACGGGGCATCAGCTAGAGTGGTTTGGAAAAAGGACGAGTCAGGGTCGCTTTCAATTAGCACAGCATGCTGTCATAGCAGTGAGCCACCGAGGCAGCGAGAAGGAGGTGAGAGGTAGCTTTGGGCTTATGGAAAGAAGAAAAAAGAAAGCAGCTACAAACCAAGATTGACAGAACTAAACATGGAAAGACATACACTGAGGCAGTTGTTTTAAAGAATGGATAAGAAAGCGCTTCCTCTATGGCTTGTGGTGTTACAGGTTCCTAACCCAGAGGCCTGACGGTAACAGTCTGTAACCTTTGCTTGCTCAAACCCTGTGTGGCTTCAGTTTTTCCTTTTTCTTTTTTTTGTCCCGCTCCAAACAAAAAAGTGCATCCTGGCAGCGATGGCACAGTAAAGTTGGTAAATAACATGTCAAGAGTTCTGAAGGTGGCTTAAGTTCAAAAGACTAATCATGACAGTTTCTGCATTGTGCATGAATTTGTTGGTTGTATTGTCCTTTGGGATGATGTGTCAACAGATTTCAGTTATGGTAGTCTAACAAAGCTCCGTCTTTAGACATTTGTTGCTATAGCAGTGGAGTCAAGCATAAATGAACTTTGTCAGATACGAGGAACTGTCTCAGAACTGCCTCCCAGCAGGATGGAGGAGTGGAATAATTAATAGGTCTAATATTCCACTTCATCCTGACAGCTTCTCGAGAACTCATGTGTGACAAGAAAGCGTAAAGACCCGTCTCGCTGTCAAACAGGCTGATAAAGATGAGTCTTTTTATGATTCATGACATGAGATAAGAAGCACAAAAAAGCAAGCCCTGTGTTGGCGAAGTGCATCACTGGCAGTCCAGCTCTGATGTCGATGGCATTATGTCAGATTTGTGAGATGGATATGGACGACTGCACTGTGGTGCAGGCTTTCCTTGTAATTTTGCATTTGGGCCAAATGCATGTTTTCGACAGGCTTCTAGAGAATAAATCTTTTTTTTTTTCTTGTCATTTTTTTTTTCTTTAAAATCAAAAGTGGCACAGTTATTGCACTGAACGTAGCAATGCATGCTGGGACTGTTCTCCCATGAGCTTTGTGAAAACCAGCAGAGCACGATATGGCTCTCCATGGTCTGTTGGTGTAGAGGCAAGCCGAAACAAATAATACAGCTCCCTATTTGGAAGGCATTATTCCCACAGAAGTGTGAGGCTATTTATGTTGAGTGTGGGCGTGTATAATGAGTGTGGCCATACCAATGTGCCAATTAGTCTCATACATGCATGCCTGCTTTGCCACTTGTTGGGAATTAAGATGTGATTTTGACAGAAATAACTGCAGCTGTGATGTCGATCGTGGGCTTGGATTATGTGAATTTTTTAAGCCTGATGCCTGCTTTAATGAAAGATGGTTTTCCAATAAATTTTAATATTTGGATTAAAGTGCTTCAGAAAGACTGTGTGACTGTGTGAGACAGTCGGACGCTGTTAATTGAAAGCAAGGATAATTATTATTATTAAGAATAACATCTCCCACAGTCTGCCAGATAGGTCCTGATCAATTTTACAATAAATACGCCCTCAAACAAAAATGCATCACATTCATCTTGTGGAGGTTACACTGTGACACTGAATATCACGAAACTGAGTTTTACTTTGAGTCCAAAATGTGAGCAAAACCAATTTCAGTCCAAAGTGACTTGGGGCAGAAATTAGTGTTGTGAATTTAACTGAATGCTGTGCGGAAGAAAAGATGGCGGTAAATATATTTGCCTAATCATTTAGTGACTTTACCACTCACACTACACAATGTGTGTAACACAACTCAAGGCTTTGATGTGAGTTTTATTAGTTTTATCTCTAAAGGACAGTTGGGAGATTAAGTGTAACTTAATCTCTCCAAACCTCTGTGCCTGTTGGCAAATGGCAGTTTTCTGCAACACTAGCATTACCCTCATTACATGAAAACTGGATAGAAGTTGGCCTTATCATGTTGTGTTTTCCAGATGGCAATAGCTAACAAGACAACAAACGTGGGAATAATAAGAAGGGAATGGCCTCGAATCAAAGCAACAAATAGTACTGCTGTCGACCTCAGTTAGTACTACGAGCACTGCAGGTGAGTTGTTCCTTTAGCATGGACAGGTGCGTTTAAGAGAGAGGCCTGCAGAGAACCGAGCAATTTATTAGACATTTTTAAACCAATCGGTGGGTTGGCTCTTGATTGATCTCTTGTTTATTGCACAGACTAGGGGTATTCTTTCCTTAATTTAATACTGAACTGAGAGAAGAAGCCTGATTTGTAATCCGCAGAGCCACTTTTCCTCACACTGTATGTATATTTTTCAGCCATGCTGGCTCCAATACCATCACACTTGTCAGGACTCTGGTCTATTACTTTCTCCTCCTTTTCTAAAAGACAGCAATTAATCTAATTAGTAATCAATCAGCCTTTAGGCCTCCCGCCTCCTCTGTGCTAATGGAGGATATGACAGGCCTGGACCTTGCATTATTAATACCACCATTCCTGTACCCCTAGACCCCCCCCGAACGCCCACTGCCAGGAGGCCATTGATCACTACCATAACCAAGCGAGCACTGCAGGGAAGTTTTCCAGCGTAGTGGGATTGTAGACGGGAATGTGGTGTGTCGTCGTGTGGTGTGTTGCTGTGAAATCCGTTCAGTGGGATTTAGCATAATTTTGGTAACGGAAAGATTTTGCCAACTTTGCTCACGGGAGACTGACTAGATGCGAAACTTCTAAAAATGAAATATTTGCTTGCTGGTGCATTGAGTCTGTGGAGAAGCTCATGGTGCACATTTGAAGGAGAAGAGGGATTGTATGAGTGGTGTTAATGGGAATGTTGTGCTCTGAAAAGCTCATTTGGTAAATGGGGCTCACCTCAAAACTATTATGGCAGGATACGGGGGCCTCTCTGCGGGACTATTTCTAGAAAATGAGATTAGAAATTATAAAACGCTGCTAATGCCGGGGCACAGTGATCGCAGTGTGGCAATAAAACAATCACTGCAACATTATCCTTCATCTCCCATGCGCTATATGAGCACCCAGTCTAATAGACCCAGCAGCTGAAGTGATGGAGCCTGGTAGCAGCCCCACCAGCTGATCTCATTCACTCTAATCAATACTGGAACCTACTCTGCCTAGACTGGGTGGGAAAACAGCTGCGCAGAACAACAAAACTTCACCCTGTGTCCTCTTTAACTGAATCTGCTGATCCTAATTTATCTAACCTGTGTGCCAGTGGCTGTTAATCATGCTGTCGTCCAGACTACAGGTTGTTTTTGAGAACGACAAGTTGAGGCTTGTGTGACATGGATGTTTTTGAGAATATCCCTTTTGTTTGAGATGAAGCCCTACCCTTAAAATCATTAGTCAGTTTAAAGCTGAAATGACAACTTTATTATTATTATTAGTAGTAGTAGTACTGTATAAATGGGGTAAATGTAGGCTTTGTGGTTGGACAAAACAAGTAATTTTAACATAATTTCTATTAGTTTCAGCTTTATTTGAAATAAAGTTGCACATTAAACAAAAAAATTAAGCAGGTGATGAGTGATTAAAGGTGTTTTGGATAACAAACACCTTATTTTAAACATATTTCTTTCATTCGTCACCCTTCTGCATGCACAGTATGTGTTGGGGGAAAATAATCATTATTATTGTTGCCTAATATTTTTGATGGAGATGATTTTTGACAAAAAAGACAGCTGCAGCCTGTCCGCAACATGACTGATGGGTGGGAGGCTGGAAAGGAGTGGTCAGAGGTTCTTTTTGTTCTTTTTAAAGCTGACATCATTCTTTACTTCACCAGGCCACTTCCCATGACTAAATCAGAGTGTGATTTGGCGTAGTGGCCATAACATTTAAACTAACCAGCCATGTGTTTAGAGTATAACACGGCCTCCTGCCTTTACACCACACAGGTTAAGTCACCACAAACCAGCGTGCCAAAGCTGTCACACCACTCTGCTTAATTTGCGGATGGCTGGGGTTGTTAAGTATTTACAAGCCTTCAGTGGCTTTATGAATCTATGATGGGAGTGAGCGTTGGTGTTGAGCTCACAGCAGCTGCAGTCGGCTGCCTCATTCGGGAGGGATTGGGAAAGCAATGCAGCTCATCTGCTGCGCTGTGTGAGTGAGTCAGTGGACAGGCTTTATCTGTGGCTAAGGATTTGGGGACTCACTCTGCGGTCACAACCTCTTCCCCCCCCTTTTTTTTTTTTTTTTTTACTCGAGCGCCATGTGTATGTAGGTTTATATAGATTAAGAAGTCATTTTCTTAGGAGGTAAGCTCAGTTATGGGAATTCGCTGGTTATCTGAGATGACTTTTTGTGTGTGTGTGTGCGGAGAGCTGAATTTGGGATAATGGATTTACAAGGAAGTTCATCTGTCATGAATTCTCTTCAGTGCGATTGTGGTTTTGCTATGGGGAGGTTGGGTAAAGAATGACTGTGCAGTTGGAGAGATGAACTAACTACAGAGCAGCACTGGTTTAAACCCCCAGCTGTGTTGCATGAATGAGTCTCTTGAGAACAGAGAGGGGCTTCAAGCGAATGAAGAAAGTTTCAAAGTTCTGACAAGTCTAGATAGATGTGAAAAAGCTCCCAGCAAACATGACAAATAGTAAAGCTCCTAAATATCTGCTACAAAGTATGGAAAAAAAAAAAACTTATTTGCGTGGTTAATGCTGGGGTAACAAGGTTATGCAGATCAGAAATAAAGTGCGGGTGTGTTAGGTTCAGCTCTATTTTTATACCATCGTTGCTCCGTTTTATTATTTTGCAGCTAATATTTGGAGGTGCATCAGTCCTGTTGTTCTACATAGTCTTACCTCCATATTGAATGTTACAAAACCAAGTTTTGGATGAAGTTCCCACACAGTTTACCATAAGCGTGGGCACGTTTAAAACCACAAGGTGCATTTGGTCCACATTTTGTGTACATATGCAGAGAGTGTGGGCAGAGGTTTGTGCATTCGTGCTGAATAATCATGAATTTGTCTTTTTGTTTATACATATTTGATATTGTTTGTTTTATTACACAGTGAATGCACACTCATAAATCATAAAATTGAAAGAGGGAATGAAAATATAGGACTGGGAAAGAGCAATGTGGTCTATAAGCAACATGAAGCTGCTTGCCTATACCAGCACATCTGCTTCCATTTCTGCTTGTGTTGGTTGTGATGTTATGACAGCAGAGGGACTGAGGAGTTTACACTGAGAGGACATAGAGCCCCTCTCTGTGGGATCTCTTTGGGTCAGTGGCCCCGTTTAAGGAACCCCAGAGGTTTTTCGGCAGTGTGTTTGCAGTGCAGCTGTCTTTATTCTGCTTTACATTCTCATTTTTTTTTCTCTGTTTGCTTTCAGAGGAAGTTCACTGAAGATTGAACGTTTTTTGAATGGAAGACCTCAAAGAGACTTTTAATCCTTGAAGACCCTGCAAACACCTTATCTTCATAACCCCTTCTGCACACGGCTGCCGAGGTCCTTTCCCGAGAGACGAAGGGGCAGCAGAGATTGGTGGATTGCTGGATGTGACAAACACCTTTGTAAGTTCAGTTTTAGCTTTCCCTTGATTTAAATTTTTCCCTTCATTTTGGGTTAAGGAATTCCCAATCTGTAATCAGGATAATATCTTAGGATATTTCCAGCATTGTACTTGAGTGAGGGCTCCTGGACACCTGATTTCACTCCTTTGCATTTTGCTGTGTTCAATATTTAAGATTTAATAAGCAATCAAACGGTTCATGAGGTTTACCCAAAAGTACATTGATTGATTGATTGAAAGTGGCAGCTTGATGGCACCATTAGAAACGACCAACTTCCATCAGATTGAATATAAGAATTTGATTTCCATGCTAAATTTTGAATTCAGCAGTGCAGGACAAAACAGAAGTTTGCTTTAGATGGCTTTATGATCTGTAGAGCATGCAGCATCGTCTGCCCTTAGACACGTCATTGAGAGAAGCCAAACATGTACCAGAAAAAATGGAGGTAATGGTTGCAGAAACGCAGGCGAGGATGTTTTAAGCATGCAACACAAATACATCAAATTAACCATGACCAGGCTTTACACTGCGTTCCTCTGTGCATGCTGTAAACTCTTTCAGAAGCATAATTTCACACAATTTTGTGTATTGATGATGAATGTGAGAAATGATGACATGTTTGTCTGCCACGAATTTGAGTGCATAAAGTTCATACCCTGTGAGGCTCACATTGGCCATAGTAATAAGAGAAAACCATTTGGCAGTTAAGAGCTTGATTGTATGACACAGTGCAGGTCATGATTTCATTTTGTGTTTTTCCAAAAGCAAAATGACTCGAGGGCTTTCAAGCAAAGCTCTGCCTCACAGAAACAGGTAGACAAATAAACGTGTAAAAATCGTTTGTAACTCGAACACATTGTTTTCCTGGGGTTGGCAGAGGCTTTGTCCCCACGAGCTGTTATTTACGATGATCTGACACTATGAATGCTCATGTTGGACTCTTGATCTCTTTATTCATACCACCTTTCAAAGCTCCACTGTTGTGTGATCCCTCTTTTGGCTGGCTCTGCATATGTGCAGCACAGGACCATTGTAGAGTGTTGTGCGTCAGTCAGAATGAATAGGAGCCCACCGCTCTTGCTTTGCGGTGTGCTGACAGCAGGGAAACAATACATGATAGCTTGGTTAGAAGGTTGAGTTTGTAGGAATTAGGTTGTTGGTGTTGAACCGGATCACTGGCATCACGGTGGCATAAGGGGCCCCGATGTGGACACCCATTTTCTGCCTGTCATTATTGATGACACAAAGACGTATCAAAAAGGGTGAAATGGGACAGAACAGCAGTCAGTGCGGGTGCAAAGGCGTGAAACATGATCAGACCACTCTGTTGAATAGTGGTATTATGGTGCCAAAAATGTGAGCGAGAGAGAGAGAGAGAGATGGGGGCAGAAAGAGAGTGACTGGCATTGCTTTCATATCTTGTCACCTACTCACTCCACAGTGCTGGCACTGTGAAGCATAGTTTGATGCATAGTTTAGATGTATGAACATTTGTTCATGGCCCACATGGTTTTGCAAGAAAAACAAAAAGGGTCTTTGCACGCCAAACCATAGCAGCCGAAAGCTGCAGGCAAATCCTGCCCTCTGTCTTAATTTGTACAACTTTACAAGCAGGGCACTGAGCTAAATTTTCGAACCTGCATGATATGAATGAAAATCACAGAGGGGTTAACATTTTAGAATTGTTGTCTATTTTTTTCCCCCAGTTTATTCAGATAACAGATTAACATTCTTTTCCACCCCATCACTTCTCTGCATGACCCTAGTTTTAGCACCTGTCTTTTCAGCTACAAATAAGGAAAGCTGTCTCTAAATCAGTAACACACTGAGAATGCAGCTGTCTCTGTTTCCTCCTTTTTATTTCAAAATTAAATTGTGGATTTTTTTAAATTTTTATTTTTTTAGTTTGTTTTTGCCTTTTCCTAAAAACTCATATGGTTAGAAGATGTGACATACGTGCTGGCCCACGTTTTAGCCCAGGGTGTTGCAATGTGGTTTGTACTGGAGTCACCAGGATGCCCCCCCCCCGTGTATATTCCTTTGTCTTTGCCCTCTGATAAACTTCAGTTGACCTCTCTCACTGCATGTCTCGAGGGCTTGAGTCTTTGTCAGTGCCCTAATTTTCTCCTCCTTACCCTTTTTCCCATCTTCATTCCTGACTTGCGCTCTTGTTCAGTGTTAAATGAAGGCATGGCCACACTTGGATGTGCTGTGACAAATTGGCACACAGGAGGCAGATGGTGATGGGGAGGAGACTGGTTGTCATGCCATTTGCTGTAACGACATGAATTGATCTCTGTGCCACAGAGCAGCCAAACACGCTTCACTTGTGTAATCCTGACTTTGGTTAGCGCATACGTGCATGCACACACACGTATGCCTACACACACACCCCAACAAACTCTGTTCCACATGCCACACTACACCAGCCTTCCGTCCCCATTAGTATCAATGATGTGTGCAGTGGAGGCGCTCGCTAACTGTCATAGGCTCTTTGCTTGGATCCGCTCAGAGAGGCAAAGGGATGCTCAGGGATTTTGACAGAGAGACAGAGCTCAGACTAATGGTAGGCCGGTGAGAGTCGGGGAGCCCTAAAAAAAGAGCCTACGATAGGCATAGCTTTGCCGGTGTACTGTACGTGTCAGCCAGCTGTTCTATTTACAGAGCTGCTGTCTTAACAATGTTTGCCCATGAGGCTTTGGTGCAACTCGTCTAGAATCCCCATGGGTGTTTTTTATTGCAACATGACTTCTGGTAAAATTATAGTTTTCCTGACAGGACTGGCATTGCTCATTAGGCCTTCCAAGGGATATTAAATTTGTTCCCCAATTGGGTTTTCTTTGGAGCTGCATTAAAATATACTCATCTTAGCTTAAATTATGTGTGGATACACAAGAGACTATGTGTTACGAATCGGTGTAAAATGAAAAAATGAAGCAAGCTTTACTTTATAATGTTGGCACTCTTGTACCTTGAGCAAAAAGGTAAAGGGTCATGGACAGGTTAACAGTTAAACTACTAAAATTCCTGCTGTAGTATCTTACAAATAGTTGTCAGTTTAACACAAAAACAAGCGGGTGCTTTAGAGTGGAGATGGCGTAGATACCATCAGACAGGAAGACAGTGCAACATATGTCTTATCTTAGTGTAAGACTGATGAAATGCCCAACGAACCAGTGTTTGATTGGGGAACTGCAGAGAACTGAGAGGTTAATGGGTTGTGGTCTGTAAAAATCACAACAAGTACTGAATTCACGTACACGCCAAAACACTGTAAAGGCCAGATCAATGACAGGATTTCCTGAAGCAGCGGTTCAGAAAATCAAATTTACTGATGAACTTTTCTACCCCTACCTGATCGATACAGTCTTCAATACACGGTAGAGGGTAGGAGTACGAGTCTGTACAAAGTCTTGGCATGTTGTCAGACTTGGACAAACATAGCAATGCCCAACTAGAACTGGAACATCAAGATATTTTCGTCGGACAAGATAAACCCAGTAAAAACATGTGATTGGATTTTAAGTCTTTACATCTATGTTATGTTCACTCAGCTGACTCTTATATGGCTTCAATAGAGTTACATGACAAAGCTGCTTAGAAGCAGTATGATCAGATAATTCTGATTTGAAACCATTCTCCAAAACTGCGCACAGGCCAGCAAACGTCATCTATAATAGGGAACTTAGAATTGGCAACGGGCTAACATCTGATCTCCAGGGAGAAAAACGCCTCTCTCGCTCTCTCCACACGCTGATCATAAAAGCTCCTAATTCTTCTCTGGGTGGATACCAAACTCTCCCTCGTCGGCTTCTATTCATCCTGGAACAACAAGGCAAACCCTCCTCCCAATCACGCTTAAATTGTGCACAGTATGCGCGCAAGGCAGACTTCACTATGTGGTTAGGCTTACTTGAGCCTTGGCATGTGTCACATGGCTTTATGTAGGCTGTGACATTTCAATCGTCGCCAAAAAGCGTATGCGAGGATGCACTCATGGACACCTGCATGACCTAACTGATCATGAGAAAAGAGGAAAACCACGTCATGGAATTCTAGACCGAACTGACCCTCAATCCCCTAGTTCCCTTGGCGACAGTCTGCCTGATGTGAGTAAACCTTCTGCTGATTTGCAGAAAACATTTTTGAGTATGTATTAATGTCCTTTGGGTGCCTCAATAAAAACACCCCAGTGCTAGTACATTAAAAACCACCATGCAAATATCAGTCAGTTGTAATTAGTCTGATTTAAAGTTCTTAGCCATGATTGCCACTGTTAGAATATAAACATGTGTCTTTCGTAAGGGAAAGCAATCTGCTAGTCACATTTGGCTCTAAATTGAGTTAACCGTTAAAAGTACAGGTTTTCCAAATGAAAGGGGATCGTTAATGGATCCGATTTTCTTTTCATTAAAAGCCTGCATTCAGTATGTGGGCGAGAGGATGGGATAATTGCTGGCTTTAGCGCTCCTCACCTGGAACGTGACAGGATAACTTTCCCACGGTTGTTTAATATTCAGTGAACTCGCGAGCCCTAAGCAGGGAATATCGATCAACACATGTAATGTATTCCTTGCATCCCTAACAGGCATCTGTAGAGCAAAGATCTCAAATGGCAGAGTCTCCTTTCATGATTTTCCTCAAGCAGTGAATTATTCTTTTTACAGATCACTATTTAATCTGGTATTCAACAGTGTTTTGATGAGCTTTATAACTACAGAGAGAGCCAAATCGACTTTTCTCTGAAACATACCTCTCAGACTAATATTTGGACTTCAAAGCAACTTTTTGCTGACTTTTATATTTATCAATGGCTAATTAACCTCACATGGGAAAGCAGAAATGATGCAATTTCTTGGGGCTAGCTTAACTAGCCAGCTTAGCAAAAAAAAAAGAAAAGAAAGAAAAGTGCAAACCTCACACAGCATGCAGTGTTTTATGAGATGTCCACACGCTATTAGACACTCAGAGTTGCTGGACAGGAGCCAGTTTGTCAGTTTGTTACAAGAATGCATACAAATGCATTTGTGCGTCTGTGCTTAAGCACAGCCGGCAAGCTGTGAGGAGGAAAACAACTCTCTGTTTGTGATAACAGCTCTTTCAATGTCAGAACAAACAGTCTGCTGGCCTCACTCCCCATAACCAGGACTCGTGTTCACATTGGCCATATTCACACTGAAACAAAAAGCTTCCAGAATATAGAGTGCAAAAACAAACCTGCAGCTAAGTTTAAATAAATCATCTCCCTGTAATGGGAAAGAAGTAGAAGCGTAACTGCTTCTACAATGTCAGCAAACATGGCTGCAGCCCTGCCGTACACCACTCAGGCTTAACATCTGTGTCAAGAACAAAATTCAAGTGATGTGGATGTGCGCTTTACTTCACTCCCAGTTCTCACATCTCTAAGTCATTTTATCCTTCTGCTCAGGTTGGAAACATTAAGTGAATTTGGATAATGAAGGTTTTGGATTGCATTGAGGTGAAAGTCAGGAAGCCCTCCAAAGTTTGACTCAAGGCTGTTTATAATTACAATTTAAATGAGCAAAGGGTCAACAGTTTGCTAATATTTTTTGTCTTAAACAACAAGTAAAGGTCATAAAATAGTGGCTCTTATTTTAGAGTTGGTCTAGATTTAAGCATAATTTATGGTAATGCTCTATGCTATTGAATAATGTTTACTTTGAGGGCAAAGCCTAGATTAATTCAATTATAATAAAGTTCATATATTTGCCCATTGAAGTTCTGTCACTTTCACCCTTCAGATAACTCCTGTGCACATTAAAATTGATCTGTTTGGACAGTTGGCTGGAATCCAAAAGAGCTGCTTGAGATGGAATAGGATCTCTGATGTTTAGCTTTCGGCTGTTTGCACTTGTTAGCTTGACACTGTCTCGCCAAGTTGAAATAGTAATTTGTTTTTTTTGGGTCCTTTTTTTTTTTTTTTTTACTTTTTTGTCTTTGTTTGTGCCAAAATCAGTGCTCTAGAAAATCCTTCTTGTAACACATCAATTTTGGGTTCTATGGTTATTATTCTAGGGTTTCTATAGGTTATTTGTCACATAAGCCCTGTTTTAATTCAGGAAATCCTTGAATATACAGGCTACAGGTTTTAGTTTCTCATTACATTTTTTTGTGTCAGTTTGTCTGCAACAGGGTATATAGTGTGTGCAAGCAAAACAAGGGTTCGGGTTGGCGATTAGGGACTTCAGAGTTTGAGTAGTCTAGCTACGGTCTTTCTCAAAACACAGAGAATTGTGCTGTGGACAGTATTAAGGTCTCAGCCAGTGCAAGTAGATCAGAAAACCACAGAACTGCAATAGATGTAGCATCTCAGACCTGCCTTCAGCCAACAGACTTGAAGGAGAGACTGAAGCAAGCCTCAAAGCCTGTTTTTAATGACAGAATGTGCTCTGTTATTGAGAAGACTGATTAAAAGCCTTTTGTGTCACAGTCTGGGCGGCAGTAGCATATGGCCGGAGGGCTTAAGCATAGAAAAAAGAGATCTGTAGTACCAAATCCCTGGGACAGAAGCAAGGAAGTAAAGTCATGGAGATTAAAGTGAATCTTCCTCATTCCTCTGCTGCAGAAAGTCCTCATTTGTGTATAGGCTTTTAGCTGTCGATTGGGGTGCAACACATAGCACTGCACTGCAATCAAAAAATGACTGAACATGTTAAATTGGAATTTAAAGGTATGCTAGATGACTTCAGGTTAGAGTTTAATAATTTCAGAATGCCCTTTGGTGAAGCAGGCATGTTTCTTTCTTGTATACCTTCAAGCCCTGCAGCCTATGGCCCTCAACTGACCCCTGGTCCAAGTTTAAGCTTTAGGGAATTTTGTATTACAACTCTCAGGTTGGCTAATGGATCCTTTTAGGGAAAGTAAATATGGACCTCTTTTGCAATTTCTTTAAAGACGTTTTTGTTTGCAAACCTCTCCCTGGCCTCCATCCAGTGTCCAAAGTTTGGAAATTCAGTGTATAAAGAAAAACTCTGTTTTCACATTGTAGAGAGTGTTTATAGGTTTGGGTCCATACTGTGAATCTATGTCAAAGACTTATAAACAAACATAAAAAGACAAATGACAACTGTTCTTCCTCATATACACATAAGAGTTCATCAAGAGTGCTTGCATTTGTCTCAGGCTTTGGTTTTATACTTTCAAGTCACTTTCAGGGAATTGTTGCACTGTTTCAGGGAACGGTTGGAGTTTGGATGGACTTCGCTCTAATTACATGCAAATCATGAAAATGCATTTATAACACTTGTGTTTGTTAATATGTCACAGCTTAAAAATGTACAAACTTTTAAATCAAAGGAACTGTAAAAGTTATGAAGTTAAAAGCACCAAAGATTCAGAAATAATGCAGATATATTCCTCTAGTGATAACCTGCGAACACTTTCACTGTCCCTCTGGAGGTGTGCAGGTTTGCGTTTAAATTAGCTCATGCATATTTTTGAGAAACTTTATAGTTATCTCAGTGAGTTTCTCCTAGACTCGAAATAGTCTACCTGTCTCTTTATTTACCTTTAATTTTTTTTTCATTTTGACTTGCCTGAATGTTTGAATCAGAGTTCAAATTTTTCTCTGCTTTCATCTTCCGAGAGTTTACCCCTCTGAGATCTGAACAGTCTCATTGCTGTTCTTCTTTTTGAGGCAAGCAATGATGTCAGTTACTGAAAGAGGATCAGATTTTATAGCTCTCATACTGCTTCATCAGTACCCAGCACATATTCTTCAGTTGAAGAACAACATGGCACTCGCTCCGCAGAGGCTCGTACATAATGAAAAATATGCAGCAGTTGAGCATCAAGGTCATTGTCGAATAGGATTTCTCAAGAGGGCTGAAAAGTCATCTACAGAGTGAGCAAATAAGGCCAGGTGGCTGATGAACTCCAGGAATAGTTTGACAAACCCTATCGCCAGTGACAAATTAAAGTGTCAGCGGCCGGCCTGTGTGGCATCACATTACCTGTGTTATTCTGTGATAAGTCTCATTGCCGAGCCAGCAGCACATGGTCGTCTGGAAAACAGCCTGAGACAGCTATGAAGACAGAGGTACAGTAACAGGAGACCTGGGCAGATGCTTGTCGCTGAGTATTGATTGGACCAGACGTCCAGACGACTTTAACAGCCACTGACGCAGGCTGTCGAGCTAGAGTGGAAGCTACCTCTTCTCAGCTCCCACGTCAAACTGAAAAGAAACTTGAATAAAATGTGCAATTATGTATTGTTACATAGCATCAGCTAATATGCTAATGTTTCCTGGGGACATATAGCCTATTTACACATTCATATTCAAAGGTACTGAGCAGCCATTATGTTAGTTTGCGACACAGGCAGCTTTTACAATACATTTTCATGTAGTACTATTGCACATACTGTGTTTTCTAGATAATAGCTAACTGCTATCATTATACCAAAGAAGCTGGAAGAGTTATTATCCTATGGGTACCACTTAAGGTTGTTTGGAAGTAACATTCACGATTACTCATAGGAAAAGTAGTTTATCATACACCGTGGTCTTTAAACACAGTTTAAAGTTTAACGAGTCAGCTGTTGTTACACTTGCTGTTGTAATAAGTTAACACGTAGCCTCAGTTTTTGAGATGTTTGTGATTGGACTGATCCTGTGTCTTCATTTATGTTATAGGAGAATTGTGAGTAGGGCTGAGAATGCTCCCAGGGTTGTTAGTGGTGGGATTGCATGGAAAATGTAAGACGGATGCAAATGTTGACATGGTACCTCAAACTACATTGCTTTGAATTCTAATGTCTTGTTCTTTATCTCTGAAATGATATGGAGAGTCATCACACCACTTATCCCTATGGACCATGCCAGTGATTTTTCTCTTTAGTCTTCATAAAAAACCAGAAATGGTGAATGTAGCGTGCCTACTCTAAATCTAGTTCAAAAAAATTAAACGGGGAACATAGAAAATATTTTAAATCGCAAGCTTCTATTTCTGCTGTTTCTTTGCTGACTTGCATTATGAGACTTTGTAAAATCACAAGACATGAAAAGAAATTTGTATCACCTTTAAAATAGTATTAAGGTGACACAAAATATATTCACCAAACACCAATTTGTTATTTAAATAGAAACCACAGTGGGAAGTGATAATTAAGATCATGAATTATGACTATTGAGACTTCCAAGTCATACAATCAGCATGCCTGTCTGTTGTGTGAGGACACAGGACCTTTGACTATGGCTATCAAAAGGTGTCATACATCACCTAAAATGCCTCTACGCATACAAGAATTCCTCTCGAAGTACACACTTTCTTTTGCTCTCATATACAGACACCTTCAGCCTCATGTCAGGGCAGCTGCAAGAGTAATGGCCCCAGGTCTCCTCCTGAACACAGACTAATGAGAATCTCAAATACGACAAGCAGAGTGCATTTATCACGCACTCACACTTAATGACACCACCACCCAGGCTCAACTGCATGCTCATGCCAGTATCTAGCTCCCTTATAGATGGCCCCGTTTGTCCCTCTGCTTTTCTATTATTGTAGCTGCCTGGTCAAGCCTAGTGGAAGGATGGAGGGGGCGGGGGGGAGCAGAATCAGACTCTGTGTTTGCAGGTAAAAGAAGACCTTCTTTGTGTGTCTCTCTCTCTTTTAATTTATGTGTTCCTGTCTTTTTTTTGTTCAATACACCACCCTCCCAGTGTGAATTGGTCTATTCTCAACTTCTTTTATTCTCTTTGTGTCTGTTTTTTCTCTTGTCTCTAAAAACTGAAAAATGCAGATGAGTGGAACTCTTCAGCTGAGGAATGGTGAGGGAGTTGACAGATGAATGCTACATGCACTACTTTGATCTACCTCAATGAAGTGGTGTTGTTTTATTTGTGGGGTGACATGGAGCTTTGTACGAGGACTCTTGACTTGAAAAGCTTTAGAGATCTGCCTGTCAAGGTAACACTGATTTTCACACAATTAGACACCAGGCAGCAGATATTAAGAGGCATAGTTTCTATGTGTGTTCAGTAATTCAGTTAAGCTCATCATTTTAGGAAAAAAAATCTCATTTAAATAATGATTAATGCTCACTTCAGGAGTTAATCATGTCAAGGTAGTGAAAATGTCATCATAAATACAATGCCCAATGCATTGATCTTTATGTTGGGAAGAATGATGATTGGAACTGTAATTAGTTGACTTCCATGGGAGCCCCATTGCCTCTAATGACTGTTGGGTATTTAGACAGAGATAAGGACTTATCCTCCTTAAGTGCTGGAAGGCTACATTATCTATACTGAGATCCAAGCCAAGCTTTAACACAACTCAGACACATGCAGGAATGCAAGCAGCCAACAGTCCCATTCAGGAGTGCAACAAAGATGGTCTATAGGAGAGCCGACAATAGTGATGTACTGTATGCCTCCAATGGACCTGAAAATGACTTGGATCACTTGAGGTGCAAGTAGTTCTGATCATTTGTCACCAGGTTTTTTTTGCAGAAGACTAATCAGCTAAGCAGAAAGGTTGCTTTCTAAATATGATAAATAAATAACTAGTACAAGCCCTATTTGTCTGAGCAATGCCAAGTTATGTGATAACTTAATCTTGTTTTCAGGTTATGTAGCATCTGTGAGTTAGAGGAATCATAAAAAATGTCAGCTTACTCAACATGTATGTATGCAGCCAATCTAGCCATGCAGAAACATTCGTGTATTCTGTCAGAAGTGATGAATCTTTTGGCCTCCACTGTTTTCATTAAAAGAAACACTGGGGGAGTGTCTTAGTCATTAACATGAGTGTTACTTTGTTTTTGTGTATCCATCTGAGACTACCTAAGCTGCAAGGGGACATTAGATGGATGTTATTTTTAAAACTGCTGTAGCTTTTAAAGGTTTAATTGTGGTAAAACCCATTTAACCCAGCAAAGCGGTAAAGATGAGATTCTCTGTTTCTACTAAAAAGAGGTCAAGAATTGCAATCTGTTACTTTGCAGTAGTTCCTCATTTCTTAAATCTTGGAAATTTTCCATCACTTATGTTGTGTTGTTTTGACTCTTGTAGCTCATGCTCAAAGTACTTAATTAATCCCAAAGGAAATTTTTAGGGAATCATCCAACAAGGGATTGAGCCCAAAGCTGGTTAGTTCTATATTGCAGTGTCGAGGGTCGTTCTACATTTGTGTCATTTGGCTACTGTAAGTAATCATTAAAGTAATTTAGGCCTGTTAGTAATTTGGTGTTGTAGCAGGACCTGCTAACCTGAAACTGAGTGGTGGAATTGATTGAGTATCTGATTCCAGATCAGTGATCTGTGAGATACTGCCATCTCCCCCTCTGCCAGCTCCTCCTCCTCCTCATTGAGATTTCTGTCCTTTTACTGTCAGTATTCATGTTCCATTTCCATGTTTGATGTCCCAGCTCCTGCTAACTTCCTCTCTTGTTCCATGTCACACTGGAGCCTTTGATGAGGTGAAAGGAGCCACACTGCTACTTGGTGTATGCTAGCCCGTGGCCATTGACTTGGGCAAGATGGAGTTTTTACAGCCATAAAATGAGATAAACTGAGCCTGAAAGCTTCTGGGTCTTTCAGTATGTGTTAAGATGATATCGTCAGTGTGAGACGGTGGTAATAAAAGTGAGGTCAGCTGCCACCGTGGGCTACTGCCCTGATAGGTAGCACTGTCATGATAAGACTGCTGTCTCTTTTCATCTCTCCCTTTTCTCCTAGTATGGGATGAAGCTGACACATGGATGTTGGGTTTGAGTGGAAAAGGCATCTAATAATTGGATGCATGCTTGCGTACGGAGAATGTTTGTCCCAAAGACAATGATAAAGTATTTAATCTTCCCAGGAACAGTGAGCCACACAGGCATGATGATGCCATTATCTCCGTGCAGCACTCTCGCCAAGAAGCCTCACTCTTAGCCTTGATTTATATTTCCCTTCATCAGCATCGACCAGTCAGATTGCAAAAATCATTCATTTATAAAAGCAGGGCTTGCTGCTTTTGTTCTTCCTTAACCAAAATTCACAAAATGTACTTTTGTCACACATTCCCTTGCTAGCTTCCCCCCCATTCCTTGTAATCTTGTTGGGATAATGTGACGGCGATGGATCTTCTCGGTGACGGTTGTGTGATTGCCTCCGCTAACAAGGGATAAAGGCAGCGGAAGAATCTTCACAGCTATTTATCTTCCTTTGATCAATTCTCAACTACTCTGCCTTGCTCTGTTTTATCTTTTGACTATAAATATCAGCTTTGGCACAGCTGAAATTGTGACCTCTTCTTTTGTCAAGACTAAGAGAAATGGTCAGGCGCTCCCCTCATTGCATGATAGTGAAATAAAAACATTTCCACACAGGGTGAAAACACCATTGATTGGTTGCGGAAGACAAGTAACAGATACCTTATGCCTCTCAGCTTTCCCGGCGACCCCTCATTTGAGTGACCCGAACCCGAACTTTAGAAAGATCCCCCTCGAAACTCACTTTTTAGGAGGGAACAAAAGTTGTGGTAGATTGATAATTCATGCAGGATGTCTTTCAAAATAGGAAGTGTGAAGAGTTTGAAATGCAAACGGTGCAGCAAACTAATTGGTACCACAGGGAAGATGGAGATCAAAGAACCTCTGTGTTAATAGAGAACTCGCACTCTCTTTTCGTCCGCTGCCGAGTTAATGGACACAAAGCCACTGTGAAGTCCTCTACAGTGGTGGTCCTCGGTTGAAGCATCCTCAGCAACAGCAAGCAAAAAAGAGATTGCCCATCTTCTGACTCATTTTATCAGTGGTGCAGGTTTTAGCACTGATTGAGTCTTGTCAAATCATGAAAATGCAAGTAAAACCTTTGAAGTATTGATTGCCTAGGTCTTTTTCATGTCTTTGCATTTGTTGTGAGAAAGCCATGAGTATGAGGATTTTTATGTACACTTGTACCTCATGGGGGTCTTTTTTAAATTCAAGCTTCCTTATATAAACCTCACCGCTCTGCTTATTTATCTGATGCCAGAGCAGATTTTTCCTACACTGTTGTCTGATTAAAAGCCCACGCCCACTCTACAGTCACTGTTGGCTTTTTATTTTAGCAATAAAGCAGTTGAGTATACAATAGGATCATAAGCAAGATAAGCTTCTAACCCATTATTTGTATTGCTGTTTGCACAACAAAAAGTCTCATTCTTGTTGTGATTTCGGCCAGCTTGGCATACTTCTGCTTATGCATGAGGTTTTGCTTTTGTTTCCTAGGATTACTGTTTTTTTTTTTTTTGACTGCCTACTGCAGTGACAGCTGAATCACAGCCTGCCAAGTCACCACTCTAGAAAACTGTATACACAGTCTTCTCAACGTATTGCTTGGTGTAAATGGTGCAACTTAGGATATAAAATAAAAAAGTAGATATAAATAGATGAATAAATGACAAATAAATGTGTAGGCACACCCACATGGCTGCAGGCAAACCTCTTAGCTCTTTGCGCTCCTCTTCCCATGAGTTTGTTTATTCACCTTAGGGGATGTATAAACATCACCAAAGCTTTTAACCACCTGGCTTGCTTTGACTGAGAGCACAGGCAGTGGCGTCTTAGCTTTAGTTCTGGTCTGAATGCCCATCACCTGGCAACAACAAACCTTTTTAATGGCTGACATCATTCTCACCACATTTTATTGAAGCATTTTATTAGCTTATTTTGATCCCGTCTGGATTGTTGGCTGCTTCCCTGGATAACCTGTGCATCTCTTATGCCCTTGCGAGAGGTCAGCAGTTTTGTGCAAATCGTGACAGATGCAGGCACCGTGATGGTGTGTAAAGTGCACTGTGACAGGAGATTATATCTGCTCTTTCCTCCTTTATATCAGCACTTTCATCATTGCTTTAGTACCAGAGCAGACAACAATGTACAGCATCTGAACAGAGGTGTTGTATTTCCATAATGTCCATGCAGTTGAATCAGTTTACAGGGAGAACACCTGATTTAACATTTAGGATGGTATCAATTAAAATTGGTTTGTCCTTTATAATGTATTTAAGTCAGCCCCGTCGCCCCTAAAACAAGCAAACAAACAAACGCAAATTAAATAAATTTCCCACAGTGCAATACGGAAATAAATTTACCAACAGTTCAGTGATTCCTTTTTGTAGTTATAATTGGGATCCTCAAACACATAGTCAAGGGAAAGTCCTCCATTCGATTTGTTTGCCGACTTCACCCGTGAGGTCAGACTGGGGTTCCTGAAATAGAAAGTTAAAATTGGAAACACAAAATGGAGAAAACAACAACAATCGTCCCACTTTTCCCCCTTTGCTCTGCATTTCTCATCAGTGGCCTCTGGGGGTATCCAATTATGACGCCCTTGAGGGAATGACAGTGCTTGGATTTCTGTCAATACAGGGTTCAGGTAGTGTTTCTCAATAACATTGTGAATTATTGATGACTGAGAGATTGAAAGGAGAACGGGGTAGTTAACATTCACTTTTATATATGAAGAGGAGAAAGAGATGAGGGAGCTAGGTTAGCACAGATGCTGCCCAGCATATTTTAAGCTGATCTTTTTGATTAGAAGACCCCAAGGTAAGTCTCGATTTAAATGCCATAAGGACTCCGGAAGATTGAAGGTGGATCCTGACTGACAGGGAGCACAGAATGTTAGTGGAATTATAGGCCTCCCTGAAGATGAATGTAAATAATTAACAGGAGGGAGACGATTGAAGAGGATTTCACTGGTGCAAGCCTTATCCTTCTTCCACTGATAGCCCTTTGGGTTTTTTTTCGCCCATTGCAAATAGACATGAAGACGATGGATGTTGCCTGCAGCGGTTTTGCAGATCGATCAGAGAACCGTCTCACTGTCTGAGTCCTGCATAGATCCCCCTGTGTGAAGTCTGGCCAACTTGATGTCTGTAGAAAGAAGTCCTGAGAGCAGGCCTGACTGCAGGCAGGGCTACTTTTCTCCAAGAGTGATGCCCAAAGCAATTGGTGTTAGCCAGCATCATCTATCCATTCCTATTGAATCCATGCTGCTCAGTAAGACGCTAATATCCTCATTTTTGCTCGAACAACTGACAGTGTACATTATTTATTGCGGAAACAGTTTCCAGACGTTTGTTTTCTCTCTCCATCAGCGGGGTTGTACTTTGATATCAGCTCTCTCAAGATCTACCATCTAAGCTTAAGTACAAACCACACTCTGGTCCGTGGGGATTCTGTGATGAGAAGAGAATGGAGATTTCTGACATGGGGTGACAATCGATGGCCTGTGCAACAGGACAACCCATCACTTGTCTGAACTCTGCGGGCACTGAGGTTAAAGCAGCACTTTCCTGGGAGCAGGCTGAGTGGCATTGATGGCGAGGAGGGTCCCAACCTCCCCTGACAGACATGTCTCATCCCGGATGCCATCTTGCCCTCTCTTTTCCATGGCACAATGCAGACACTGTGAGAATAAGACTACATTATACTGACACCAGGCAGTTGACATACTAATCCAAGAACTAAAGGACTACAGGGACCATTGATTTTCTATTCTCGGTAAAATGCAAGAAGCCAGCCATCACTCCTCTTCGACCTGTGATGCTAATGGACTTTTTAAAATGTTGCCACAGTGATCCCCTAGAGCCGTTCTGTTTTTGCCACTGCAGGACCTTTTGAAAAGCACCAAAATCCCGGTTCCTTTATCTGACATGTTTGTATTCAGCACCCCATCTTCGATGTCTCTGCTGTGTCAAGTGTTTGTACATAGCATCTGCCTGGCCAGCGACAGGTAATTAAGTCTGATTTAATAATGAAAGTGGCATTATAAACATGAACATAAGTGTTTCTTTTTATGTGTTAAAATATGTTTAAAGATCTTTTTATCTAGGTTGTAACTACACTACAGTGAACTGGCTTGTACCATGTGCAGCATCTACCTAAAATCTCGAATCCACCTATGTGTCTTGTGGGGGTTGTTCTTTCAATTATTGTCCAAGGCTCCTTGATCCCAATTCCAATTTGCAACCACGGCGTCTTTGCGGTGAGCCATTGGAAATCTAATTAGTGAAGTTTCTCCTGTCTGGGAGGGTTCAGGGGAGAGTTGAACTAACTGGCAAAGGAAAGCATTGCTTCGAACATTTGTAGAGAATATTTCCAATGAAGAATATTTTCAGGACATTTTATTTTTCACATCAGCTTTTGAACGTTAACGGCTTTATGTGGAAATATCTGAAAGTATGCAGGAAGAGCAGGATTTGAGTGCTTGAGAAAAACAACTCAGTGCAGATGGTGATGTGCTGTGTGATTTGTGTCATGGGACTGCAATGAGATTGGTGATCTGATGAACCTTCCAAAGGGAGTTTGGGGAGGGACAATATGGCTCGGGACTCAACAACGAAATGATTGTCTCACCACACACCATTCATATCATGTGTTGTTTTTCCTCCGGTCACATTAAAATTCCCCTGCAGTTGTTTTGACAGCAAGACCAAAAAAAAAAAAAAAAAGAAAAATCATGAGGCAAAAATATTCATTAGTTTTACAAAGCTAGAAAACGCAGATATGGTCTGTCATTCAAATGTTTAAATTTTTTATTCATTATGTGGATTTTACAGTTGGGTCCATAAATATTTAGACAGAGGCAGCTTTTTTCTAACTTTGTTTCTGTACATTACCTCATTGAATTTTAAATGAAACAACTCAGATGCAGTTGAACTTGAAAAATGTGAGGAAACAGCATTTTTTTAACACAACCCCTTCATTTAGGGCATCTGATTTTATTTCAGATATGTGTCCCTGTAAAATCTCTAAACAGCACAGAAAGTCCATCACAGAAGATTAATTGTTGTTGGAGCAGGTTAATGGAGGTATAAAGGGTGCCACAGATACACTAATGGAAAATGATGTTTCGTAAAGCATCTCAACTCTCTATATGCCTTCTTGCATGAATAATATAACACCACGACCCTAATTGTATATCCAGCAGTCAGGGTCTGTTTTCTTCGCTTACTCTTCTGCCTCTCTTGCTAAGTGTTCACTCTGTAAAGCTTGAACACAGCGTCCTCAAACATACCCCACACTTGACTTATCATGTGGAAGCCATATTCTTGGTGTTATTATAGCACCCAGAATAATAGCCTATTTTGTAATGGCCTGCTGAGAGCAGAGGCTAATGTGGCTAATTGTGTCTGAAATTATCATGGAGTCCAGGGATATGCTCGCTCATTATGCTGACCAGTGTTTCCTGCAAATATGTGAGAACAGAAACTAGTGTGGCTTCAGACAAAAGATTCACAGCCAGGGGGCTCAGAGATATCAAAGCCCACAGAGGTGAAAGGTAGACTCAATTCTGTGGCTATCAAAAAATGAGTGGATTAGCCTCCCCACCACTGAAGCACGGTAAGGGCTGGGAATATTAGAGAGTGATTTTTGCATCAGGATTATGCTCTGCTGCTCAGTTGTGCAGCAGGTGTTGTCAGAAAACAGAAGTCCCAGGAGTTGACAGGTGCATACAGAGCAATGCAGCTGATTGAGGATGAAATTGAAATTTAGATTTTAAACGTGACTTTTTACGGGACAGTTATTGTCAGGCAAATGGGGACGCAGAACATAAAAATTTACTTGCAGGAGTTTATACATGAATTTAAATGACTGCATGGCTCAATTCATGACAACGATTTAAGGTCATCATTTCTTATTATTTTAGTCTGATTTATGCATTAGCCCAGAAAAGGCCTGGATTCTGTGTGGATTCATCTTACAAATCCAGATGCGGTGCTGTTGACTAATCCAAATGAATGTCAGATTATCAATGGTGTGCCACAACATCCCAGAAACACTTACCCCTCCAAAGAGGCCCAACTGCCAGTCTCTCACAGATTGCTTAACACGTCCAGTTCATTAAAAAGAAAATGATCCAAGCCCTCCCATCAAACCCTAGAACACAGAGAGTGAACATGGAATAGGATCAGCACTGGCCTATATCCTTCGGACAGCTGTCAGCTCACCAGCAATCCATCTCTCCTTAGACTGCACAGAAAGTCATTAACTGATTAGACTTTGTGTTGGGTTAAATTAAGAGAGCTCAAAGTTCCAGAGGGTAGTTGATTTGTAGACACATTTTTCAGTGTGCTTTGCTTTGTCTGCTAGTGTAACAGATTCAAAAGTATAGTTTATGCTCGTTTCCAGTTCTATATCTTTATGTTTCTTTGACTTTAGCGGGGTAGCTTGATTTGATTTCCAGTTGGAAAGGAAATATGCATCTATCTATAACCAGCCCTGGTGCAGCTGTTCAGTTCATCCTGTCTGAAACAAGCTGCTTTAGCTTTCCCTTTAAGCCAGCTTTCTTTTGATTAGCTGCCTCGTGTAAACAGAAGGTTTTAACTGTTTAGCGGTTGTGCTCACAGCTGTGGCTGTGAGGACCATATTAACAATATCACCTGTTTTTGATGTTACACAGACCTAATGGCATTAAAAACTGTTGAAAACGGAGCTTTTAGGGCAGACTGAAGACTGTGCTTTTGGCACAAAGGAGTTATTTGTAATATACTAACCTCATTATTTGGAACTTGGGCCATATTTAATATAAGAATCCACTATTGAAACAGCGTCTGTTTGAGAGAAAACGGGGAAATAATAAGTCTACTTTAAGCTGTACAACCAGAACAATGTCAGCGATGGAACAGAACTAAAGGCAAGAGCTTGGACCTTCAGTACGTAATGTCTATCTGCAGGAAATCATCTGATGGAGCACCAAAGACTGTTTATTCTAGGAGAACAATTTTAGTAAAGCCGACTTTAGGTACAAATCCCAAAATGAAACTTGTTTCAATATCTTCCATCCAGAAATTTCCTATAAATATAATATACTGTGATGTTTGATTTCATAGTTTCAGGTAAGCAGTGTCTCTAAAATAATCAATGATGCTGCATTCAGTGCCTGATTCACATACAATAAATCACACCCAGAGAACAAATTTATAATCAGGTGAAATGTTTGATATGCACTGCACAGTGTACACGGCACAGAAATGAGTATTTAATCTTTTTCAAGTGCAGAACTGAAATGTTTTTTTGTGCAACATTGATTCATTGATGTGAGCTTCTTTGGGGAGCCTCATTTGCCAGCATTTAACTTAAAAGTTCAGCAGCTTGTGGAGTATATTTTCGTATGATTTGAGCTCGCCAGTATTTCACACTTGAAATCTGAAGGTAAAAATCAGATTTTCTTTTTTTTGGTGGGGGGTAGTTTTTAGCCTTTATTTGGTAGGGCAGTAGAGAGCAGACAGCAAAGAACAAGGGGAATGATGCAGGAAATAGTGGGTGGAATCTAACCAGGAGCTCTACTTTTCACATATGCTCAACCAGGGGTGGGCGACATATCCAATACACTCGATGAGTATAAAGACAAATCCCTTCTGTCTAGATTTGCAAGTATTTATTTTTGTCACACAGCTTCTAGCAGTAAAGTTTGAAAAATGTCTGCAGCACCAGTTCAGGATAATGAAGTCCTCAACAGTCTGAAACTCAACCTTAACTGCAAGCTAATACTGTATGCACAAACCATGTGGGGTATATTACTTGTCTTGCATAAGCTCTTGTACTCAGTATGGTTGTCTTGTTTTCACACTCTGTTGGTTGCCTTCCTTTAGCTAAGTAGGTTGTCAATAAATGATCTCTGCCTTTCTTTTTCACAAGAATATAGTGTTCCCCGGACACGCTGCTTAGGTTTATGTGCGGCTCTGCGTATTCATGATGAAAGTGGATACATTTTGACATTCGGCTGTTTTATTGGTAATTTAACGCTATAAATGACAAAAGTTTGTTTAGCCTTTTTCTGCCGTGAATGTTTTTGACGTTTTAAGCGACGTTTCTCACTTATTTGTCTTCATAATAACATCATCTGTTTAAATAGCTGCTTCGCTGGCTGGGAGAAAAAAAACAAAGCAGCCAAATTATACCATATGAGGCTAATTCATCAGGTATATCGCTCTCATATACTTACTAAGGCAGGCCACACAAGCTGCTGTAATTCACAGAGTAAACACAAACAGACACTCGCCTACTCGCGTCGATTTATGGTGTTGTGATCATCGCTTGACCTCATTGCTAAATGCAGCTTTCTGCCTGCATTTAAATGAGGCACACTATTATCAATATTGATGACAGTTCACGTCTCTGTTGACTTAATTTTCTGCTCCCACTTAAAACCATGTGGCCCAAGTCTCACTGCCAAGCGACACAGTGCATAAACTTGGGAGGGCTTGTAAGAACCCCTGTAGAGGACACATTGCCCTCAATAAATTGGCAAGGAGTGCAGGTCATCACAGTTTGAAGTTGGTTTCGACAAATCCCTCTTCCATCCATCTGTTACTGTCTCTTTCCTCAAATATCAAACAGATGTGGAAATTAACATTCATGCATAATCTCAGCCTTGTGTACAATGTCTGGAGCTGTTAATTATTCCCACACAGACACCCGAGTCCAACTTTTATGCTTTTTTTTTTTTTTTTTTTTTAAAGAGGAAATATTCTCAGAGCTCCTTTGTCAAACACTTTATTGAGAATGATAATCTGTGATTTGAATTCTTGGAGGTGGATGAGGTTGCAACATCTTTACTTGATTAGCTGTCATTGATGGTTTTTGTTTGTTTTGTTTTTTGAGATCATTGACAGATACTGCTTGTGGTGTTATTACATCTTTCTTTGACTTTTCAGTTTTGAAATCTTGATTTCGATGGCAGCACCCTTTGTTCGGCTACGGAGTTGTTCCTTTAATTATGCAAGACAAGTTCTTCTCTCATGCTAACAAACGCACAACAACAAATGAATCACTTTGTTTACCACCCAATTTTTTTCCAAAGGACGTGCTGTCTGTACATTTGAATGTTTTTAGCACCAGGTGTTCAGGTTGATAAATGCAGCAAGTATTTGTACTATTTAAGTATTAAGCATTTGAGTGGTACAACCTGGCACATGCATCTGTTTCCTTACTCTGTGTGCTTCAGTGCAGATCTGCTTGCAGGTCATGTTAACATTTTCTGATATCTGTTTAAAAGCTGCTTTTAAGCAGTGAACCTTTTGAGCCATTTGAGCCTTTGTGATAATGGCCCAGGAAATTTTCCTGCCTTTCTCGGACACTAACCCACACCTAAGCCCAACAGTGTTTGCCAGTATTGAAAAGATGCCTGATGCAGACAAGGTCCCGTTATGTGATTGATTAGAGAGTGCATTTTCATCTGTGAAAATTACTTAATAAATCTTTGAGGCTCTCCAGCTTGGGTTTGTGACTTTTCTCACATTCATTCTCAATTTCATTTTTTTGCCCATTACTATTCATTTTTTTAACTTTACCAATACATTGCAGTCTGCATAATGAAATATTTTGTCATTGTAGCTTAACATATCCATTCTTAAGTTATATTTGTATTTATTTTCCAACTTCTGAATTGTTAAACCTTTCTACCCAGAGTCCTAAAAGGCTGACTGGGTATTGCCACCACCCTGCGTGGTGGGTGGGCGCAGCGTGGACACCAAGAATCACAAAGAAATAGAAAGTTATGGGAGAATTCAAAAATACCAAAGATAGCTGTCGCTTCCAAAAAGCCAATCATCTTCTTTGTAGCAGAATCTGGAAACATATTAGCCTATTGTGTTGTTGCATAAATTCCCACAAGTGAGTTTCCTTACACTTTCAACTCTGTGGCGGCAGACATATCTACTCTTTACCATAATAGAAATCCATGTGAATGTTTCTTTTGATCTAATATCACAAGTCTCGGTCACCATTGCCTTTAAATGTACAGCCCTGTCACAAATTATCCAGGTATTAGCTTGGGCCTTTTAACCAGACAGACAGGTGTGGCAATTCTAAACATTTATGGTCCTGACCTATAACTCACAATTGATTCTCCATATAAAGCACATAATCCTGCTGCCACTCTCTCACTGGTGCAAACAGAAATGTTGAACGTTCTTGCTGCTTCACTGTTTTCATCTTTTTTGTTTGTTTGTTTTGTTTTTTTATTTGATGGTCTCCACCTTTAGTTCCTCCTGTAAAAGCATATAGTTGTATGTGAGAGATGTTCACCCTGCTCATCCTCATTACATTTCATCAGTTTCAGGCTCTCTTTGGTGGCTCATGAGATTATGGAAAGTCTTTAAAGCCTCCTCATATTTCTTAACCATTGGTGACTGTTGCAGTTGAAGGAGCTGTTTTTGCACAAAGCTCATGTGTGAGAGCCACCTTTTAGAGGTGATATTTAAATATGCACAGGAGTGACCTTTTACCTTTTTACTAAATTAAACAATTGCAAGGACATCTCGCCATATCAGGCGGAGCAAGGAGTGTTTATTGTGTTTAAGACACGGTTGGGCAGTGAATGTTTAAGTGTCCTTCTGGTCAGGGTCCTGCAGCCTGCCTTCTCTCCTGGTTGCTTCCCTCACACGTCTGGTTTGCTCTGACTCCATCTGCCTTTTTTTAATGCATTTGCACTCTTACAAATCAGTGGTTGGGCGGACATTCAATCACATCACTGCATTGGCATGAGGCATTGCATGCTAATAGGAACTAAGATGCCACCTTTAAACATTACTCTAGTCATTCTTCAGTTATGTAATTGTTGCCTTTTAATTTAGAATCTCTATAAAATGCATCTATATCCAATGCGTGCTACTATATTAGAAGTCCATGTTACAGTGTTTGACTGTCTTAATTTTGTTACACTGAGGTGTCTCGGATGTCATATTGATAACAACAATGCACCAACTCTGTGCCTTTTCTTTTATAGGTTGGTTAGGTGAATCTGCTGTGGGCCATGTGTTACTGGTGAGGTCTCTTCCTCTGCCAAAATGAGGCTGATGGTCGTCTTGCCTCGACCCATCCTGCCAGCCTTCCTGGCTCTTACCTTTGTCGCCTTCTTAGCTCAGCTGTCCTCAGGAGCCACGCCGTTCCCCCAAGACCTGGAACCAATCAGCGTCGTGGGCAGAGAAAGTAAGTTCAAAATCTGTTGTTGCCATGGTGATCTCTGTTGCAGGAGTACATGTAAATCTAGAGCGAGGGTCACTAAGGCATATCTCGTCACTGGGGGATATAGCTTAGTGAGGTGGATGTGTTTAAGGCTATGTTTGCAGCAAGCAAATCTGTAGATGTTTATTCTGCTGCTGGAACAGCTATAATTAAATTTATTTGTTGAGCTCTGCGCTGACTCGGTGTTGAATAAGGTCACTTCAGTTTTAGTATGCATGATTAAAAAAGGTCTCAGTCAGAGCGGAGGTGCAAACTTTTAGCAAATTTGTAGAATAATTTTGATGTAAAGTGTGTAGCGCTGTTTTTTATTTTTATTGCCCATGTATCTGATTCACATTAGGATACAGCTGGGTTATTTAGACTGTCCAACAGGCTAAACATTGTTTTGAATAATAAAACATTTATTGTATGTGGCATACAACTGGAGTGTGTAAATAATGTCTGCAGTATATCATAAAAAGAACATTTCCACAATGCTCTCATGTAAAAATTCTTCTTCTTTGATTTATTTAGCTTGGTGTAAAAGTCAGCAGCCAAATTTCTCACAGTAGCTTCATTTAGCACTGACTATGAACAGTTGCAGGAAAAATGACTCAGCTGTCACTCTGTGGGGCTTTCATGTGTACTACTACTGACTGGTGTGCAAGAACAGCACTGACAAGAAATAAACAGCAAATATTTCTTTCCTCCCTTGGTTTAGATCAGAGTTTGGCAAACTTGTACTACAAAAAGAGCAATTTTTCAGTATTTTTTGCAAAGCAAAACAAAACCCCATCTGTATGCATGCACAACACATACATACTGCTGTTATAATGAAGGTGACAGCTGGTTAGTTTACTGACATCATAAACATTCTTCATTTTAATTTTCATAATGAGCTTTTTTTCCTGATAAACAGTTGGATCACCACTGATAATCAATACTTGTCCCTACCGAGGAGACAGTGACTACAATATGGATTTTTTTTTTTTAGGTTTTTTTTTTTCTCTTTTAGTTAATATCACCTGACTTAATTAATGTCTGAATTGTCCATGCTCTTCAGTCCCTAATAATACCATAATTTAATTAATTCAAACACATAATAATGCTTTTTTTCCTGTAATCTTTCATATGAACAAAAGATTTTCATAGCACAACTGTCTCAGCCATATTCCAATGGCAGTCGATAGAAGCTAATAATGAATTATTACCCCGGCTCCACATGTTACCACAGCACAAGACATTAAAACTTCAGAGCTACAGCTGGAAACCAGCAAGTTTTTGATTTAAGAGACTCTTGAAGACTTCTAACAGACTCAAGACACTGCTCTGTTGGACCACCTTAGGGACCCATCTGTGGCACCCAATAACTGGGAAGGTCTACAGAAGAGGTCTTGGCTGCTAAATGTAATGGCCCATAATTGATTTAAGAGGTGGCTGAGACCATGGCCCACACACTGTAATTGATCTATCTGGAAGAGAGTAACGCTACCATTAGCAGAAATAGCTGTGCTAATAGTGCTATATGTGGAGCTCCGTCCCAGGTGTAATGAGAGCAATTTGTCACTTCTAGTTCCAGCAGGTGACAGCATGGCGCAAGGTCCCTCGCAACTCTGAGACATCCATTATGAATCATAGTACTTCGTCAGGATGAAGTCTATGAAATCATACCTAAGTGACTCCTTCTTTTAGAAAGCGGACAAATAATTTTTCTTACACTTTTGTTTTTGCCTGACACCATGCTGTTTAAGTTGGGCATATTTAGGTTTTCCACAGCCAGTGCAGCTGATACAGGTTATACAGAACATGAGGCTATTAATAAAATGTCTAGTCTTGTTTAGGATGCATACACTACACTACCTATTTTCATGATTGGTTTCAGGCAGCTTTTTTGCTATTCTTGGTTCTGTATGATGTCTGAAAGAGGAACTTTCTTTAATCTTAGCATCTTACACACACAACCTTTTCCTTTGTATGTTAGAGGCAGCCAATCAAGAGATACTGTCCTTAAGAGGGACGTTGTTAAGGGTAACCTGAAATCTCTTGTTTCAGTCAGTGAATGAGGTGCTGCTCCAAGGTTCTGCATATGATAAATAAGAATTATTTTGAACAGTTTCTCATGCAAATCAATTCCAACAGAGTTCAAGAATAAAACCCTGCAGTTGAAAAAAGGGCATAAAAGGTTCCTTTTAAAAGTTATCATTACTATGCAGTAGCAATAGCTTTTAAATATTGAACTAAGTCCTAGCAGTTATGGATAACATGTCATAACTTAACGCGTGTCCTTGACAGACTGTTTCCCTTTCTTTCATTTGTTCTTTAAAATGCAATCTTTGAAGTGCAGTTTGGGGAAAACCTCTCAATACAAAATCGGCTTTACAGCATATCAACTTTACCTACTCCCGTTGTCCATGAAGACTAAAAGCTAACCATCAAGATGGTCAAGAAATAACATTGTTCTTAATACTACAAGTGTTGCTGGAGCTTCAATGTAGGATTCTGGTGTAGTTCTTTGAGTACTTCGTCTTATGAGTTGTACGTTCTTCTCGTTGTAGTGATCCTAAATGCCTCGAGTCATTATCCTGGGGGTTTTCTGCTAGCAGTGACCTAGCCAAGCTGAACAGGGTGTGAAAGTGCTAAAGAGTAATTAGAAATCCTCATTTGCCAAGGGGGAGGATGGCAGGGCGGGCTGCTGAGCCACTGGGAGTCTCTTCACCAGACAGCACAGCAAGGTCCAGCACTCAGCCAGACATTAGGCATTTAAATCTTTAAACAGTCGATTTGAGACGAGTGGTTAAAGGAGCGTGTACGGCTCCCTGTAGAGAGACTAATTTCAGATTGTGGTGTATTTCTAGGGGGGATTGCTAATTCAGCAGCAGCCCAGGTCAGATGGGAAGCTTGAGGGCACTTAATACAGTACTTTACAGACAATGCTCTGGCCTTCAGCTGAATCTTTGCTTAGTTAAAAAAAAAAGAAGACAGCAGGGGAAGTATCTGTGATATGGAAGACAGCGTGGTGTCAGTATTGAGCCAGGCTTATTCCATTTTTGCCTGAAGGATCTTTTTTTAATCAAGTTTTTGAAAGGCATATCCATCCACTGGCTGACTGTTATTTTGTTATTTAAAGTACTGGACACAATCTCCCATTGTTTAAAATAATATTGCCCTCTAGTGAGTTCGTCTGCACTTTGAGTAAGGGAAAGAAAATGAAATTAACATGCGGAAGAGGAAGAAGGGGAAGCTGAAAATCAGCCATAGTGCACCATAAAGTTTATATTATATCCCTGTTTCTTTGCACGACTTCCCTCAGTTCATCTTATTTAACATTTTATGTTTGTTTTTTGTTTAATGATTTTCCTGTTGGTGTCATTTGTTATAGAGGCACTTTACCAGGTGAAGGTATTTAATGGCATTGATGATAACACTAAAGACATGTTCACACATGAACTTTCGGAGGTTTCGGGAGAATCGCGTTGGGATATTTTCCTTTCTCACACGTGTCATGCAGCAGTAAATGGTTTGCGTTGGAGTGAGTACATCCTGTCGTTTCTGTGACAGGGATGCATGCAGGAGATGGAACACGTGTCGCCCACTAGTTGGCCTACTTGCACATTCAGCACAATCCTGCATCAGACAGACCTTGCAATAAGGACCTCACAAGAGTATTTAATGTCCAACATTTGCATTTTCGCGTGCACTCTCCCTGATAAGTCCTAGAAAAGTTCATGGGTGCAGTGCATGCATGAAAACGGCTTAAGCTAAACTTTCGTGACCTTTGAAACAGGTGAGACTGATTTAAATGTGACAATTAGAATGTCTATTCAGATGTTTTTGATTTGTTTCTTTGTTCTCACTTGGCACAGTCCCCAGACATGTCTGCTCAGAAATGCTTACGAGGAGCCAGTTATTTAAATCAGATTGACTTCTATGACACGACTGCCTAATTTGCAGCTTAGGATGCTATTTTTCTCCCTGATCCACCTCCACAAGTGTGCATTTGCATACAGTGTGAGCTCAGGGTTTTCAAAAAGACGACTAAATTGTAACCTTGGGTTAGTGTTTCTTAAATTGCTAATACTACTGTGCATGAAATTTTTAGCTGTCGTTGTCAAACTGCCTCCATAAATGTGAAACTGAAAAATTGCTTTTTTTCCCCTCTTTTCTCAAAGGGAAAAAAACGCCACTGACATTTGACAAAGACTGGAAATCCCTTTCCTTTATTCCTAATTTTAGTTTTAAAATTTTGATTCCACGATGAACTGTCACAGTAAAGTTCTGACATTCCTTTCCAGTTGGGTTTTTTGTTGTGTTTTTTTTTTTTTTTGGAGGGGGGGATGCATATGACTGTCTTATACTCGAATAATTTCTTCTTCTCCATCTTTTTGCCCGTGCAGCCTCGTACCTCTACCCCAGCTTCCAGGGACTCATGTCAGACAATGACACTGTCCGCCTGGGTCTGGATTTCCAGCGGATGCTAAGGATCAACCACATGCTCTATATCGCTGCACGGTCAGTCACCATCACTCACCTGCTAATTCAACATAACAAAAGATGTAATATAACAATGTTTACATTGTTTACTGAAGTTGAAAATATGACTCAAAACATCTCATGTAAAACGTTGACCATTACTTCATGTTTAAACATACAAATATTAGGACTATAAGGACTAGGGATATTTTCATACATGTTTTTTACCAACCTACTGTAAAATCTGTACATTTATAAAGGGATAGTTAATAATGATGAATGATGACCTTACACATTTATATTCATTAGCATCCGTCTATAAGTCTGATACTATGTTAACATGTGCATGGTTGCACAAAGGCTTCAGTATAATAAATATTTTTGTGAGTAATTATAATCATGTTTCTTTAACCTAAACCTTTATCCACACACTTCTTAAATAGTTTGATAAGCAGCCAACAAGCTCTGAATAATTTATCTGAGTATATAAGCAACACATTTACCCATTTGGAGTTTTTTTTTTTTTTTTTTTTTTCCCCAAAAAAGTTAATTTTTTTTTTTTTTTTTTTTAGCCAGTAAAGCTAATTAGTTTTTTTTTTTTCTGTTTTGCAGCAAAAACAGGGCAAGAGGTAAATGGGCTCTTGAAAGGACACAATGAAGAAAGACAAAATTTGCAACTAATTGTCAGGGCGGGAAAATAGCCCAGCAAAAGAAATCTGTGTCAACAGTACAGATATTATATGTTAAATGCATAATAAAGAACTCCAAGAAGGCCAAGTGAAAGTAAAACGTGATTAGGGAGAAGAAAAAAAACATGGCTACAGAAACTGCTTGTTGCAATTTTGCATTTATGTGAAAATGTAAAACTTCCAAAAGGTAAATGTTTCCAAAATAAAACTTTTAGCTCTTTGTGAACTATATCTCAGGCAGCACTTCTGCATCAGACTGCTTTCATGTTTGCAGTTTGGCAGAACCTCTGAAGTTTTTTCAAGTGCATTACACAGCCTAATTTGCACATTGCTCTGCTACTCGATGTGTTTTAGGTTAATTATCTAAACAGTACAGGGTTGCACCGTCTCTGCCCAGTTGCATTGTGCAAAATAAGTTCTGCTATAGTGTTTGGCTCTATTTCAAAATAAAGTGCTCCCACTGCCAAGAACCCAGTCCAAAAAGTTATAGAGGTCCTATATGCACATAAACTGGCTTAATATTTTCTACAGCTGCGTGCAACAAATGCATTCCTCACTTCACAAAGTGATTCATATGGGTTTTGTCGATAGTTGGAAAACTCCTGTGATGTCCTGAAGCCAAAAAGCCAATAAACCTTGCCTGTTAATCCACCTCCCAGTCTGTGATGCTGCACAGCTGTAATCAATTGCACTCAGAGAAAAAAGGAGAGTTTTGGGGCAGGTTTTGGTGAATTGGTTAAGTTAGATGCTTCTAAAGCTTTGCATTGGGGAAAAAAAATATGAAGGGTTGCAAAGAAAGATGACATCAATAATGTCGTGACTCACTTTTTTGCAGGGACCATGTGTTTGCCATCAATCTTGCAGCTTCATCTGAGCAGATAATCCCACAGCAGGTAAGTGTCTGTCTGCTATCATGATTGAAAATCTTCCAATGTGTTTACTTTATTTCGATCTTATACAAAAAAACCCCCACCATAGCTATATTCTAGTTCAACACAGAACTTTTAATTGATACATGTGTTTAGGTCGATATTCATTTATTTAAGGACATTTTATTTATCTTGCATCATGCACTTGCCATTTGCTTTTAAACCTTAACAACGGTCTGTGGATTTTTCTGAATGCAAAAACCTCACTTCAGAGGTAAATTCTTTCTGTAAGACTTTGACATTCAAGGAACGTTTGATCTCTCGATCCTTCGCGATCAATACCAATAATGTGAGCGTTATCAGGCTTACTCGACTATTTTGGTCTGCTAAAGTTGAAATAAGTTTTAGGATTCTCTGCTCATTAAACATAAGATTAACTTTAAAGTTGTTCACATAAGCGAACATGGGCTTTTACTTGTCAATAGTAATAGTCTGGATAATACATCACCAGGACAAAATAGACCTGAACCCATTTTAAGGAATGGTTTGAACCAAGGCAGAGCTCTTTGTGCCGCTTTTCCTTTCTTGTACATTTTTTGTTCTTTTTTTGAACAGTGGTGTTTTTACAAGGGGGATGGGCTGTTTTTTTGTATCTCGTTATTTTGCTTTCTACCCTTTGCCTTTCACTTTCATTCAAGTATTAAGCAATCTCTCTTCAGACATCTATATCCACTACAAGTGGAGCGCTGCTCTTGTTTGAAGTGCCATGTTCACTCCTATCTGAATCTCATTTGTCAAACATGATTGCACTTAAATAAAAGCCCTCCAAGGCTTGGACTTTTGTTTGGTTGTATATAAATTACTGCCAAACACGGATATTTATTCTGATAACACCTCTGTTCCACACTGAGGACATCTAAACTATTGATTTGGGTGTGGAACAAAACACAAAGAAGGGGAACCTTTGAACAAAACTGTGAGTCGTTTTTTCTACTGGGTTATATGAGGACTTGAACATTGAATGTGTGTATATGATGTGCATTTTTTCTCCCAATTCACCCATACTGCTGCTGCCTCCAGTGTGACAGCAGGAACTGAGAGGCAAATTATTAAAGACTGTATGAATACACCGCCATCACGTTCTCGCTGTCCTACCCTGTTATCCATCTGAGTTCAATTGGTGGTGTGTGACTGACTCATATCAGAAAATGGTGGGTCCCCCATCATCATAGATCCATTCCTTCATGGCGGCTAATTTTTAAACTAGCTCTTCATTTTTCACACCGGGCGCTCATTCGCATTCTCCCCTTCACCAGTCTCCTCGGGCCTGGGTGGCCAAAAGTAATTATTAGTAAACCGAATCGAGCGTGGACAAGGTAAAACCTATTACCATAAATGCTGAGTCCTACTGAATCATTTTGGACCGTCACAAAATCACCTCAGAGGTCTTCCAAACAAAAGTCTTTTTCTACAGCAAAGTGTTGGCTGTAAAATCAGTGTGCCATGTACTGATTACAAAATGATGGATTTGGTGTCAAAAATTTGACTCATGATCTTGAGTTTTATATAAAATAAGTTAGACCGAAGATGTACACCCTCGAGCACCAGGGACATCTCACCTTTAGAGTGAGGTTGGCAATGTGTAGTTTTCCTACAGACAAAATAATTAAAATGAAAGACCAAAAACAGGAATGAATGACTCCTACTGTAAGTTGGATTGTCTGTATATCACAAATCTGTGACTTGTGCTTTATTTTATTATTTTTTATCTCTGTACTGTCTAAACTATC